>NC_138192.1:50154775-50422275 GCF_964194105.1 Spermophilus citellus | reverse complement strand
TAATGGCTTCCCAGTATCAAAGACTGATAATACAATCCTTCATTTAGAATACACTTGGATATTAAACTTTCCATGCACAAAAAATACTTTGTAGGTTAGAAGATACATCTGTGAAGTAATCATTTGGGTCAATCCTTAGAAATATTTTACATTTTACTTAATTTAACAGCATTAAAAATCTTTTGAAACAACTGTTTATCCATTCTCCAAATAAACACTACAAGAATTCAGAGTTTTGGTGTGCTTTTTTGTTTGTTTGTTTGTTTGCTTAAGTCAAAACTGGGAGAGGCAAATGTACTGGAAGAGGAGAGACCTCAAAATATGCCTTTAGAGATGCCCTAGGATTTGGCAAGGCAAAAAGATGCAAAAGAAAGTAGGCCACTGGACAAAGCATTGGAAAACAAGAATCCAAGCAAAAGACTGAGTTTGCTAGCAAGGCAGAGGTTAACCTGACCAGACTAAGGGAATGCAAAGATGAATGAAACATAAACATAAATGAAACATAAAGCATAAAAGCTCTAATGCTGAGCCGAAAGGTAGGAAATAAGGCAAAAAGAAAGGGTACAAATGCTGAGTTCAGAAATGTCACAGTGAAATGTTTGCATTAGAATATTAGTGTGGAGTTACAGGTACACAGAATGGATTGGAGTAGAAACACTCAAAGCAAGAAAATGAACTAGAATGTTACTGCAGAACTGGGAGCATAAATTGATTAAGCACAGAGATGTTAAACCAGCAGTCACCAAAACCAGTGGAGCAAGAACATTACCAATATGTCAAAGGCCAACATAGCCACTTTAGGGAGATAATCCGGGCATATTATTATGGGAAAAGTCTGGACTGAGGGCTCAGATGAAACTTCACTTTATTATTTATTAGCTCTCTATCTTCAAGTAATATAATCCCTTCAAAGTCTTCATTTCCTCATCTGGAAAAATAGGGATAAAAATACCTATCATGCAGAGATCTTGTAAAAAATAAATGAATACATAGAAAACACCTGAAAAGAAATAAATAATAGTTTGGATTTTTTCTTAATTAAAAACCCATAGACAAAGGAGATGTGGGATTTCTGTGATTTCCCATCTTAGCCAAAAATGTTTTTAAAGTATCTTCTTTTGCTGACCCTAACAGGTATACTCCAGGGAAAATTTTGATGGATTGGGGATCCCTGTTTGATGAATACTTTTAATCATCACTTGCAAAAATGCAAGTTATTTTCTGTTCTGCTTCTTGCTGTTATTCTTTCTCAAACCAATGGCTGAGAAAAAAAGTGAAAACTCATCAGAACAAAACAGAGAGATATAACTTAAGGAACATCTGGACACAAATGAAGAAAACTACATTTCTCATATTGATCAGTTTTTGCTTCAAGAACTCCAGGAATTCTTTCTGGTCATGGTAACACATGCCTATCATCTCACCTACTCTGGAGGCTGAGGCAGGAGAATCACAAGTTGGACAAGTCAGCCCTCATAAACTTAACAAGACACTGTCTCAAAATGAAAAAAATAAAAATAAAAAGGGCCAGGGATGTAGTTCAGTGGTAGAGACCTCTAAGTTCAATCCTCAGAACTACAAAACAAAATAAAACACAACCCTTCATGTATTCTGTGTGATGAATATAATAGACGCTGCTCTTCTCTTTTGTTTTCCTGTAGCTAAACTCCGTAATTTGTAAGCAAACATCTACATGCACAGAAACCAACCTCCTAGAAAAGTCAAAGTTTTAACATACCATTTTGTAAGTGGCATTGACCTTCCACAACTCTGAGTGCAGAAGTTGACTTTCACCTGAAAGGCACATAGCTACCTTTCCAGGTCTGGTAGTGTTCCAGAAACAAGTGCAATTGTCTTCCAAAACAATGTAAATAGAAAATAGGATTTCCTTATGTGTCAACAACTCTACCAGAAAAACATATTAGTGTTGTCTTTCTAATTTCAAGGAATGGAAGAGAGAGGAGTTAAAAATATTAAATAATAATATAATATTAAATAATAGTAACATTATGTATTATTTAATAATATTATATAGTATGAAATTATAACAATAAAATGATATTAAATAATAATATTCTGTGCCTTAAATTTGTTTAATCTTTAGCTAATTTTTTAATTATATTCTATTTCCTAACATTAGGTTTTTAGGTGCATACTTTTATGAATTAAAGTTAAATAGCTAATAAAAGAATAGAAATTTAGGATATTCCCATCATCCCAAAAGTTCTTTTGTACCCCTATTCCCAGCACCAGGCATCTACTACAATAATATTTGTCCCAATAATTTCCCTTTTCCATTTAAATGGAATTCTAGTATGGAGTAATACAGTATGACTGCTTTAGTATCTGGCCTTTTTTCACTTGCTATTAACTGCCTTGAGATCCAACCATGTTGTTACATAAATCAGTAATTAGTTCCCCATTTTTTGCTGAGCAAAGTTTCATATATGGATATGCTACAGTTTGCTTATAATTCCAGCAGTTGATGTACATTAGATTGTTAACCATTTTGGAGAGTGAATGAATAAAGCTACTATAAGTGTCACATGCAATTTTATGTGGTCATGTTTTTTATTTTTCCTAGGTAAGTGACTTCAATAGGGACCTGCTAAGTCAAATATCAAATACAGATTTAATTTTATGAGAAAATTCAAAAACTTTATAAGAAAACCCAAAATGGCAAAACATTTTTGCATTCTCAATGGCAATGTATGGAGTGTTCCAGTTGCTCTACATTCTTACAACAGTTTGCTATCATTTTTAACAAATAAATAAACAAAAATTTTAAAAGTTTTACCTTTCTAATAGGCATACCGTAGTTTCTCATTATGGTTTCATTTTGATTTGACTGATGTTCATAAGTTTATTTACCATATGTATCTTCTTTTTGATGAAATTTTCTAATCATTTGCATGGTTTTTTCTTTGTTCATTTCAAAATTTTTATTATACCTGAGTTGTGAGGTTCTGAATACATGTCCATTACCAAATATGTGTTTTGAAAATATCTTTGTTTTTATTTTTTAACATCAATTTTTGAACATCAGAAATTTTAAATGTTGATAAAATCTAAATTTTTGTTAAAATTTCTTCCTTTTTGTCTATTTTCTAAGAAATATTTGCCTTGACCACAATAATAACGTTTTCTTCTAGAAATTTTACTATGTTTTTCTTCTAGAAATGTTGTAGTTTGCTATTGCTCTTTTAAGTCTAGCATACATTTCTAGTTAGCATTATTCCCTGGATGTATATCTGACATTTCAACAAAATCATATCTGTTAAATTCAGTAGTATTGTAGTTAGATTCTCAAATAGTAAGCATTGAAAACTTCTTTGACTATTCTAGGTCTTTGCATCTCCCTATGAATCAATTTTAAAATCTTTTTTTTTTAGTTTTATTGATTTTATTTTTTTAAATACACGACAGCAGAATTCATTACAATTCTTATTACATATATAAAGCACAATTTTTCATATATTTGCATATAAAGTATGTTCATGCCAATTCATGCCTTTATACATGTACTTTGGTTTTCATTTTTGCATTACAATTCTTATTACACATATATACCACAATTTTTCATATCTGTTTATATATAAAGTATGTTGACACCCAATTTGAGTCTTCATACATGTACTTTGAATAATGATGTCTATCACATTACACCATCCTTGCTAATCCCCTGCCCCCTCCCTTTCCCTCCCACTCCTCTGCCCTATCTAGAATTCATCTATTCCTCCCATGCTCCCCCTCCCTACTCCACTATGAGTCAGCCTCCTTATATCAGAGAAAACATTTGGCATTTGTTTTTTGGGGGATTGGCTAACTTCACTTAGCATTATCTTCTCCAACGCCATCCATTACCTGAAAATGCCATGATTTTATTCTCTTTTAATGCTGAGTAAAATCCCATTGTGTATCACATCTTTCACAAATCATCAGTTCATGACCCAGACTTTTATTTATTTATTTATCTGTTTGTTTGTTTATTTATTTATTTATTTTTCTTCATGTTTTTTTCTAAAAACCTAAATGGCACCTATGGTGGACTTCTATTTCTTCTGCTAGAAGTCTTTTTCCTTTTGCATGTGGCTTGTCCTTTGATAACTCTCCCATTTCTGCTGCAGTCTATACTGGAGTAGCACTGAGTATGTTCCTCCCCGCCCATTAGAGCCTCCCTGGAATTGAGATTTTGAGAAGAATGAAACAAAAATCAAAAAGGATGAAAGCCACATCAAGATGCCCATGGCTTTCTGAAAGACTGCCCAGACAGCTTCCCACATTTACATATGTCCCTTGTAGCTTGCAAGACTAAAAACTTAAAAAAAAAAAAAAAATTACGTCTTGGTATGAATGAGAAGCAATTTAAAAATCTTACTCTTGATCTTTACACAAACCCTTGTCAGAATTTTTATAGGGGTTGCATTGTCACTATATAAAATGAGAGAGAAAAAAAATTTTCAAAAATACCAAATCTTTTATCTGTACACATGGTATAACTCTCCTTTATTTCAATCTTCTTTGATTTCTTTAAATTGTGCTGTAATTTTTAGCACACAAATAATGAGACATGTTTAGTTTTATCCATGAAAGTTCACATTTGTGAACATTATTATAAATGGTGTTTTTTTTTTAAATTTTACGTTCTGATTTTTCCTTGATGCTATCTAGAAATTCAAGATTATTTTATCCTCGTATCTTGCTAAACTCACATATTAGTTCCTGTTTAGTTTTTATAGATAAATTAGAGTTTTTGTGTAGACAAGTTTTCCAATACAAATAGTTTCATTTATTTTTCTTTGATCTGAACACCTTTCATCTATTTATGTCCATGATGTATTGGCTAGGAACTTCAGGACCATGTTGAATAGCAGTGATGAAAAGGACCATCCTTAACTTATTCCTCAGCTTAAAGGTAAAGAGTTCAGTTCTTCACTGTAGAGTATACAAACTAGACTTTTTCATAGATGCCTTTAAAAAGATGAATGATGTTCAATTCTATTCCTAGTTTCCTGAGGGTGTTATTACGAGTAGATGTTTGTGTCAAATATGTTTTTGCGTCTATTAAGATGATCAGACCATTTTTCAACTTTTCAGGCTGTTGATATAATGAATTTAATTGATTGGTTCTACAAGTGCTGACATAAACTTTCTTCTCACTGGATCACAACTTATTATTCTTTTATATATGACTGGATTACATTTTCAGATTTGGCTCAGGACTTCTGTGCCTGTGTGGATAAAGGATGAACTGAGTAGTTGTTTTTTTTTTTTTTTTTTTCCTGTTATGACTTTTTCAATTATTACCTTCAGGATAATGCTGGCCTCATGAAATGAGTTAAGAAATTCCTTTCCTCTTCAATTTTGGGTACAATTAGTACTATGTTTTCCTGAAATGTTTAGCTCTTTACCAATGAAATTATCAGGAATTAAAAGCAGTTTTTAACAATGAGTTTAATTCTTTCAATACTAATAACTATAGAAATATCCAAGCTATCATTTTTTCTTGAGTAAATTTTGGTATTTTATGTCATGAAAGAGAGTTGGTCTGCTTCATTTATCAAATTTATTGGCATAAAGGTCTTCATACTGTCCCTTGCTGTCTTAAGTTAGGCATTTTCTGTGGTGTCCTCTGGTTTCTATTACTGGAAATTGGTGTCTGTTTCCTTAAGTCTTCCTAGAGGTCTATAAATTTTTTTTTTCACCTTTTCACAAAACCAGCTTTGGGAGTTATTGACTTTCCTTATATTTTTTGGTTCTTTCATCATTATTGTCTCTCCTTGGCTTACTTTGGGTTTTATTTGCTCTTCTTTTCCAAGTTTCTTTAGGTGAAGCTTTCATTACTGTTTGAAACTTCTCTTGGTTTCTGATCCAAGCATTTAATACTATAAGTTTCCCTCTTATCACTGCTTTGGCTCTGTCCCATAATTTTTATATGTTCCTTTTTCATTTTTATTCAACTCCAAATATTTTCTAATTTCCTTTGTAACTTCCTCTTTGACATGAGTTATGTGAAAGCACAGTGTTTAATTTTCAAGCATTTGAGAAATTTCTTATATGTAATTTTCTCGCTGATTTCCAGTTTAATTCCATTATGGTCAGAGAGACTACTCTGCAATTTCAACTCTTTTAAATGGGTTAAAATTGTTTCATGGTTTAAAATATAACCTATTCATTCTCTTGTGAAGAATGTACCTTCTGCTTTTATCAGGTACAACGTGCAAAAATGTCTACTAAGCCATAGGGGTTGATAGCGTAATTGATGTCTTCTATTCCTTTACTGATGTTCTATTTTTCTTATCAATGACAGAGGAATGAGTATTGGCATCTCTAAAAGAACTGAAAACTATTTTATTTTTCCTTTTTAGTCTGTCGGTTTTTGCTACTTCCATTTGGAAACTCTGTTTTTAGGTGATTGTGTATTTAGAATTGTGATGTCTTCATGATGAATTGATCCATTTACCATTATGCAATTTTATCCTTGATAATATTAATATTCCCTACTTTGAACCACAATAGCTTTCTTTTGATTCTTTTTTTTTTACCATATGCCTTTTTTAATCTTTTAACTATTAAACCATTTATTTCTTTATAATCAAAGTGGATTTATTTTAGATATATAGTTGAGTCTTGCTGTTTTAATAATCTGTCTTTTAATGAGGTATTTAGATGATTTTATTTTAATGTAATTATTAATATGGTTAGTTTAAAGTCTACCATCTTGTCAGTACTATTTTATTTGGTTAAATTGTTCTTTGTTTCCTTTTTCTCTCCTGATTTTTTTTTAATTAAACACTTATTTTTTATAATTTCATTAGTTTCCACTGTTAGATTTATTTTTCATACTTCTGATTTTGGGGGATGGTCATTAGATTTACAATACGCATTTTAGCTTATCACAGTCTACCTTTCAGTAATAGTAGACCATTTCACATTTAGGGTAACAATTTACAGCAATATACTTTCAAATCCTCCTCCCCATCCTTTGTTATTTTATGTTTAATGTTCTAAGCATACTTTTTTATCATTACTGCTGTAGGTAAAGTTATCTTGTAATTATTATTATTATTGTTGTTATTGTTGTTTTTGTTATTACAATTTTGGTACTGGAGATTTAACTCAAAGGTGCTTAACCACTGAACCAGATCCCAGATCTTTTGTATTTTTGTTTTGAGACAGGATCTCACTAAGTTGCTTAGGGCTTTTTACTAAATGTCTAAGGCTGGCCTCAAACTCCTGTTCCTCCTGCCTCAGCCTCCCAATTTGTTGGGATTACTGGTGTGCACCACTGCACTGCCATATCTTCTAAGGTTATTAAGTATTTTTCAAATGTTTTACATTGACAGTAGTTTTTGTCATTTATTTTTTGTGTAGATCCAAGTTTTCACTTGGTGCTATATTTCTATAGAATTCCCTCTACATTTCTTATAATGCTGAGAAATTGGCAAAAACTTCTCTAAAAGTTATCTGAAAAATGTTTTCATCTCAATTTTATATTTGAAAGATAATTTCACAGAGTATAAAATCATAGGTTGATAATTTCTTTCTTTCTTTCTTTCTTTTTTTTTTTTTTTGTACTTTAAAGATGTTGATTCATTAGCTTTTAGTTTGCATGCTTTCTGACAAATATTCTGGCAGAATCCTTCTCTTTGTTTTTCTGTGTCATTTTTCCCCCTTCTAGAAATAAGATTCTCTTCATCCTTGTTTTTCTGCATTTTTTTTAACCATGTGTTTAGGTGTGGTTTTACTTTATTTTATTATTTTTGTACTTATCCTGCTTGGTGCTCTTTGAGCTTTTAGATTTCTGTTTTGATATTTTTTAAATTATTAATCATTCTCTCTTACATATATCTCTTTCCCCATAATCTCTCTATTGTCTCTCTAAGATTACAATTATGCTTATATTAGTTGTATATAATTTAGGTACTCAGTTATGTCCATTATTTATTCTTTTTTTTTTTTAGAGAGAGAGAGAGAATTTTTTAATATTTATTTTTTAGTTTTCAGCGGACACAACATCTTTGTTTGTATGTGGTGCTGAGGATTGAACCCGGGGCCGCATGCATTCCAGGTGAGCGCGCTACCGCTTGAGCCACATCCCCAGCCCATTATTTATTCTTTTTTTCTTCTGTTTTACTTTGAATCATCTCTGTTGTCCTCTGTTCAACCTCAGAGTGTCTTGCCTCAAATGTGTCCATTCTAAAGATGATTCCACTGCCAGGCATGGGAACACATGCTTGTAGTTCCAGTTACTCTAGAGGCCAAGATGGGAGAATCATGCAAGCCCATAAGTTGAGACCAGCCTGGGTAATATAGTGGGATCCATCAAAGGAATTCTTCATCATTAATAACATGTGCCATGTGTCTTGGTTTGGTGGGATTTGCTATTTGTTTTTAGCATTCCCATTTGACTTCCTCTTATAGTATCCATACCTCCACTAAACTTCCTAACTATTCAGGTCATGTACACAGCTCACATTTTCCACTAGTCTTCTAACATATTCTCATTATTTAAAAATCCCTTTCTAATAATAGCTCAAACATATGGGTCATCTCTAATTCTGGTTTTCTTGATTGCTTTATCACCAGACGATGGGTAGGATTTTCCTGCTGTGACCTGTAATTTTCTTCAGTGAATATACTGACATTGCTTGGGGAGGAATGGTAGAAGCTGGAGAAGATGGACATCACCCTTTTGCTGCAAAGATTAGTATGAGGGTTTGAGTCAATCTAGCCAGAAATTGCGCTGAGTTTGGGGTTTGTTGTTGTAAGCTAATCCTAACTTCAGTGCCTTTCAGGCTTCACATTCCTCAAGCACTAGAGGAATGTCACTACTGTCACTTTGGATTGAGTTTTTATCAGTGTTCCTGTTCTCCCATCCGCTTTCAGCCTAGCATGGAGGCCCAGTCCAGCTATGCCTCTCTCTGCATACCCTCCTTGTTCCTGCTCTTGGTAGCAGATTGCCATCGCTTGTTTTCAGCACCTGGCTCTGATCTGATGGCAAAGAAGTTCTCTCTTTTTCCTAGTCCAGCCTCATTTTTAGGCAGATCCTTTATTACTGGGCTTTCTCAGCATTTTTGCCCTTCCTACTCATGTCACCTAAAAACTCTTCCTTGTACCGGTAATTGAAATGGGATTTTCTACCTCTCCCCAAGAAGTAGCAGATCCCTACATTTTAAATATACAGGATTCTGAGCCCATGATGGGTTCCTGCCGCTCGCCCAGAGTAGAGTGGGCTTTTGTTATCATTGTTTCTTTTTTCCTACAGCCATGGATTTTTTTCCGCTTTCCTTCCTCCTTCCTGTTTCCTCTCTTCCAAAAGCACAGAAGTTTTAATCCTATATCTCCATGAGAGAAATTCTTAAAACTAAAAAAGAGGATTTACTGTCTTTTCCTTTGTAGATTTTTGTTTTTCCTTTATAGGAGAAAAGTCTCCAGGAAACAGTTTTGTGTCTCCAAACCCAGCTTCCAGAACAGCCAGACACCTCCTTCAGACCTGAAATATAGAAGGGGACTCTCTCCTTTTCTCCTTTATTCCCTCAATTTTTCTTATGTGCACCCAGCACATACCTATGAAGAAATGCTTCTGAACGAGGGTAAATTCCCTAGTGTCTGGGGCTCCATACAGTACCCAAAAGACTTTTCCAGTGTGACAATTTCTCTGATATATCAGTTTGACTGGTAAAGTTTCCAGTTATGTAATCAAGCATTAATTTAGGTGTTGATGTAAAGGGAATTTACAGACATAATCTATAATCAGTTAACCTAGGAAATTATCCTCTGTAATTTTCAGGGCTGTTTCAATTCTTTGGAAAACCTTAAAAACAAGGCTCATCTTTCCTGGAAAGGGAGAAATTCTGCCTGTGGATAGCAGCTGAAGCCTAAGCCTCTGAATTTCAGTCTGACTATGATCTTCACTTCCTGAAGACTTGTCCTTTGGGTTTCAGACTTGCTTGACAAGCTTTCTCATCACAAAAGGCAATTACAAAAGATAAAAGATGACAAATCATAGATTAAAAGATAGATAGATAGATAGATAGATAGATAGATAGATAATCTCCTGCTGATTCTTTGGTTGAACCCTGACAACATAGTACCTGATCTCCATAGTTTTACATTAGAAACAAAGAGCAGTAAATTTATAAACAGGTTAACAAAGAATAAAAAGAGAAGATATGTATGGCAAAGGCAAAAAGCAAGACAGTGTCTCTGATTTAAGTAGTGTTATCAAGAAAAGGCTTCTGTTGATGTGACCTATAGACAGCTACATAAATGATGCGAGAAAGCAAAGTCATACTTGTATTTGAGAGAAAACTATTTCTCAAGTAGAGAACACAAGGACAAACTCATGATAGCACACTGAGTGTTGAGGGAGAGAAGAATGGAAGGGCTAAAGTTAAAGACATGAGAGAAATAATAGAAGAGTTAAGATCATGCACCAGGCGGGGTACAATCATATAGGATTTGAAAGGTCATAGAAAGCTTTGTTTCTTGTTTTGAAGCTCTATGCAATCAGGAGAAGACATGGGTAATAAACGCCTACCTGCAATTTAGAAAAACAGAACACAGTGTGGAAGAGAGATGGCAAAGAGAGCAATTTGGGTGCTGGTACAGCACTCCAGGAGAGAAGTGGTGGAAGTTTGGTGCAGAGTAATAGGAATGGAAATTGCAAAAAGTGGTTCAATTCTCAGGTAAAGATGAAAGGTCTCTATTTTCAAAATAATTAAATTTGCATGAAGGCTGTGAGAAAAAGCAGAGACAAGAACGATGTCAGATTTGGGGGCTCAAGTCTCAGTTCCCTCCAGAGGCCTTACCAGATCTTTTTTTTTTAATTGGTTGTTCACAACATTACAAAACTCTTGACATATCATATTTCACACATTGGATTGAAGTGGGTTATGAACCCCCAATTTTACCCCAAATGCAGATTGCAGAATCACGTCGGTTACACATCCACAATTTTACATAATGCCCTATTAGTAATTGTTGTATTCTGCTACCTTTCCTATCCCCTACTATCCCCCCTCCCCTTCCCTCACATCTTCTCTCTCTACCCCATCTACTGTAATTCATTTCTCTCCTTGTTTATTTTCCCATTCCCCTCACAACCTCTTATATGTAATTTTGTATAACAATGAGGGTCTCCCTTCATTTCCATGCAATTTCCCTTTTCTCTCCTTTTCCCTCCCATCTCATGTCTCTGTTTAATGTTAATCTTTTCTTCCTGCTCTTCCTCCCTGCTCTGTTCATAGTTGCTCTCATTATATCAAAGAAGACATTTGGTATTTGTTTTTTAGGGATTGGCTAGCTTCACTAAGCATAATCTGCTCTAGTGCCATCCATTTCCCTGCAAATTCTATGATTTTGTCATTTTTTATTGCTGCATAGTACTCCATTGTGTATAGATGCCACATTTTTTTTATCCATTCATCTATTGAAGGGCATCTGGGTTGGTTCCACAGTCTAGCTACCGTGAATTGTGCTGCTATGAACATCGATGTGGCAGTATCCCTGTAGCATGCTCTTTTAAGGTCTTCAGGGAATAGTCCGAGAAGGGCAATAGCAGGTTCAAATGGTGGTTCCATTCCCATCTTTCCCAGGAATCTCCAAACTGCTTTCCAAATTGGCCGCACCAATTTGCAGTCCCACCAGCAATGTACAAGTGTACCCTTTTCTCCACATCCTCGCCAGCACTTGTTGTTGTTTGACTTCATAGTGGCTTCCAATCTTACTGGAGTGAGATGGTATCTTAGGGTGGTTTTGATTTGCATTTCTCTGACTGCTAGAGATGGTGAGCATTTTTTCATGTACATGTTGATTGATTGTATATCCTCCTCTGAGAAGTGTCTGTTCAGGTCCTTGGCCCATTTGTTGATTGGGTTATTTGTTATCTTATTGTCTAATTTTTTGAGTTCTTTGTATACTCTGGATATTAGGGCTCTATCTGAAGTGTGAGGAGTAAAAATTTGTTCCCAGGATGTAGGCTCCCTATTTACCTCTCTTATTGTTTCTCTTGCTGAGAAAAAAAACTTTTTAGTTTGAGTAAGTCCCATTTGTTGATTCTTGTTATTAACTCTTGTGCTATGGGTGTCCTATTAAGGAATTTGGAGCCCGACCCCACAATATGTAGGACGTAGCCAACTTTTTCTTCTATCAGATGCCGTGTCTCTGATTTGATATCTAGCTCCTTGATCCACTTTGAGTTAACTTTTGTGCATGGCGAGAGAAAGGGATTCAGTTTCATTTTGTTGCATATGGATTTCCAGTTTTCCCAGCACCATTTGTTGAAGATGCTATCCTTCCTCCATTGCATGCTTTTAGCCCCTTTATCAAATATAAGATAGTTGTAACTTTGTGGATTAGTCTCTGTGTCCTCTATTCTATACCATTGGTCCACCCGCCTGTTTTGGTACCAATACCATGCTGTTTTTGTCACTATTGCTCTGTAATATAGTTTGAAATCTGGTATCGCTATACCGCCTGATTCACACTTCCTGTTTAGAATTGCTTTTGCTATTCTGGGTCTTTTATTTTTCCATATGAATTCCATGATTGCTTTATCTATTTCTACAAGAAATGCCATTGGGATTTTGATTGGCATTGCATTAAACCTATAGAGAACTTTTGGTAATATCGCCATTTTGATGATGTTAGTTCTGCCTATCCATGAACAGGGTATATTTTTCCATCTTCTAAGATCTTCTTCTACTTCTCTCTTTAGGGTTCTGTAGTTTTCATTGTATAAATCTTTCACCTCTTTTGTTAGGTTGATTCCCAAGTATTTTATTTTTTTTGAGGATATTGTGAATGGAGTGTTTTTCCTCATTTCCGTTTCAGAAGTTTTGTCGCTGATATACAGAAATGCCTTTGATTTATGTGTGTTGATTTTATATCCTGCCACTTTGCTGAATTCATTTATTAGTTCTAGTAGTTTCTTTGTAGACCCTTTTAGGTCTTCTAGATATAGAATCATGTCATCTGCAAATAGTGATAATTTAAGTTCTTCTTTTCCTATTTTCATGCCTTTAATTTCTTTCGTCTGTCTAATTGCTCTGGCCAGTGTTTCGAGAACTATATTGAATAGAAGTGGTGATAGAGGGCGTCCCTGTCTTGTTCCAGATTTTAGATGAGGGCTAGTCCATTGCCTTACTCTCTGGATGACAAAAAGTGATCATCCACCATTCCCTGTTGGCCTGTTAACTTTCTGTAACTCAACTCAAGACTGCAAGTCTCTCCAAGGCTATGGCCCTGATATCTTTTTCATGGCTATAATCCCAGGAGTTAGTAGGGCATCCTGCTGTCACTCAAAAACATGTATTGAATGAAGTGCTATGCTTTTTAAAATATACAAAGTTTGTAATGAAAGAATTTTATCTTTTATGAATCTCAACCTTTTTATTTTATAATATACTAAATACAGTATTTCATTTTATATTCTTTTCATAAATTTGCCATTCTTTACTTTCACTTTCCGCTTTTAATTCTTTCCTCTTCATCAGCTGAGGTGTTAGTTTTAATAGAAACTTGGATAAAACCCTTTCATATTATAGATATTAACTCATCAGTGACATCGTTAGCAATATTCCTTATTTGTTGCATGTATTTCATTATGGTGTTTTTGATACTCAGAAGTAGCTTTCATTTTTCACTTCTATGAAGTCAAATCTATTGATCATTCCCTTTAGACTTTCTTTCAAAGTAATTTTACACCTATAGAGCAAACACACATAATCTGTATCATCCTTCAAGTTTTTATGTTAAATTTATTTTGATTATCCCTGTTTTATACCTCCCGGGGCTTATTTTTAGGTGATAAAAGAGAATTTAGAAAACTGATCTTTCTCAAAAGCAACTGAAATAAAAAGCAATTGAAAAGTATATTGAGTTCTAATCTGTCCACAATTCTTATTTCATTTTGTAAAGCTGAAGCAATGACCATGACTTTTCTGAAAAAAATATAGCTATTCCTACTGTTAATACTGAAATATGGGGAAAAGGCATTCTTTTTCATAAGGAATGCATCAATAAGTATCAAACATTTATTTAAATTGGTTTACTCAGCTAACATGATGGGAAAATTTAGAATTTAAGCACAGTTATTTAGTCTTCTCAGATAACCTTCCAGTACCTGAGAACCCCCAAACTAATATAACTGAAAGCAAGGCTTTATTTTGATATAACCAGGCTTAAGGATAAGATAATTTCCAGGCATTCTTACAAGCTCAGCAAAGATTGTACTGATTCTACCTGCGACCTAAATAAGGCTTAATTAAATTATTTAATAGCATAACCTAGTCTACTGCCATGTTCTTAATTTAGCACAGCCATGAATAACTGAACACACTGTCTCAGCTTTTTTATACCTGTCAAAATTCAACACAAAATGGCAAATAGTGGAGACTAAAATATATAAACATAAGAAAATTTTTCAAACTTAAAAACTCATAATATATTTGAGGGCAAAGGTTGACTACTATACCAAATGTGTGAGTTTTCATAGTTTGGGGCCCTAAATCCCTCGGGTCACAGAAATCCCCAATACAACATATTTTCTATTATTAGCACTTTCTATTTCTAATCCTGTTCAATTTCTGTTCTAATAAAAATACAGAGATTTATAAAGCTAGTTTATAAGATCAGATGGTTTTTATGTGCCAAAGTATTTCAAACTCCAACTCTAGGTTTGGGTTTAAAAAAAAATCAAACCCATAATCAACTTATCCTAATTTTAATCAAAATGAAAACATTTACTGAGGAAGGGAAGTGGCTGAGAAATATGTTGGAATTTCACCTTTGTCATTTTCATTTAAATCAAGTAAAAGAGCATCCATGTGGCTTTCAAAGGTACAGATAAAACATGTTAAGAATTTTAGCTGACTTCTTTCTTATGACTGGATTTCTTTTTATACAATATTAAGTTTTGAAACATAAATCTAACTTCCATGTTAGAATCTTGGCATCAGGACACTCAGCAAAAACCTAATGGTCCCATTCAGAGAATATCCATTGGTAAAGAAGTCTGAGGAATGTTAAATGACTGTCAAGTGACCGACAGAATCGTCTAAAAATTCCAACTTGTATGTTTCATAAATAGGTACCTTCTCATTTGTTTCAGTTTCTACCAAAGCAATGAAGGGCTTCAGAAATGAAGACACATATGCCATCGAGGAGATGATATAATATGAAATTTTAAGTTACATCATCTTGAATAAAAGTACTTTATTTCAAATGTTTAGATAAAAAATAAATTTAACCATGTATGAAAAGGGATCATCTATGCATAGTTCAAAAATTCCCTTGTTATTTAAAGCAAAAACCAGCATAATTCATGAGGATAGACTACATGATATCTCCAGAGCGCATCAGGTGTTTTTACTGAATACTTATTTTTTCATGCTTGGCCTAGAAGACAACAGTTCTCTTCCTTGCCAAATCTGAACATTTGGCTTTAAAATCGTGATCACATTCAGGTCATCAATGGAGACTATGGCAGCGGAAGTAAAATTGGGTTATGGTGCATTTTAAGTGGCTTATTTAAATGCTTCTTCTGGTGGGCTAATAATATCTTTTGGATCTAAAAAAAATGAATTATGTTAACAGTGATTTTAAAAATCTACACAAGTGTCCAGATTTCTGATCACCTGCATAACATCTGAGTGTAATGACAATTTTAAATCACTTTTAACTGCCAAAGTCCAGGTTCCCTTGTCACTCCCAAGCTGAAACACTTAACGATAAATTGGAAGGACTCTAATAACTTTCAATCATTGTGTCCTGCACATGCTCAGAACTGATCACTTCCAAATTTGAGAGCATATAAAAATTTGAAGAGCTTCAATTATTTTAAATCACCATGTGCAGCGTAGAGAGAGATTTAAAATTGTTGTAGTGCCTCACATTTTTTTAAGCACTTCAGTTTGGAAGCGAGTCAAGCAGCATTCCGTCTGGAAGCTCAAGATACATTGGACTAGTTTGACTCATCAGAACTAGAAATATATACCTAAAAACCGAGGAACAAGTTTTTTAAATTACACAATTTGAAAGGTGGGGATCTTGGAAAAAAAAAAAAAACAGAATAAACACCCTGTTCCAATTAGGAAACAGGAAAAGTAAGAAATGTGGTGGTTATTAGGCCAGGCCAGGGGAGAAAGATCCAAATGGTGTTGAGAAAGCAAGGATTGGCTTTCCTTCAATTCTAAGCAAAGCAGTGGACAAGAGACACAAAGCCAGAGAAAAGGAAGAAGGTCTCCAGGTAAGGCCTGCAGATGTGTGCACTCCCACAGATGAATTTTATAGCAGTTGCCTTCCCCTCACGTGGTGTTCCTTGCCTCAATTTGCCCAGCGAAGCCTGCTTTCTGGTTCCCACTTGGCCGAATGATTGTACGGCCTTATGTTCTACCAACACTCTCGTGCCACTCTTTCTATATTCTCTTTGTTTGATTGTGGGAGAGGGTGAGCACTTTGACATTTAACACAGCTCCGAGTTCACTTTTGACATCTAAATCCTTAAAGAACCCAAAAAATTATATCAGCACAATCAGGCTATTGAAAGATGGCCTTTCTTGAGCAGTTTCCATCTTTTCATCTAAGTATAAAGTTATGGTCTCCTTTGCTGCCTTTGGGTTTTCACGTATTTTAGGCCTGGCACTGCCCAGTGAGCAGGACACTTTTCATAATTCTGTGTCAGTGAAAACATAATGTCCTATAGTTAGTCAGGGGAAAAAAAGAGTAAAGGGGAAAAAAAATGAAGAAAAAAAAAAAAGAGAGCCCGAAGGCACTGGAATAATTAAGCAAATGCAGTGACAGCTGTGGCAGGTCCTGGGCAGCACTGGCTCCATGAGCTGAATTAATGACATCAACAGCCCAGTATCTCCATTAACACTTGATCATTAATTATTACCCTCTGACAGTAAGAGCCTAAACCTTCTCAGGAGTGGCCTGTTATTAATCTACCTTACCTGCCCTCAGTACTGACTTCTCAGTGCAGTTACTGGAGCTGGTTTTCATTTCTTGCTTTTTTTTTAAACTTCAACTAATGCTTAATTTACTTGGATAAACAGTGATGACCATCGGGTTATGAAGTCTGTTTTGGATTACTGGGTTTCATGTCCTTTTATCTAAGGCAGGGAGGGAACCTACCTGGATTTGCAGCACTGACATTTCTTTGTCAAGTTTTCGATGGGTCAGGAGGCACGGTTTACCTGAAGAAGTTCACAAAGCAGCAGAGAAGTAAATCATTCACAGCTGTCTCCAGATCCAGCCCTACAGACACCAGAACTCTTTAGATTTCCTCAGAATCCATTCTGAAGCTGTGGTCAGGGACATAACTATCTTTTCAGTTCTAAAAAAATTGTGCACTTAAAATATTAACCAAATGCATAGAGAAGTTTAATTTTATGAATATAGCATCAAATATTCCCCTCATCAAATTCAGATCACCCTCCAGACAAGTCACATTCTCTCTGTTTTACAATGAAAACTGCTTGGATTTTCTTTTACAAATGAAAGGTTCATCCTATAGCTAAGTGTTTCTAGTGAAACTTTAAAACTTAACAGAGCCTCAGCTATATAATAGACACACACACACACACACACACACACACACACACACACACCAGATAATCTATAAAATTTCAGGTTGAATGGAAGATTTTTAAAAAAATCAAATATCCTGTTAATGTCTAACAATGCCTCAATTTCCTCTCAACGAGATGTGTCCTTACCAGAGCATCTCACTCACTGGTGAGGGGAAAAAAGGACATCAGGGCATGCAAACACTAGCTCACATGTTAAGTACTCTCCTTGTGGCAGCAGACCTTACAATATTGGAGTTATAATTAACCTTTACCAAAGAAGACTTCATAGAAGTCCAATACATTAATTTGCTGATTGTTCTTTTCCCGCTAGAGACATACTCCAGAGTTCACTTCCTAGTCATAAACATGGACACAATATAACTTAATAGAGTGTCTGTTCCAGCTAATGACTATGAATGCACTGAGAAAAATCCCAGAGTTTCTCGGTCTGATATCATATATTCCCAGTACGTACAGTGAATCTAAGATCTAGGGAAACAGTGGTACTACAATCTCTTCATTCTGATACTGGCACCGATATTGGTGTGTAGTTGTAGATTCTTCAAAGATAATGATGAGAAATAAACAAATTGAGATTAATATATATGCTGATCATTAACTATATATCACTTAATCATGAGGGCCAGATGCCCCTCCCTATTTGCTATCCTAACCCTTAAAGAACCGTCTTCCCACCTAAGGATAGACCTCCATTTCCTACCTGTATTTACAGTGACTTGTAGGTTAGTCCTCCTGGGTTCTTTAGTCAACTGTGTTTCTCAGCAGCCTTGTGGTTGAAAACCATTACTCAGGAATCCCGTTACTTAGAAATTATAGCATGTGGAATGAAAACTTTGACTAATGCCAGTACTTCATTATCCAATAAAATAAAATTATAAAATTGAAGAAAAAGTGATTCAATTCTAAGGACTTTATTTCTTGCATCTGGAAAAATACCATTTTAAAAAAGTAAACAGCATGGCTCCTTGTAGGTAAAATTTGAGACATTTGTTGATAGACACATGCTAGTATAGCTAATGCCAGAGTTCTGAAGGAAGAACCCAGAAACAACAAGTGACCAGGACTAAAGCCAATTTAGTAAAAATTAAAAGAAAACAAAAAATGAGAATGATCTTTAATGTACAAGGCAGCTTTGTGAAGACATAATCAGTGTATCCCATTCATGCACCATCCCATTCATGGCTCATGGAAATTATCCTCTTGTGGCATCAGTCTTTCTCATCAATTGATCAAGTAACCCTGTTTCTGAATATTTTTCTCATTCTTTATGCTTTATGGTGATTCCAAGGAGTTATCCTAGTTTTACTTCATTTCAGTAATATGCTGATGCTCCTACAGTCACCCCAATCAATGACCCAAACGTATGTCCACCCCCTATAGATTATTCTGGACTGATTGATACAAATACGCTCACTTTTAAAAATAACTTTCTTATAACTGCACTCAAGTCTTCTCTTCTAATGTAACTCAAAATAGTTGTAAATATAGATAACATATATCTTTTAAAAATTCCTTTTACCCTTTAGTTTTCTTCCATAACAGTAATACTATGGTGGTTTGGATTCTTAAAACTTGTTCTATCAAGTTTCCTCTACCTGGTTACTGATATTATCTGTTCCCATAGCATGTTAATTTTTTCTACCTCATATTTGTTTTAGTTTTCTAGAGTTTTCTTGCCTTAGAAACCTCCCTGAGTCACTTAAGTTCACTTCAGAATCTTTAGCTATAAATACTGACTTCCAACAATTCTCCAATCATGCATCATCCATTCATACTTGAAAACACTTAGTAAAAAAGGAAATTAATAAACACAAAACATTAATGCACTATCTTCCTGATACTTATAACAAAAGGATATTCATTTCCATGGGTGATCCCTAAAGAAAAAAAGTCGCTATATTCAACATTCTCTTATTATAGTTCCTTATTAAATATTTTCCTGAATTTTCTTCATCTTATGCCATGGTCACAATGACTCTTTAAAAATTAAAATCTTGCATTTTGATTACCTCTTTTTTTAGATTTAGCAGAAGATTACAGAGCAGATATTGTTTGACATTGAATTTCTGTTAACCATGTCCTCCACTGGAGCATAGTTGTACACATTGTTTCAGAGCTAACATAATGGGGAATATTTTCAAAGAGGGCTGTGTTTCAAGCCAGATGGTTTATCTGCTGAAACAATTCTCCCAGTAGAGAAATAGTGGCTGCACAGTTGCAGTAGTGTTCATAAGCCTAGTGCAGGAGATTCATTTGGCACCCACATTTTGGAGTCAAACAAAAGTGTGGTTTGTGTGAATCTCAGACTCAGACGTTCATAAGTGAAAAGGAGTTTTCTGCAATTGCACATTGTGCTTTATTGCAAAGGCAGTAGTGTGTTTATACACAAGCTCAATATGTAAATATGGTATAATTTTTGAATATATATTAATACTTTCACACAGAACGATGCAAATGGACAATACTAGGATAAATCACTTCAGAGATTAACAGAGTCTAACCCCAAAAGAACCAAATTGTCTTTACTTGTGTGGAAAGCAAGTGCATCACCAAAATTTAAGTCCAGTATATCTATTAAAATTTGAAGGAAAAAAAAAATTAAGCATTTATCTTATTTAGGGTTTTTAGCAAAGACCAGCGATTACCTCTGAACAATCAAGAGTTACACTAAGTGTTCTATCCATGCTAGAATTACAGGGCTCTTCCCACCTTCTCATAAAGCTCTCGATTTTAAAATCCCAATTAAAATCTCTTGATTTTCAAAGGCCCCTTAAAGGAGGTTTTGGTGGTTCATGGAGTTGACTTCTTTACCAGCAATGGTCTTCAGAGTTTATCACGATGCACACTGGGAAGCCTCACCCTCCTTTGCATAGGAACAGTGAGTTCCCTGTGTACTAATACTGCCCACATCTTAAAAATAAAACAGAAGAGTTAGAGGATTCCAACAGGGGGTTACCATGCTCCGAAACGTCTCAAGCATGTAGAGGGATGGGAAAATCCCTGAGATTCCAGAGATTTAAAAAAATAGCACATGGGAGGTTCTAAATAAGGACATTCTTGGGTATGTTGGGGAAGTTGGCACAGGCCTTGCAGTTATTTCCCTCAGAGACTATTTTTGCTTCACTTATCGAGTGAGCAAGTGCAAGAATGGATGTGCATGGATGTGCCCTTTTGTGTTTAAAGAACTCAATGAACATTAATGATGCTTCCCTTTCTCAGAAAAATCACACAAAAAATATTATTCTCCCCTGAATCATATTTATGCCCAAAATATCTTATATCTCATTACTTTTCATTTAAACAAACTATGTTATGCACTTCAAAACTTCAGGATGAAGAAAAATAAAGAATTATGAATCCACAAACTGGAGTAACCACTTTTCTACACACATACACACACACACATACACACACTTTATGCCCCACACCAACTCCGAAACAGGAGAAAAATAAATAAATGAACATACTAGGATCTTAACAACCTGAAATTAATAGGTTAATTGAAAAAACATATTAGCACTGAAGGCCATCAAGTATGAAAAATCCAAACCAGAAAATTTCAATCTAAATTAATGTGTATATTAAATGCAAACAAATGTTAGAGACACATGCCAAGATGAAAATCTTTATGTTACTGTTTCCAAAACAGTACCTGTGGGCAAATCAAAATGAAAAATATAAATACCTGCTAATTACCTGCATCATTTTGGAGGCTACCCAATATATTTCAACACTTTATTTCATCTTAGTTGCAAATACACTGCATCTTGATCTTTTTGAGTAAGGGTTTGCCAACATAACATTTAGTGTAGGTATTGGATATGCTCAGGCTAGCAGAATTGTAGGATTCACTTTGCAGGAATGCTTTGGGGATGTTGGGGTACTTTTTGTTTGTTTGTTTGTTTTTGCTTTTCTTGTATCATCTTATGAATGCTGTCATATACCAACAAGCATATTGTGGTGCAGATTCCAAACAGAACTTTTAAAAATATTTGGTAAAGAATCTGGTATTTTATTTATATATATATTAAAACAAAGAAAAATCCTATCAGGTCAGATGTTTAATGCTTCGAGTCTTTGAGTCGTTGATGTAGTATATCTTTAAATACCTCCATGTCCTAAATACCAGGAAAAATGCCAAGTGCTTCAGTACATCATTGGGATGGTTTCCTTGCTTGCTCTTGACATTTATATTACTTCGAATGACTTTACCAAGCGGAAACCAGGGTGTGTATTATTCCTACAGTTTTGGTAGACAGTGTCATTAAAACTATATATATATACATTCCAAGAAAAGGGGAAAAATCACTGAAGGACAAGTCAAATGCAATTCAAATATTTATATCATCAAAAGCAATTGAATATTTCAAAAGGTGAACAAATTTAATCATTCATGAGGGCATGATTAAGACAATAAAACTATCTTAACTGGATCCTTTCTGATAGTTTGCATAATGGCAATATGAAGTACAATTAAGATTTCTAAATATAATATACAAAGAGAGACAACAAGTCTGTTGACTTCACAGATCAATGTATTTTCAATGTAATTTTCTTGACAAAACAACTTATTTTCAAAATGGAAAAAATATTCTTCAGGGGTATTTGAAGCTTTGAAAGATATTCATGGAATCAGGAAACAAAGGACATTGGGGAGATCCCTCTCAACTCTCTCCACTAGAGTGGCTATGAATCCAAGGTCAACTTTCTCTTCTTCTGTGTGTGTATATGTGTGTGTGTTTGTGTGCGTGTGTGTGTGTGCATGCACACACGCACACACATGCATTGGGGATTGATCCCAGAGCCTCATGCTTTACACTGATTTTCAAAGAAAGGACATCTATCATTGTTTACGTATGGACAATGGTTGCCCTATGTTCTGAAGAATAGACTTTGTGGATACTCCTCCAGCTCAATAAAAGAGAAAACCACCAAAATTTTCTCTCCTATATCATATCTATGATAGCCTTCCTATATCACTATTCCAGCACTGACCCGGCTTCCAATAGGAATGTCCCCAGTCTGTCAGGGTCTTTCTGATCAGGGACCCTTGAACCCTTATTCACCCTTCATTCTGCAAGCATGCCAAACTTCACCCCTGACCTGAGCCATGCTTCTCTATGTGGGCTGAAGTTTCCAAGTGGCTTGTGAGCATTATGATTATGCCTGGCTTCAAAATAAAAACAAATTGACAAACCCTTACCTCACCCAAACTATGGCCAATTTTTAGATAAAATGTCTAGTGGTGATATATTGCCAATGCAAACTGCCAGACTGGCAGCCCCATTTACCTACTAAACAGACAAATCAGTCAAAGCTATGTTAACTTGCCAGTTCTACCAAGTATGTTCTAGAAGGCATTCCAAATATCATATTTGTTCTGTTAACAGCTTTCTTGTCTATGTGTATTGGAAAACAAAATATCTAGATGACCCTAATGACTTAAGAACATGGCCATTCTTCCCTTAGAGACATCCCAAGATCATCCAAACTCATTTTCCATAGATCACATACTCTTCCACTCAGGTAGGAATGGTCCACCTGGCTTGAATATCAAGCAAAGATGCAGAACTGAAAGAATTTCTTTCCTGCATCTGATGTCATCTCTGGGGCCTGTTTCCTACCACTTCCCCAGGGAGCAAACACCTGCCTTACTGATTCTCAAGAGAGACCTCTTCCTTATTCCTCTCTGACCTATAAATAATAGCACCTCTTGGTCAAGGTGTAACTTTTAAATTACTTTTAGGCCATTTTTGGCTATACCCACCCCTATTACTCCCTATCAAGATGATCTTTCCTGCCATAATAAAGTGTATGAGATTTTTGTTTTGCTCTGGTCAAAAACACTTTTTCCTCTTCAGCACCAGTAGTTCAAAGGAGATTGCTACACATAATGTACTTTTTAAAACAGGGAAAAATCCAGTCATCAATTCCTATTTCTTTAAGATTACAGACAAGCTAGGCTGACAAATGAAACCTCTTCCAGTCTTACTTAAGCTGCCCAAAGTGACTAGTTACCACGTCAATGAGAAGAAATCTTTTATGTCTCATCTCAATGCCTCTATGTCACTTGTACACAACCCTCAAAACTGTCTATAATTCATCAACCATTTCCTTCATGCATTATTTAATAAACTGTTTAGAGCATGCCTAATTACAAACATTTGTTATAGAATTCAACCCTAGAACTGTGTGAGAATATGCTAAATCGTTCGATACCTAAAGTTTTAATGAGAATATAATACCTCCGGCC
Organism: Spermophilus citellus; assembly: GCF_964194105.1. NCBI lineage: Eukaryota > Metazoa > Chordata > Mammalia > Rodentia > Sciuridae > Spermophilus > Spermophilus citellus. The sequence continues at coordinate 50,398,425 of NC_138192.1, read as the reverse complement.
CATATGCTTCAAGAACGTTATCCTTAATTATGTAACACGGGTATTTTACTGATATCTGTTAACTGCTCCAGCAGCTGTGGTTTTCTGCTTTTTTGCACAGCTCAGGAGGAGCAGCGAGTTCAGTTTCCCCTTTTTGGGGGGTTGCAAAATCCATGCCCCAAACAGGTGTGTGCAATCACGAACCACAGTGATGAACCCAAACTGCTGCCTTTCTAAAAATTCCACCAGCCGGTGACACACGCTGGTCAAGGTTGCACAACCTTGTTTTCCACCGGTTATTTTGATGATTCATTCCCCTTGGGGAGGTGAATTTCAGGCATTGTTACTTTGCTCCTGTTTCTGATAATTAGAAGGATTGCTTCCCCATTTCGATGATTCTCTCTCTCTCTCTCTCTCTCTCTCTCTCTCTCTCTCTCTCTCTCTCTCTCTTGCTCTCTGTCTCACTCACTCCATCTTTCTTTTTTAAAATGAATGCTGAACTCCTGGAAGGTTTTTCCTAAACTAACCGTTCTGTTCTTCATGGACAAGGATGAGGAGAAGAAAGCTAAAAGAGACACAAACACACATCACATGCTACATATCTTAAAGTTGACTTCACTAAAGTGAATCTGTCTAAATCACATGTAGATATAAAGCAATCATTCATTAAAAATATAAGAACGCAAACCAACAAGCAAGAACAGTCCACTTCCAAATAGTGACTTTGCAAAACAGTCCATTGATTCTATTGATTATTCAAGAGAGTTTTGGTGGAATTGTCATCATAGCCCCCATCATATGGTTTTAAATATCAAATGAAGCAACTTGTCCTCTTTAGAAAGAGCGCTTGACTAAACATCCAGAGTTTCTCCAGAGCCCAGTCTACTGATAAATTAATCTAGTATCCTATTACATAAAAAGTTCAACTATCGAATAATACAATTAGCTCTGTGAAAAATAAAAAGAAATCCAAAATTTTCAAAAAAATAGATGCAATAACATTTGAACAGTGGTAAATATCACTGGACGAAATCTGGTCTTCCTAACTCAACTACCCTGGAGAAGACAATGTTATTTTGTAAATTTTGTAAGCTTGCTAAAATTATACAGTATAATTTTACCCTCCCATCTGGGTTTTTTCTAGAAAACACAGCAACTCAAATTAATTGATTCTTTTTCTTGTTAAATTTTTTTTTAAAATACAATAAGAATACTCTATACAAATTGCTTTTTTAATTAATGGAATCCAAAAAGACACAAAAGTACATCAATCCATTTCCCACTGCCCTAAAGACATGTGTGTGTGTGTGTGTGTGTGTACATGTGCTAGAAAATGGTGTTCATACGAGTACAAGCTATGAAACATGATCATCCAATTATTACCTAATTTACTACTTACTGTCTGTTACCTTGAGCAGGTGACCAGATTTCCATGAACCTTATTTTTCTCATTTGTTAAATGTGAAAAATAACACAATCCTGCCATATGTATGAGGATTAAAAGTTTAAAATACCTCAAAAAGAATACCTGGCATATAACAGATGCCCAACTTACGGTGACTTACAAGGCTATTTCTATTACATAGGAATGTTCTCCTCCACAGTATGAGCCACTGAAGGGCAAGTACCATGTCTAAATCATGTTTGCTACCCATCATCCAGTATCATGTCTGGTCCATATTAAGGTTTAATAATTGTTTATTGAACTAAGCTGAATATAGCTAAAATTTAAAATTGGAAATTAAACAAATGGAAATATTTTAATTAATTTTTTTGAAAATCTAGTACAGTGGTTAGGATGATTTGGTTTAGTTTACAATATAAACTTTGATTCTGATTGGCTCATGGCAATCAGAGTCAAAACAAGAGCATCAATATATTTTTTAAATATCTATTTTGTTTCATCTAGACTTTGCCTTCTTCAGTATTTTAAAAAGCTATTTGTTGCCAATGCAAAATTATCTCATTAGATATAATTAAAAAAACACAAATATTGCTTAGGTGCCTCTAGGTATACTGAGTATATAATAGAGCAAAAATCATAGGTTAGTTCCAGATGGCTAGGTGGTGGGAGGAGAAGTTTGGATAGGAAAAACATTAAGCCACTACTTCTATAATTCTTGGTAGCTGTAGGGGTGTGGGCTCCATAAGGGTGGTGGAGCACTGAAGCAAAATCACACTTCCCCAAACACAAACTCAGTGGGGTGAAGTCTCCTCTAAACCTGCCCCACAGAAAAACTTAATATTTGGCCCTCACAAATCAACCATGTTAAATGATTGTACTATCTACTGGGCATTTCCAACTCAGTTGTTACACGAATAAGTTATCAAATATCACTAAATTTTCCCCATATTTTTCCTTCTTTTCCCTGCCTTATGACTCTATTTTTCAGAAATCAAAGGACTCTGGAAAGACATTAACTCAAAAATGAGACAACCTTAGGCTCAGTAGACAATGGTAAAATCTGTCCTTTGCAGATCCAAAGCAATTGCTACTTACACCTGCATAAATTGAAAGGCAGAAAGATGGATGGTCTCTTTCAAATATTATCTTACTGCAAAAGCTGAGAACATTGTAACCACCCTATCATAAACAAAAGTCAAGTGTCCTGAACCTGGTTGGATCTCTAGTCTATACCAAAAACAGAAAAGAAAATGTCTATGGAACCAGTGTATCTTCCACAGAAGGAAGGACAGTGCTCTAGAACCCTTTCAAAGGATGGACAATAAAAGTGGAACACGCACCCAAGTCTTCAACTCTTCACCTAGTGAGAATTTTCCTTGAACATTATATTGCTGTCTTGCTCCTTCTAAGGCATCTGGTTACTAAGAACATTAAAAAAACACATTCAATTTACACATAGGTACCCTTAAAAAAAAAAAACTTTGCTTTGTCACAGCACTTAGAGAAGAAGTTAGATAATCGTGTTTAGGAGAATTACAAACGAGGAACAGAAACTTTGGACTTTTTTTTTTTTAATCTTAGGTTGGAATCTCATGACCCAAGATTTTGCAAGTCCTGAAGGAAATTCAGCTCAGACAAAGGAGAGTCTTATGATACATAACCCTGCAATCTCTTAGTAGTTAAACCTCTGATTCATAAAGGAAAAAAAGAATAGCAATCAAATGGAAACCCAGAATTAGCATGCAAATGATAAACACACCCCAGCTCACCTGACAATCCATCATTTCTCTTCTTCAATCTCATAGTTTGGGTCCACCCTCCTGTTATAACCCTTCTCATCCTTGTTTTATATGTTTCTTCCCTACAGTCTGTGAGCTTCTTTAGGGCAAGTACCAAATCTTATACTCCCCTATAACCCCAATTCCTGGCATAGAAATGGGCCCAAACAAGAGATTCGATATTTGATTGATTGACTGATTGATAGATAGATAGACAGATAGATAGATGGATAAATCTATCTTAGTCATTTCCAAGTCTTTATGAGTAATAACACATTCTGCAATTCAGCAACAAATACTACATAGTAAGCAAAGACAGTTAACTCTCTTACATAGAAGATGGTGGCCAGGCTCCTTCATTTCTCCTGCCCATTTTGATATTTGCCTCCAATGCCACCATTCATCAGTAGATTGACAGCCCTAGCTGGAAAACTTAAGGGCCATAACTGAGGAAGGAATGGGTGGTAAGTCCATGGGTGGACTTAAAATGCCATTGTTTCAATTGTGCTCCTTTTATCCTGATAACCAATCCCCCACCAAATAAAAATGATTCCCTCCATTGTCTGCTCCATCTCAGTTAAGAGTAGATTCCATCCTTTGCTGTTCAAACTAAAAACCCTAGCGCATCACTGTCTACTCTTTCTCCCTTTTACCTCATATATAATCAATTAGGAAATTCTGTTGATTGTAGCTTCAAAATACATAAAGAATTCAAGCTCTTCTTATCACCTCCATGCTACAAACTTGGCTCAAACTGTCATTATATCATGTTTGGATTGTAGAAATAGGCGTTAACAGGTCTTTTGGCCCACCCCAGTCTGTTGGTTTTGTTCTTTTTAATTTTCTTGGTTGAATTATATTTTTTCATCATAATATGTTCTCTAAGTATTTTCTTTACTCACTGACCATAGCACTGTTGGATTCTCCCCCAGGCCCTCCATTGAGACTGGGAAATATTTTATTATAGTTTTTATTAGTGCATTTTCATTATCAGAATAATGAGTTTCACTGTGGTATACTCATACATGCACATAACATACTCTGATCATATCGATTCCCTTCTACCACCCTCCTTTACCCTTCCTTCTCCCACTTCCCCACGCCCCATCTTTTCTAATCTTCTCCCTCCTATTATCATGTCATCATTTTCTCTCCCCTGGATTCCACTTATGAGGCAAATATGAGATGCTTGTCTTCATAAGTCTGCCTTATTTTGTTTAATATGAAGACCTCCAGTTATATCCATTTTCCTGCAAATTACATACTTTTGCTCTTCTTTATGACTAAATATTATTCCATTATGTATACAAACACCACATGTTCTTTTTTCCATTCATCTATTGACAGAACCCAGGCTGATTCCATAATTTGGCTATAATAAATTGTGCTGTGATAAACATGGGTATACAGGTATCTCTCAAGTATGCTGACTTCAGTTTCTTTGGGTATACACTCATGGGTGGTATGACTAGATCATATGGTAGTTCTATTTTTAATTTTTTGAGGAACCTCCATACTGATTTCCATAGTGACTGTACTAATTTACATTCCCACTAACAGTTTATAAGCATTCCTTCTTCCCCACATCCTCACCAGTATTTATAGTTTTTTTTTTTTGTATTCTTGATAATCACCATCTCAGTGTCTTGAGATGGAATCTCAATATAGTTTTGATTTGCATTTCCTTGGTCACTAAAGACATTAAACATTTTTTTCCACATGATTTTTGGCCATTTCATCTTCTTCTGTTGATAAGTGTCTGTTCATTTACCAATTTATTTATTGGATTCTTAGGAGTCTTTTTTTATTTGGGGTTAAGTATTTGCATTCTTTATATATTCTGGATATGAATCCTCTGCCAGAAGAGTAGTTGGCCAAGATATGCTCCCATTTCATAGCCTCTCTCTTCACTCTGTTGTTTCCTTTGCTGTATAGAAGTTTTTTAATTTGATGCCGTCCCATTTGTCAATGCTTGCTTTTTTTTTCTCTCTCAGCTATTGGAGTTCTATTCTGGAAGCCATTGCCTGTGCTATTTTATTTGATTTTGTAAGGGGTGAGAGATAAGGGTCATGTGTCAATCTTCTACATATGGATATCCAGTTTCTTCAACACCATTTGTTATAGAGGATGTCTTTTCCCCAATGTATGTTTTTGGCAACTTTGTCAAGAATCAGATATCTGCACTGCATAGATTTGTCTCTGTGTCTTCTCTTCTACTCTGCTGATATACTCGTGTGTTCCTATGCCAATACCATGCTATTTTTGTTATAATGGCTCTGTAGTATATTTTGTAATCAGGTATTATGGCTATTCAGGATCGTTTTTGCTTTCAAATGAATTTTAGGATTTTTTTTTCCAGTACTGAGGAACAAACCCAGGACCTTACACATACTAGTCAAACAACTCTGCAACTATGCTACGTCCCCAGTTCTGTTATTGGTAGTGTGATGTGACATTGCATTAAATCTTTATTTTTTTTATTGATTGTTCAGAACATTACAGAGCTCATGATATATCATCTTTCATACATTTGACTCAATTGGGTTTTGAACTCCCATTTTTACCCCAAATACAGATTGCAGAATCACATCTGTTACACACTCACATTTTTACATAATGGCATATTAGTGACTGTTGTATTCTGCTACCTTTCCTATCTCCTACTATCCCCCCTCCCCTTACACATACTAGTCAAACAACTCTGCAACTATGCTACGTCCCCAGTTCTGTTATTGGTAGTGTGATGTGACATTGCATTGAATCTTTAGATTGCTCTCAACAATATGGCCATTTTAATTACATTAATTCTGCCAATCCATGAACACAGGAATTGTTTTCATCAATGTTTTTCAAGGTGTATTTTTTTTTAAATGGTATTGTTGTCCTTCTTTCTTTCTCAGTGGGTTCAATATTGGTTTAGAGAAAAGCGATGGATTTTTGTATATACTTTCTCAATTTGCTTATCAGATTTGAAAGGCTTTTGAGATTGAATCCTAGTGCCTAACCACTGAGCCACATGCCCAGTCCTTTTTATTTTTAAATTTTGATACAGGGCCTTGCTAAGTTGCTTTGGGCCTCACTAAGCTACAAAAGACTGATCTTGAACTTGTTATCCTCTTGTCTCAGTTTCTTGAGTCTCTGGGATTACAGGCGTGTATCACCACAGCTGGCTTCTGGTGATGTCTTTAGGGTCTTCTAAGATAGGATCCTGTCATTTTGCAGTCTGTTCTGTAATGGTAGAGCACCCATTACTATCCTCATCACCTTATGCATTGTACCTAACACTAATAAATCATATATTTTCTTCATTTTTCCTGGTTATTATCTGTCATGCCAAATAGAATACAAATTCCAACATGGCAGGGATTTTTTAAAGTTTGGGGTTTTGTTTGTTTGTTTTGGTTTTGTTTTCACTTCTGCATCTGCAGAATATACAGTAGTTCCTGGAATGTCCCATATTCCAAATATGTATACGAAAGAGTAAAAAAAATGAATGAATATGCATCCAGCCACTGCATCATTAACAAGATCTGTAATGCCATTATTTAATCTTTGATTTTTCTTAATACAATGCCAAAATGATACAATCTTGAAAAACTACTTTTTAGACAAATCCATAACAAAATGCAATGTTGATTTGTTTTACTATGAAGTTGTATGCTTGCTTACCTAGGGAAAGATGGTCAACAAATTTCTTAAATTTGTGTCTTAGAAAGGATCAATGATATAATATATTTTAAAGTATTTTTCATACAAAGATCAGGAGGAAAGTTTATCTTTATTTACAAATAATGGAATCTTTAACTAAAAGAATTGATTGGAATCTCCATTAGAAAATTTGTAGTTAATTACATTAATTTAAATAGTAAATAACTTTCCTTTATAGAAACAATAATCCATATAGAGAATGTGATGGGGAAGAATGATCCTATTAATGACAGCAACAAATTACATGAAACCTTATGGAAAAAAAAAAAAAAACATTAAGAACTGTTGTAAAAGCTACATGAATAAAATGTGAAAATGCCAGTAAGCATGGTAAAATAATTTAAGTAATCAGAAAGCTATGTCTTTATTAAATTAGTTTTTAAATATTTATTTAATATCCAACAAAATGCAGTACACCTTTCTAGTTTCCACAGATTCAGTAATAAACAAGGAAGTTTCCTGCCTTGTGATGACTTGAAGGCACTAAAAGCTCAATCACTCCAAAACCAAATTCATTATGTTCTTTCTCTAAACCCAGTACTATGCCAGTGGCCCCACAGCTGAGAATGGTACCACCACGTATACCAACCAAGATTATGGAGTGATCTTTGACACTGCTCTGTCCATTTCCATGCAAACCAAAGCTACCAACAAGCTCAACCAACTTTCTCCTGTAAACTTTTCTAGAATGTGTCTCCTCTCCATCTCCACTACCAACACCTGAGCCTCAACCACTGATCTTTCTCTGGGCCATGAAGACAAACTCCCAGCACTATCTGCCCCATCATCAACCAGCCCTCCTAAGGGGAAAAATATTCTCCTTTCTGAAAGAAAGCTTTCTAACACTTCTTCATCATTAAGATTTTAAGTCAGACCTCATTTCTTTGGGGAAGATAATTCATGGCTATGTTCCCATTGTACGACTGACCATTCTAGCTTGTTTGTTGACTTGGCTGGCATTTGATTGTATGATAATTTAATTATTATTTTCTCTCCTACAAACCTATAGGCTCTATAAAGATAGAGAGAGCACCTATTTTGGATCTCTTTGTACTTCTGGTGTTGAACACAGGATCTGGTATATAATAAGTATTCAGGAGATAATTGTTAAATTCACTGCTGCCCTTAGACTTGGTTGAGATGTGTCTTGGTTGAGATGTGATAATGGTTCTATTATCTAGAGCTTCTTTTTATACAATGTGCACACACTCACATACACACACAATACGAAACTAAAGAACATGCAGACATCTGCGTATTATGACTTTCAGTACTCATACAGCCACAACACAATACAATTCGTAGCCCTGAACATCCACTCTCAGAGTTCTGCCTTCAGAATCAAGGGCAATGCTTCCTTTTCACTTCCCGCCCTAATGTCAAAGCAAGAAGAATGTGTTTGAGGCTTGTGTTGATGCTGACACTGGAAAAGAACTCTGCTTCAAAAAAGTGGAAAATGCACACTAAGGTGAGAGAAAAGGCAACTTAATCATTTTGTCAAATCCCCACTTGCTGACAACATGAATGCAAGAGAGTCTCCAAAATAAGTATAATTTCCCAGAAATGTCTTGTTTCTTTCTTGCCTCTTTTTTCTGTCAAGCATCTTTCTTGCTTCTATTTACATTCCAATTCATAAACCCTGGAAGGTACTCACAAACCCAGGCAGTATTTAATGTAAGAATTTTTCACAAGTCAAGATGGCAAAGTTTAAACCAGCTCAAGGTTGAGGAATGTATAACAGGCACTTTTCATTGCATTATGGTATTAATACTTTAATTTTTAAATATTCATCAAAATCTAAAGTCACATAACCTGGAGGGAAAATGTATCCTTTTTATTCTGATTCAGTCACTTCCTTGTCCTGAGCAAATTATTAACCTCACTATGCCTTAGTTTCCACCTCCATAAAATGATGACCACAGTAGTAATTACATCATGCATATAAGGTTGTGAGGATTATAAAGGTACTGCCTGTAAAGTGTTTAGCACAGAGCCTGGCTCACACTAATAATACTGGATAGTAATCAGGCATCACCAACTTCTTCTACTTTCTCCTTCCTCTCTTCTACCTCTTACACCTGCATTACCCCCAAACACTCTCATTATATATAATTTTATATCTTTAAAAATGAAAAACTCTGAAGTTATAAATCATAAAAGTGATAGCATATATTCACATGTGCTAACAGAAAAAGTTGCTTACTATTTTGAATTTAAAAGCTTCCAGAGTAAAAATTTTATGGTATAATTCTATTCGAATATCATTCATAGTATGATTACTTTGTGTGTGTGTGTGTGTGTGTGTGTGATGCTTATATATAATTAAAAGAAAAAATTTCCAGAATGATAAACTGCTAAAAGTGGCTACATGTAGGATATCTGAATTTAAGGAAGGATTTTTCTAAGCATTTTATAATCTTTAACATTATTTGAATTTTTGTCATGAAAATTTATCTTATAATTTAAATTTTAACTTTTTAGGACCCTATTTTTCATCTTCTGTTTTTTTAAATTATTATTATTCACCAATTTCAGGACTTGTCCTTTTTTGGTGCATGGCAAGATTTCCCATTCTCCTGCAGTCTGGTGGAAGCTATGAGACTACTTATGGTCAATGAGCCACAAGTCAAAGTAACTTGTATCACTTCTGGAATGAGGGATTTACAAGGTTGCATGATATTCACATGCTCTATCTTCTTGTGCCCCAGCAGGGAGACGTACAATGCCACTGGTATACTGTCCGATAAAGCAGCACAATCCCTAAAAACACCTTGAAAAATATGACATATATTTTAAGGACAGTCCTATTACTTTTTGTATCATAAAGGTACAGCAAAATGCACTGCACAATTGAAAGGGTCTAATAAATATTTATTAATGGTGCTGTTCATTATTGTCCTTCCATATTCCCAGACATGGAATATTCTAATTTAACTTGCAAATTGTAGTAAATATTATTACTTTTGGAGGTAAATTTTACTTGATAATTTTGAATATATGTAAGAAATTAAAGAAAACTAACCATAGAGCATTTTGGGTAATCAGGTACATTTAGATTGCTTGATATTCTTACCAAATTGTTAATCTCCATATGTAGCAAGCATCCAATAAGCAAGGCTCAAACATCAGTTTGTATCAGGAGCTTAGAAAACAGACAACTAAGGCTCAACTAAGATCTTGCCATATCTATAACCCAAGGAAAACCTGAAACAAATAACCAAGACATAGCTTGGGTTACTGAGGCTGAATGAAGGAGGGAGTGGATATCCATTTCTTGTGATCCAGGAATCTGTCAGATGGAGATTTTTCACTCTTTTAAGGGAGTTTGGGTAATGCATGCAATAAATTTAGTCTTGAAATTTGACAATACCCAAAATAAAGGTGTTTAAAATAAATCATGATATCATTTTCCCTTTTATACTGAGTAGAACAGAGTGAATATTTTGAGCCATGTTTGCCCATATTTTCTCATAAAGATGTACTTCTATTTAATTTGGCTCTATCTATAGTTAAATGTAAGTGTTTGTACTGCTGTTTGAATTATTTGATTACTCCTCATTAGGGATTGGTAAATAGTGGTTTAGTATTTTAAACACATGAAATTCAGTCCAAAATCAGATTTATGTCAGTCTGGTAATTTAATTGAAAGCCCTGGCTACAGCTCACAGAGCCAGAGGTGTGATCGGATTGCATATTGAGCAGTAAACGGTGGGATGCTTACACAGCCTGTTTGCTTCTTATCCTGTTTCACCAGTTGAGGCGCAGGTAGAAAACTTGCAGGTCAAAACAGCACAACCAAATAAGACATACATTAAATGAAACCTAATATTTAACACGCATTTTATCCCTAGCTACTCCTTAAATAGAACTTTCCTTACCACCTGAACTCGGAGTTTCACAACTGTCCCCCGAAAATATCACAAAAATTTAGCTTTTCTGTGAAGCACAAAAGCTCCCGTCAGGTAGAAGTGGCAATAACTTAAATGTATATAAGCTTAATGTTATGAAGTCGCTACCATGCCACTAGTCTTGTGTCTACTTTGTTAAACTACGCTATGTAATATAGGGTAGTTCTTAATCCTGTAAGTATAGACAGTACCACCAGGTGTGACCATGTCAACAGTTTTCAATCTCCTTGCAAAGACTAGAAAAGCAGTATTTTTTCTGTTCTCACATTCTTATCTGGTCACACTGATGTTACAGCTCAGTTCTTTATCCTTCCTCTACATTATTCCCTTTCTTGGACTCCCAGGATGTCTAGCAGAAAACATAAATATTTTCTGGTCAGCCATTTAATCTGGGTTCTGATATTACGTCTAAAAAATAGGATCTTATTTTTATTGTCTCTGCTGATAAAATCTTCAAATCATTCTTCAGACCTGGGAAATATGTGTATTTAACAATAGGATATGAATTTCACTTCTTGAAAACCTTTCTAAGAAAGAAAAGTCAAAGATGAATATGGTGATGTTCATCAAGGCATTATTTGCAAGTGTAAAACATTGAAAACAAACTAAATGCCCCCCAAAATGGAATCATAAAACAAAAAATTATGCAATCATTAAAAATAGTATCCCTGAGATTGATCAATGATAAGAAAATATTTTCTATGTGCTGTTAACTAGCAAAATTAGATTATATTTTTAAATGTTATAATGAGGGTGATCCCATGTTTATAAATATTTGCACAAAGAAGACCAAAAAGGCATGTAAGAAAATTTTAGTACTTGCCATTTCAGAGAAATAAAAGAGTAAACTCTTTTCATTTTATTTTTCAATTGTTTCTAAATTTCCTCATTAGGCACAAAATTGAAAGCACATAATGTGTACTTGTACATAGCTGTACATCTTTCTCCAGGGTTTACTAGGTCTTACCAGTAAGTGCCATCATTTCTTAAGTAGAATGAACCAACTCATCCTGGAACACTCAACCACTGTTTAACACAGAAAGGAAAATTATCCTGAAATCCTCAAGAACTCGTCCCGGTTAGAAAATAAGAATTACTTAAAACCCTGACGCTAACACTAAAAATGTGTCTATACCACAACAAGGCAGTCAAATGCTGACACTTCAGTTGCAAAGGCCCTGTCAGTTCCTGTTGGTTCAGATCCTCTTTGGGATTGCTGTTCTAGTGAAAATTAACTCAGTCTAAAAAAAAAAAAAAAAAGAAAAGAAAAAAGAAACGCTATACATGAACCCTAACCCTTGCAATACCACTTGACTAGGTAGTAGGACACAGGTGATAAGGTAGAGCTCACTAAGGTCATTGCCCCTCACATGAACTGTCTCTTCCCAGATCTGATGGTGCTCAGTTCAGTGGTTCCCAGACTTTTAAATTGTGTGAACTGACTGATTTCAAGCAAAAATAAGAGACCTTCATATTTTAAAACCTTATTTGGCTACCTTCTATTCTCATCATTATTTTACAAAAGAAAGTACATTTTGACATGAAAAAATTAAATGGGTAATCTCAAAGTAAAATATCTACCTTCTCAAGAAAAAAAATGTGTCAACTGCATACTAAAACATATATGCAACATCATCCAGTAATTTTTTTTTTTTTTTTTGTAACAGGAATTGAACTCAGGGCCTCAAGCACTGAAAACTCCCCAGCCCTGACTTTGAACTTGCCTTAGACTCCCGAGATGCTGGAATAACAGCCACTAAGGCCAGCTTCCAGTGAAAATCTTTTATCAACAGACAAAGATGTTCCAAAGAGTCCTCTGGGATGCTTCCCCTTAAAGGTTAAGATGGGTCGTTATTGAACTAAAGATTTTCATATAAAATGAGCTCAAAGAACAAAGATCTTTCTGTCCCCCAGAATTTACTTCCTCTAAAGAACAATCAAGCAAATGGTTTTGTGGCAATCATAAACTAAAAACTTTTCTGGAGGATACAATGAACACCAGGGATCTTTCTTAAAAGAACATGTACTGCCCATCATCAGACTTTGGAGTTTTAAGTACTGGTGGTGTTACCCATCAAATAGTAAATTCAGACACCTTGCTGGAATCCCCAAGCTTACATAAGCACCAAAGCCCAAATAAACCTACTGACCTACAGATAACCACAAACATGAGAAACCAAGCAACATGGTAGTGAGTCTTCCCTGAGCATTAGAACAGACTCATTTCACCTCCACATGAACACCAAACAATATGAAAGATCAAACTCTCCATTCTAAATCTCACTTTATTGCAGCAAAAACTGCTCATCAGAAACTGGCAGAATCTTTCTTCATTGCTCTCATTATTTCCAAAGCCACCCAGATCATCCAAGAAGATTTTCTAGCCTAGTTCTGGCTGACTTACTAATTACTTGCTTTGATTTGTTTCAAAAATCATCATGTAGTAGTTTGGAGACAGTGAAAGTTTTAACAAAAACTAAGGAGCAAAAATAAATAAATAAAGGTAAAGTAAAAGCAGATTCCCTGCAGACATTTGGTTTTAGCTAATGGGCTCCAGGTAGTGCTGAGACAAGGTCAACATTCACAACCCTGTTTTCTTCATAGTTTCTTAATCCAAATTCAAAGGTAGTGGTTTCTTTTATGAATATTTTATCAGACAAGAATAAATGCAACATTTTATTTGGATTACACCACTCAGAGAAAGGGGGAAATAAAGAAAGGCCAATAAATCTTAAAGAGTTAATTATTTATACAGAGAAAATTTACTTTCTGTGTTGTGACTTGTTTTATTGGTACACTGCAGGTCAATTTAGATTAAGAAGCAGAAAGATTATTGTCTTCCAACAGAGACATATCATAAATAAATACAGCAGAGAATTTTTTATTTGTGCCAAACCATCTACAAATATTAAGATTAAAGGGGAAAATGAATTTCTGAAATTCTTCATTTTAAACTCTTGAAATAACAATTAACTACATTTAGCATCAAAAATTTAGTGATGGGGCTAATCAGGGACAGATCCTTTTCTAGAGGTGATGCCAATTGAAATGGTAAAAACATAGTCAACCCATATTTACTAGACTTTTTGCTGACTCTCTAAGTTATTTTATTTTACCCTCAAAACTACACAAAATACAACATAATTCTGTGGGGAAGAATGCACTATAATGTAATATGATTCTCTGGTTGTCAGGAGGGTCCTGCTGTAATCTGAACTATGGGTCTTTGGTTATCATTACTTGTCAAAATGAACTTAAAATGTCTGTTACCCTATTCAAAAAAATTAAGGAAATTTGAAGAAAAATTACAGTCCTTGACACAAAATAGGTATTCAATAAATATTTATTGAATTAAATGGAGGGATGGATGGATGGACAGACAGACGGATGGATGGATGAAGAATGGTCAAACCTGAGATTATAGATGTCAGCCCCATATCCCTTAGAGAAGTCCTAAGAGATGTAGTTCTCTTCCAATATGTCTTGACCCTAAGGAAAGTAACAAAACTATGCTTAACAGTTCAAAACACTGCCAGTCACCCAAAGGCTCCAGATTTTTGGAAGTTCTCTGGATAGAAATTAATTTCTTGAATTTAAAATCAAATTATACCTTCAAACCCCCTAGACTTTTACTTCTTTCTTGCCTCTTCACTGAGTATATCTTTCTATAAACAGATCTAGGAAAGAATTCTCCTATTACATGCAAGTCAATTTATTTCTTAATTTTCTTCCAGGGTTATAAAAACAATAATACCTAAAATATACCAGCCTCTGTACAAAGGATTTCATTAATATGACCTCAATTGATGCTCACAAATACTCTCTACTTACATTTATTTGTTCAACAAAGGTCAAATATCTTCTATGTATCAGGGAATGTTCAAAGAGCTTAGAAGCTAATGAGACTAAAATCCCTACCCTCATAGAACTTACATTTTTGTCAGGTGGAAGAAAGTGTTAAACAAAAAACATGATATTTATTATTATTATAATTATCATCACTTTAAAGATGGAGAAATTAATGTCCAGATAATAACATAACTCTTCAAGAAGACACTGACAGTCAATGAAAGATGTGAAGATTCAAATCTAGGACTCTCTAACTCCAAAGCCTATGTTTATGGTCATTGTGTTACACTGCCTCCACTAAGGACTGAGCCAGAATGTTGCTGAGTACTTAGAGTCCAAAGCAGACTGTACTAGGCATGGTGAAGCTTAACTGGCTCCATGGTACACATGGTCCACTTCCAGTCATCTTCAAAGCTGCCAAATAAAACCTAGTTTTTCAACATCCCTATTATCAGCTGAGATCAAGGGCCCCTGGTAATCTCCCTGCCACAACCCTTTCTCTAATTCCAGTCTACCGCATCCAGGCACAGGAAAGACTGCATTTCCCATCTCTCCCTTGGTTACATAGGAATGTGTATCTAGGTCTGGCCAATGGGTTTTGAACATAAGCCTGGTATCCCTTATAGGACACAGCATTTCATTTCCAATTCAGGACCTTCTAGAACTCTTTTCCCTCCTGTATTAAGCCTTTGAATGTCTAAGACGCTGGTTGCTCCTTCAGTATGATGAGTAAATACAATGAACAGAATTTTCCTGCTGATGTATTAAGACAATGAGGATGAGTGAGAATATCACCTTGTTCTATAGGCATGGCTTTTCTTAGCACAACCTAGATGACCTTCCATTTATTGGGACACAGAATATTTCTAATTTGTTTTTCTTAATTATAATGATGTGTCAGTGAAGGAAAATTAAATAAAGCTGTGAAGCCCATAGTCTAGGAGGTAATCATTTGGTATCTAGTAAGAAATACATTAGAAAGCAAAGAGAGAGAGAGAGAGAGAGAGAGAGAGAGAGAGAGAGAGATATTTGAGGGTGAAAAAGAACTTAGGAGAAACATACACTCTAAAAATACTAATGATCAAAGAAAAACATACACAGTTTTTTAAAAATAGTCAATTATTCTCCCTACTCTAAGCCAAGAGCTTAGTTTCATGCTCAGTCTTAAAAAATTAATAGCCAGTCACAATGACACACACCTATAGTTCCAGCTACTTGGAAGGCTGTAGCAGGGGGAACACTGGAACCCAAGAGTTTAAGAGCAGCATGGGCAACAGAGCAAGATCCTATCTATCTCAAATAAATAAATTATATGTGTATATATATACATATATATACACACACACACATATATATGTCATATATGTGTATATACGTATGTTATGTAATATAGCAATAATTATAAAAGTTCAATGTAAGTTTAATCCATTGGTTTCTTTTTTATATTTTTCTCATCAATTAAGCTCCACCCCAATTAAAAAATAGGCTCTAGGGAGACAAGATATTTGTCTGCTATGTGCCATAATGTCAAATTCTTTGAACAAAATTGAAAAGTTGACACTCAAACCTGTTAGGACTTCTTCAACATATAGAAGCAGAAAGAAAAGGCCACAAGAACACAAGGCACCACCTGCAATTGTATCTTCCAAATGAAAAGTGAAAAAGGAACAAATGTGGTCTCATTACTTTCCATCAAGGGAAAGATCCTTACCACAAAAATGCCTATTATATCAGATTATCAAACACAGAATCACATAGTAGCTTCTGGAAATACAGAATGTATACACAGACCAGAGCCAAAAGAGTAACACAGAGAAACGCCTCACCTTCAGTGATTTACATGTTATGGAAAAACTTGCAGAAACCAAATACTAAGGACAAAAGAAACTTACAATTTGAATATTTCCTAAACTGGAAGTGTTTTCACTGGTTTCAACTAACTTTTCCTGCAGTATTTGAACACTCCTTTTTTTTTTTTTCAAAGTAAGTAACATTTATACCTTTATTAAAAATTGAAACTTTTGATAGAAGAAGTCAGTCTGGCAGAATTGTACTGATATTCGGTTCCTAGATTTCCATTATTCAAATAGAAATGAGGATTATATAATAGTCCATGGTATATGAAAACCTAGATACACAGGTATGGATGAGAATAACTGAAAGTACCTAAAAGCTACTACGTTCACGGTCCATGGGAAAACTGTTTCATGTATGTCAACAAACAGCAGGTGTCATCTAGATCCTTAATCCATCATCCAACATGATGTGGCCAATGCATGCTTGCAATGATGGTCCCTGTAGAAAAAAGACATCAACAATGAAATACACACTGATGATGACCAGCTGAAAGAGATTAAGCTTGAGATAATTTGTAGAATTGTGGGAATTCAAAAATTCATCCAAATTTGTTCCTAATACCACAGGGCATTTGAATTGAGTTAAAGTTTTTTCTATATTGGTCCCAAGTTCTGGAATAGGTAGGACCCTTCTCACAATTCTTATCTTCTTATACACACTTTTCCAATTAGCAAGCACTAAAAATTAGTCCATCAAACAAAGACAGCTCATAGATATACCTCATAGACTTTAAGAGCCTATAAAGCTGACTATTCGATAAGTGTAATCCATGTACTAGGGATCATTAAATTTCACCTTCTGAATATATAGCATAGTACTTGTGCCATGCTTTGTAGATATCTTGACTACTTATGTCATTCTCTACAGACAGTTCATGGCTAAGATAAAAGATCAATCAGAGATATTCTCCACAAAATAACAGCAACACTTGATTTTGTTCATTTGTGCAGAATATTAGCTGCATGAAGTTTGAGAACTCTCCAGTTGTGTGGTCCAGGTGTTCTCAGTACCACTGCTGTAGATCATACTCCTGATCTGAACAATTCTCTCCGTTGTTTCTATAATAGTGATGGTACCAACGTAATGACTGCATGTACAGTTGATATATATTTGTTAATACATTTCATGCATATTATTTCAAGTATACTTCATATATGCATTTGATATACATTTCTTGGAATAATACGTCATATATTACAGAGAAACCAACTGGAGAAAGCACAGGGGCATGTTTACTGCACACCTATTACATGAGAGACCCTTTGATCACCTATATGTTATTTCACTTGACCCAAATCTGTGGGTGTTCATTACACAGAGGTGAAACTCAAAGCTCAGAATGTGCAGAGTAGCCAAGTTGTTAAATAACAGGTGAAGCTTCAAATTCAGATGGATCTGGCTCTCAAGTATATGCTCTTTCCATCATGACACATGGTTTAATCTCACTTGTCCTTACACATCAACACTTATTTTCCTTTTCCAAACCCCTACTGACCAGCCAACAGTAAGCCTCATTGCAAGAGGCCCATGTACAGGATACATACTTTCACATCAGGTTTTCTCCCTAATTGGATATACTTCTTCCTCCCCAACTCTACAAACATCACTCTCCCTTCGAAAGCCATTTGCTACATGAAGTCTCACTTCCCCACCAGTCCTTTCCTCTCTCAACGTGAATTGCACAATTTGGTTTCTGTGAGCATAAACTAGTTTGGGGTAAGTCCTTTCTTGTACTTTTTTTAATTAGATTATTATTTCAACTCCCCCATGTTATGAATTCTTGCATTTCAGTTTCTCTAGAATCCCACAGTCTTTCTCCTCAGTGTGCATAGAACATAATTATGGCAAAAATGCTGCAGTGCAATTAAAAAATGCCATCATTTGACTATTTTATAATAAATTTAGACAATATCACATACTGAAACTTGGAATCAAGAGACCTCAGTTGATATTCTATGCCATAAATTCAGCGTACCATTTTGGGACAAGTAATATAACTTTGATACACCTTACTTCCTTTACCTGTGGTAAGTATAGGTTCTTACTAAGTGACACATAAACAGAATGCTTATCCTTCTTTGTTTTAAGTTGTGTCTCTGAAAAGAGAAATTGTAATTGTAGCCATGCAGGGTTTTTTTTTAGCTACGTTTACCCATATTTTTCTCTAACTAGAGATAATTCTCTCTTCTGTGTCTTCACTTCATTGATAAGGTCCGGCAGATGCAGTATGTAAAATATAGACATTCACAGAAAGTACTTTTTAAATTATAGCCAGTTTCCCAAAGCAAAATCCCTCCCACCCACCTAGATATATTTAACACATGTGTTTCTGTAAATGTGATTTATTAGTGAAAATCACAGTGTTCCCTGTTCTTAAATTCAGACTACCACCTGTGCACAGTGCTCCATGAGTAAAATAATATCTCCACATGTAAAACTTGGGTCAGAGTTAATTCCATCTCTCCAAACAGCCTGTCTCTCTTGATATTGTAGCTTTTACTTATCTTTCACTTAAGTTTTCCAAATGTAGTGAAGGTAGGACCTGAGTTCAATTTTTTTATATGAAGATTTTATCATTAATTTAGTAAATACATGTATGTATACATGTTTGCATGTTGGAGGAAACCCTCAAAATTGAAACAACATAAATAATAACCATGAGAAGTATAATAACAATTATACATAGTATAGAGCACGCACTACAAACCAATTTTTTTATTTCTAACTTTCTTAGTTTAATTCAGTGTTGTTTTACTCATCCATTCACATGAATAAGAAGTTATAAACACCTGCTATGGAACATTACCCAAGATAGCTGCTTAGTTTCCAATTTGTTATATTGAAGGTACATTTGTACTTTCCTTCATATTGAAGGAAGTACACTAAACTATTTGGCTTCTAGAACATACAATATAGTTTAAAAAAAAAAAGACAGCTTAAAGAAAATTTAAATATGGAGGAAAAACAGAAAAACCTTATACCTTATTAAAGAAAAATTTTATAATAAATTTAGACAATATCACATACTGAAACTTGGAATCAAGAGACCTCAGCTTATATTCTGTGCCATAAATTCCCCTGAAAGTAAGACAAAAAGGAAAGAAATCTACAAAGAGTAAAGATAACGTGAACTTCATCTACAGAGGAGAAAAAGATGTTGGATAAAATGGAGAAGGTCCCAGCTTCAAGAATGACTGAACAACACTATCACTTTTGTTCTTGTACTCTATTTGAAAAAGATACACATTGTCATTAGGTTAGTTATATCTCATTCTTCAATGTCAACAAGTAAATGTTCCTATATAGTACAACTACTTTCCTGTTTGATATTTACTTAATGTCAAACAGCGACCAAATCTTTCCCACCAGATTTATGTTCTTGCTCTATTGTCTCTTGTGCTTGGCACAGAGATGGACACATGTTGGTACAAATATACTTTCCAATTGACATACACATAGGTCCTCTGCTGAGAAACCATTACCTTTCTTGACAGGCTCAATGAACCTCATTCATTGAACCGGGGTAAGAATGCATATGTTACATCATCAAAACTAAAAATGTCTTTGGTAAGCAAAATTTTTATTTCTTACTTTTGCCATGATATTTAGTCTTCTAGTTTTTCAACCTTTCAAACAATTTAGATAAGCATAAAGGGAAGTGGAAGCAAATGTTCTAAAACCCCTAACAAGATGTCTCAGAAAATAAGTGCCTGGAATTGACTTGAATAGTACACTGGGCCTCCACTATTTCTTGGAAAAAGAAAAAGAAAGGGAGAACTTGCCATATCTTGTAAAATTTGTTCATTTATTTTTCTCAGTTTACTTAAAGAGAGACTGATGGTTTTATCCTCCTCTAATTGAACAAAGCTAATAGTAGCTCTCTTATTTGAATGTCTCCTGTATATCAAGCATTCTTCAGGGCACTTCACATAATTCAGCCACTTTTATAACAACACTTCATCGTACATAGCATTGTCTTCTTATTTTATAGCTGAGGTAAAACCTCAGAGAGGTTCAGCAACTTGCACTGGGTCACCCACCTAGCACAGGCTAGAACAGATATGTGAGCAGCATGACCAACTCCCAGCCCTGTGCTGATGCTCTGTGCTCTGAGGATCTATCCAAGCCATACACCTGGTAAATTGCTTCAGTTGGTTAGGTCACGATGCTGGAGATACCAGGCTTGTATGTTACATTGCCAGGAGGTCAATTCACTTAATAACAAAAGGAAAATTCTGCTCCAAATTGTACTAGTAATGTATCTATTGGTCATTCGAGGTCCAATTTAAAATTTAATCATTTCAAGGTGAACTCAGGACCAATGGTGCTCACTGTCCTCAGGAAAGAGTGATGAAAATACTGGCAAATCTAGTGTTCATACCTATAAGAGCTCTTTGATGGAACAAGTAGTATTTTTAGTGTTTGTTTGTTTGTTTAGTTTAGCTGGAATCCAAAGAGCAACAAGCTAATAATCACTGATTGGGTCCCTTCCCTAGGACTCTGATTATGTGAAGTTCTTGTTAGTGACTTCCACCAAGTAGATTTTTTTTAAGGAGGAACCATCCTGTCAAATTATGTAAATAATTCAAAACTTCCTCTCGTGCATCCCTCCCTGCTCTTTGTCATTCACCCAACAATTTGCAAAAATAACCAAGGGAAATGTTTTGGGTGGGCTTTTGAAGATATTTTTAGCTAAGCTGGTGGAGGTTTAAAATATAAGCGTGTGAGTGTCTGCCATTTAGAGAAATCACCTGCTCACACAGTTCTGTGGAGAAGTGGAATGTTTTAATGTGCCTCGTTCAGTACAACATGTGGACTGCATTAAGTCGGGTTATTGCAGGTCATGCCACGTGACACAGTTGAGCCACATATAATCACCAGCAATACAACTCGCTCAATGCAACATAAATTTAAACAGGAGTAGGATTTTTTACCCTCAAAAAGAGACAACAGCTGCTATAGATAACAAAATGCCCACACTACCCCACACTGAGAGGGGTTTGTGCTTTGACATGATCTGAATTATATGTAGGTAGTTCAGTACATCTAAATTTAGGGACATCTCTAAATATGAACAATGGTGCACATAATGCATTCTCTAAGTGGCGCAAATCTCATGTTTTTTAATAGTCCATTTTGTAATTTTCTCACTAGTGAATAAGAAGCATTTAAAATATAGTCTTAAGTCTTAAAAATTAGACAGTAGAGAAAATTTTTGCCTTAGTAAGCTTTCTTCTGAGCCAGTTACCAAGTATTTAGTGTTTTTATTTAGACTAAAGAAGAAATACTCTGCAAGTAGAGTATTAGGAAGGCCCAGGAAAAAAGAAAGCAATGTTGATTTGTAATAACAAGAAATGAGAGAAAATAGAGAAAAGTACTGCTGAAACCAACTGACAGTTAATTTCTAAGAAAAGCCAGTGTACGTGGCAACACTAGCAAGCATTATAGTCCTGAAAACACCAGGGTGTTTCTTTCTCTTTGGAATAGGATATAACATCATAATTTGAATTACCTTAGATTGGATACCACTTTTGACATTCAGATTTAGCTTCTCATGAAAGCCTCGTGAGAACTCGTGGGTAGGAAGAGAACAAATCTCTTCAGATAGCTCCGCCCAGCTCTGGTCACTCCCACCATGACAACCCAATCCGCCCAGGCAACACTTGCATATCTATCTCTGCACAGCTATAATTAACCAGGTGCTAGTTTATAAATCCACTTGAAGCACAAATGTCTCATGATAAGAACATGAGAATATTTTTGCAATGTCTCTCTTGTGTCCATCAATAAATATGAATCTGTTGTTTTGAACCCAATGTTGGACAATATAAAAAACGAGTTAAAGATCTCATTTAAGAAGCAAAATTTAAGCTTCAGAAACCAAGAAACTATTTCGGGGCTGAAATAAAGCTCAATTGTGTAGGGCAATGAGTGTGTCTTAGAAATAACTAGCATTTGCTGACTGCTTAGTTTGTGCTAAGCACATTACCTGCCTGACCGAATGTAATCCACGAGAAAATCATAATGAAACCAAGAAAATCTTGTAGAGGCTAAGAAACTTGGCCAAATTCATGCAGCCAGTCTGTAGCAGAACAAGAATTCAAACCTAGATGTTACTGGTAACAGTCACATCTTCCAAACACTGACCCTCTCAAATGGCCTTGCCAAACTCACACACATTGAGAGATTTCTTTCTATGCTCAGGCTACTTCTGTTTTCCCTGGAACTCATACTTAGTCCTGAGGTTTCAAGTGAACATATTGTAACTCCACAAAAACTGAAAATTTATTATTGCCAAGGACTTCATAAGTTATTTCTTTTGAACTTTTACAGGTCTTCCTGTACATTTGATATAAAACAGGGACATGATATTTGCTGCATGTAAGCATATTCTCATCCACATCTACTTTGCTGTTAGCCTGTTTTTTCCCACTCAGCCCTGACAATATCAGAGAGGTACTTTGAGTTCCTGAAAACAGGACTAGGCTTGCAAAAGACCTGAGTTTCAGTTCTAGCTTTGTCTCTCTTTAGTTATATGACACAGAAAGATTCATTATCTTGTGCTTTTGGTTTCCTCATCTGTTAAACTGGGATATACGAAATCTTTTTCACAGAGATAAAATAGTGTTGCATTTTACATTGGACCTTTTCTTGTACTCTACATAAAGACAGGGAAATTTAACTGACAAACACCTGAGAATCTGATACAGATATTAGCAAAATTTTGCTGGACTTAAATATCATTCATTCATCTGTAGAAGGCCTCTTTGTCTAGGCATTTTCTGGAGGATGGGTGTACAGTGGTTCACAGAACAGACTCCCTCTCCATTCTCACAATATTCAGATCAAATAGAAGGCCACCTGTTATAACTGAAAATCACTTTTTAAAAAACACTTTTATTATTAAAGTGTGCCTACAATTTCAACTTTTATTTTTTTAAACAGGAATTTTTTTAATTTTTTTTTAGTTGTAGTTGGACACAATATTTTTATTTTATTTTTATATGGTGTTGAGGATCGAACCCAGGGCCTTGCATGCATGCTAGGTGAGCATTCTACTGCTGAGCCACAATCCCAGCCCTCAACTTTTATTTTAAAAAAGATTTCAAGAGTCAATTTAACATCCATCAGATCTGTGATTCTAATAACTAAGAATTTTTATAAAGTAACAAGAATAAAAATTAGACATTACACCAGAAGTACAGTTGCCCACACATTTCTGAAATATTGCTAGTCATGAGTAGAGCACTTGGGAATGACAGGGACTGTCATAAAATCATGCAAATTTTTTCAGTGTGAAAGTGTTTTGTTCAAAGTCTCCCAGTAGAGATTCAATAATGCAGTTCAGGTCCTACTTTAACAAGACAAAAAGGACCACTATGGGCAACTTGACTTTGGCCATCTATCTCCATTTTGTTATTTGAGATAAGATGAAAGAGAAACATTTTGACACATGATGATATTTGATATAATATTAAATATCCTTGGAGGATTGGATTCTCAATATTAAAAATTATATCATTATTTATGGAATTCATCATACTAAACATGACATTTATACCAATAGGTCTCTTGAATCTGTCATCATCTCAAAAATGTGTTTGCATTAAAATACATTTCCATTCTGTAGGAGTAGACTTTTATTTATTTTTTATTTTTCACAAAGAATTATGATGAAGCAGTGTTAATAATTCTATACAACCAATTAACAGGAAATGCAAAGAACGGATTTTTTTCATGAAAAAGGAAGGAGCTATTGACAATGAATGTCAACGAATTCCCCAGCTGGCAAACGACACATCATGCTGGGCAATAGAGTAGGTAAAACCTTTCCATGGCAAACTTTCAAGGACCCATCATTTATCGCCACGCTCCCTGTCCCCTCTTGTCTTCTTTTAAAATGCCAGTCGTGTATGGATGAGGCACATGTTTCTTCTGCCAGTGCCTGCTCAAGCAGGCAGTTTACTAATTTGTAGCTCAGTAAACCTTTCACTGCACTGAGCACCTTGAGGTTAGCACATCTCTAATCATTATTTGATAACAGAAATCTGCAAGCATCACATCCCTAGTAACAAGAACATTGTATCTTAGCAACCAGCCTTGATATTCAAACAATTTCATTAAAGCGTAGCACCTCTTAGCAGGTGGGTGAGTGCGGGTGTTGATAAACATTTATAACATGATCAGCCATTGTGTTTGCCAACACTATAATCAGCATGACAAATTTATGAATTTGTTTACAAGCACCTAGATAGCCAATCTATGTAGGTAAACTACATTTCAGACTGGTTAGGCGATCCAAATATGAGATCCTTATTTGAAATGGGAAGTTTCTTTAGAAACCTATCAATTTAAGAGCTTGCCAAGCTGCTTTCTGTACAGAGACATCATTAATATTTCCATTGTGGTTTAATCCTCAAATAGTAGAGTTGAATTTAAATGCCCCAGGAGCAAAATCTGAGTGAAAACTTCAGCTACATTCAGATTCTGAAGGATCATACTAGAAGGTTGAATTTTTCCTTTTTCAGATGGAGAGAGCTAGCTAATATACCTTTTATACCTATTGATCTATTTCATCAATGACTTAATGAAAAAAACATGGTAAAACTCCCTTTTCTACAAAGAAGAGAATTTTTCAGCCAAAAAGTTACTACAAATATTAAACACATTCATGTAGACATCCATTTAAGGAATTATTGATCTCTTGCCACCATGAACTAGTCCAAACATGAACAACATTTTTCTCATCTACTTACTTCAACCCAATATCTTCCTACAGTGTTTGGATTGGTCTGAAAATTAATATTCCATTTGACAGAGATTTTAAACCCTTTTCCTAGTGAATGATCAGGGAAACAAAACAAAATTATTCCTGATATCTCTCTCTCTCTCTCTCTCTCTCTCTCTCTCTCTCTCTCTCTCTCACACACACACACACACACACACACACACACACACACTTTTTTAAAAAAAATTCCCCACTTGAGGCTCTTTGAATTTGAAAAGCCTTCCAGCCCAGAAAGTACCACAGTAACACATCTCTTTCTTAAATTAAAAAATGAAATTAAGAATTAAAATAACCCAGCTGCTAATACTATGAGGTCCCAAACCTGTGATTGTTCAAGTGTTACCAAGTATAAAAGTTCACTAAGGCATGCACTGGCAAATAGGTAGAAGAAAAACAAGGACTTTTATACTTTCTGAAGTTTGAACCTTGAACCTATAGCACACAGTTATAACAGGGTCTCTGGGCTCCTCATCCCGGAACAAGCTATTAATCTACCTGAAATAGGTGAACTTCAGTGAAGCATTATCAAATAGGTAACAAGCTCCCTTTCAAATTAAAACCAGTCATGATGAAAAACAAGTTTGTTGACCTAGCTTGTTCACCATGAACCATGACACGTCAGTTAATAACTACCACCTGGCCACTCCAGGCTTCAACCACCAGCATTAAGATTTTAGAAATATTCAGACAAAATATAGAATACAGCCGGAAAGATCAACAGCTGTATATTCATATATTATTGGTAGACAGAGGAGAAAGGGAAGGAAAAAAGAAAGAGATTCTACAGGAAAAAAGAAAAAAAATTAAAAACTTCAAAAGTTGTACTCAGAAAGGACCATGATCTGGGAGTCACCCTAAAGCAAACACAACCAAAACTCTCTGAATTTATGTGTGTGACACCAGGTTGGTGGGGGCCAGGGTAATGGGGCAGTATTCATCTATTCATCGAATTAGTTAGGCCAACAGTCATACCCGACTATTAAATTATTATTCCTCCTGATTTCCTGAAGCCTTCCATTATCTATTTCTTTTTTGACGATGTATGTAGAAACTTTGTCTGAAGAAGAAAATAATCTTTTCTTTTAATCCTTTTCCTAGTGAATTATAAGGAATACACATATGTGGAATGTGTATGTGCGTGTTTAAAGAGTCTTTAAATCTTGAAAGTTCTATCAGAATATATCTCTTTCTTAAATCAAGAAATAAAGAATTAAAATAACCCACCTCCCAATGGTACTATTGTCCCAAAACCTGTGTTTGAGTGCTACCAAGTATAAAGTTCTCTAACTTATATTCTGGAAAATAGGTAGAAGAGAAACAAGGACTCAAGTTTTGGAGGTAAGGTGGGAGAGAGGGACAGTGACTCAGACAAGGTAGGAATCAACGTTTGCAATTTTGTCGAGTCTTTCAAGTTTTTATCCAAGCACGGTTAATTTGCCAGTTGTTTCAACTCCTTATGATCCTAATTAACTTTTCTTCAAAATTAGTCATTGCCCATGAGAATTTGAAACTTTGTTTTCTAAGTGAAGTTAGAGGCAAGAAACAGTGTGTCCTGAGTGGGTAAGAATGTATGTTTCTGAAAGACAGAGACCAGAGACAGAGGAATAGACAGGGGTATGAGAATGGTTATTACTGGAAGAGTATGTTATTGGTTTATTTTTCACTTACTGAAGTCATCACCTTCCACATTACTTCCATGGGAGAGCTTTCAAAATTCACTTGTTCAATATTAGACTATCTTTTATACTGTTAATTTGTGGTCATTAAAATGCTGGATTTTTTTTTTTTTTTTTTTTTTACAAGCAAGAGTTTATTAGAAAGTGAGACATGAGGGAGACCTGCAGCATGAAGACCCAAGGACTGCCTCGGAAAGAGAAGGGCCCAGTCTTTACAGAGCCCAGAGTTTTTTTTTTGTTTGTTTGTTTGTTTGTTTGTTTTTTTTAATTATTTTATTGTTGGTTGTTAAAAACATTACATAGTTCTTAATATACCATATTTCACAGATTGATTCAAGTGGGTTATGAACTCCCATTTTTACCCCATATACAGATTGCTGTGTCACATCAGTTACATTTCCATTGATTTACAAATTGCCTTTCTAGTGACTGATGTATTCTGCTGTCTATCCCATTCTCCACTGTCCCCCCTCCCCTCTCCTACCCTCCCCTCCCCTTCTCTCTCTCCATCCCCTCTACTATAAATCGTTTCTTCCACTTATATAATTTTTCTCCTACTCCTCCTTTCCTCTTATATGTAATTGTGTATAACCCTGAGGCTCACCTTCCAATTCCATAAAATGCTGGATTTTTAAAAGCACATAATCCAGCAACTAATTCAACTGTTCCAGAAGTATGCAAGACTCCCTCTCTACTATCTTGTCTTCTGAGCAGTGCTAAACATTACAGATTATCTTTCAGCTAAACTAAAAAATATACAGGTTAATCAACACCTCATTCACCATTTGTGAAGACTCTGAGTTGTCACTGTTCACTCATGACTGACAGTTAAGGAAAGGCAAGGTGCTCCTCTTTGAGGCCACCTCAGAGGGACAGCTACCACCAGCACTGGCACCAGTGTAAAAGTCAGACCACACATTTTACGTTACCAACACCAGGTGTTTATACTTATAATATAGAATTCATCCAACATGAATAAAAATATATTTTTCAGTCTGGCTATTCAGATATTTGGGGAAAAAATAGACACACACACACACACACACACACACACACACACACACACATATATATATATATATGTTTTATTATATATCTATTATGTTTTGTTTTGGCTTGTGTGTGTGTGTGTTCGTGTGTGTGTGTGTGTGTGTGTGTGTATATATATATATCTATATATATAATATATAGATATATATATATATAGTTTTGTTGTTGTTCTTTATTTGTTTTGTGATACTAGGATTGAACCCAGCAGTGCTCTACCAGTAAGCTACTTTCTCAGCCCTCCCTTTTTTAAAATTTTGATACAGGGCCTGGCTAAGTTGTCCAGGCTTGCCTTGAATTTGTGATCCTCGTGCCTCAGCTTCCTGAGTCACTGGGACAATAGGAGTGTGCCACCATGCCTGGCTGTATTTTGTTGTTGTTGTTGTTATTGTTTTGTTTTTGTTTTTTGTTCATTTGTTTGTTTTTTATATTGCTGAGATAAAACTCAGGGCTATTATTCCCAACTCTATTTAAAAAAAAAAAAAAACACTTTAAATTAAAAAATAGCCTATATCACTGGGGATATTAAAACTTAGGTGTAATCTGGAAAAGAAACAAGATAAAAACTGCAATTTCATTAACGAAGTCAGTCATCAGTATAACCAGTGCTACTGTGGTCCTACATAAGGAGCCACCTCCCCCCAAGCCCCTGAGCAGTGTGCTATTTGCAAATTGTGAGAACTGAAAATTACATCAAGTTCACAGAGCTTGGTATTTGTGTAGTGCTTTTCATCTCCAGGTTTCAAGGTGCAGGATAAATATTAACCTTCAGATCCTGTCCATTTTGCAAACATGTGGAGTTTGGAAAATCTAATTTTGGGTCAGAATTCTTCCCTAATTACATTTTTCTTCATTTCTCAGGAAAAAGAAAGAAAAAGAAAAGAAATAATAATAATTGCATTTCCACAAAAGTTTGAATCTAAATCAAAATTTAAAACATACATGAAACTCAAATTTCTAAGCCCCTTTTTATTTCAGATTTGAGAATGAAATCAAATTAGAATTATATTCATGCTTCATTTATCTGACAGAATCAAGGAAAAGGTACATTTCTTTATAAAAATAGGCTCCTTTTATCAAATTTTAAAAATAAATTTTAAGGATATATTTTTAAATGTTCTAGTCTTCTAAGTAAACCATAGACAAATTTAACGTGCCTTCTTTATTAAACTACTATTATAGCCATTTATGATTGAACTGTGTTGAAATATAGCTCTGAACTATAGGAAGGTGTTTGCATCCAAAGCGAAAAACTAAAATTACAATTTCTTTTTCCATTTTTATATTTGATTTTATAGGCTTTTTTATTTAAATCTCTTCCCTTTCTATAAACTGCCATATAACTCTTAAAGCAAGTTTTAACTCCCTTCCAACTTATTGTGTTTTTGTTTTTGTTTTGGTTTTTGAGGACTTTTGTTTTGTTTTGTTGTTGTTGATACCAGGGATTGAACTCAGAGGCTTTTGACTACTGAACCACATCCTCAGCCCCATCTATGATTTTTTATTTTGAGATGGGGTCTCACTAAGTTGCTGAGGCTGGCTTTGAACTTTCAATCCTCCTGCCTCAGCCTCCAGAGACACTGGGATTATAGGCATGTGCAACCACACTGACTTGTTATTATATGTTATATGTTAGCCAGGAAATCAGATGCTTGAGCTAGAAGACTGAACTCTTAATGCATGAAGGTCTGTGGTTGCAGTGGATAAGCTACATACATGACCATATATGTATTGAGGCTTCTTCCTTATTCATAAGAATCTGAATATATCTGATCTATATCCCTGAGCTGTTGCCATGGTACAAAATACATAACTAAGGGACTGGTCATAGAATAATATATTTAAGGCAAATTTAAGAATATCATACTCAAGAAAGGATGTAGTGAAGTTTCTGGTTTTTTTCTCTTTCTCTTTGCAATGCTAGTTTCTTCTAAAAGACAAACATTGCAAAATCTTAATTTGTGCCTGGATTTTCTCTATATTCATTGCTTGTTCGAGACTCATCAACAGATCAATAAATATTCGTATTTCAGAAATTTTATTTGGTTTGGTTTTTCAATTCAATGTGTCCCTATAATAGCAACCAGGCCAATCAGATTGGGGCTAAAGATAATCAAGTGAGAGACAGAATACACTGCAAGAAAACATACTAAATCAAAGTAAGTTTCTACTGATGTCTAGAGACAGGTGTAATACAGTCAGAGGAAATGAAACCTTGGAGAAAGACAGGTGCCTCATATATAATATTCACAACCTTGTATCTGAAATAACCAGCACAGGCAACAGTGGTTGGTGGGTTAAAACTTTTAACAGGATGACTAATAGTGTCCTTGTCAATGTCTTAACAGCTACCTGCAGCTGATCACAGAGAACACCTGGGTCTCTCCAATACCTTCCCCTCAGCAAAATCCTGAAGAAGTTTCCCAGTGCTGAACCATGTAGGCTTCATCATGAAAGATTTTCTTTACCAAAACCACATGTTTGGGGACTTTACAAAACAAATTTTACTCTCCCAGAGCATGGACTTCTCCCAGACATACCAATGGTTCCCAGCAGATAAATAGAAATCAGCAAAAAGCTAGTAAGATCCTAGATTAGACTTTAGATTTGGGATTACACTTTATGGCATCGAGGGGTTTTGTTTTGTTGTATTATTGTCACATCATATATTCCTTCAAATTTCAAGAGAGTTTATGTGCAAGAAATATGTAAAATACTACCTACAACTCTTCTCAGGTAGGTAGGCCTTTAGACCATCAGTAAGACTGCATGGCCCAGTCAGGATGAAAACTACACAGAATGGATAGCACACACTACAAACTTAATGACCAAGTAAGTTCTGCTCAAATCTTTGCTACTCATGGTGGGGTGTGGGGTTAGCAGTCACTTAGGCACTCATTAGAAATTCAACTTCTCAGACCCCACCCACAGTGGCCAGGTCCGTGCCTGCATTTTAACATCTCCAGATGATCATCATGAACATGAGAGTTTGAGAAGGACTGAACTAAGCAAGAAAGAGAAAGGAAGTAAGGAGGAGAGGAAGGAGGAAGGAAAGGAGGGAGAAAAGGAGGAAAGAAACAGATTGTTTATGTTCCTGCACTGTTCTAGGAGCTTATATGCATTCCATCAATCCCTTCCCCCACCACAATACACTCAGTGAGGTACATATAAAGACCACAGCTAAAGCTATGAATAAAAACCTGCTTTCGCTAATATATAGGGATGTTTACAACAGTATTTATGAGTAACTTTTTTGTTTTCCTTTCTGAAACTCCCCAGTGGTCATGCCGTGGTTCTTTAGAAATCTCTGTGGGCAGCATGGTGACCTTGGTCTGTGACATTCCTTTCTTTATAACCTTCTATTCTTGGCAATGAAGCAATTGACAGAAAAATCGGGCCAGATGCTCATCCTGGAATTATGGGGTGGGTGCTCTTTTTGGAAAATTGCTGCTCCAACAAGGGTAGACAAATTTCCCACCTAAGCTTACCACTCCCCATGCCCCTGCACCATGGTGAGTCTTCCCAATAAGGAGCAACTCATTTTACATATACTCTTGGCATTACTAAGCATATAGAATAACTGGGAAGGGGATTTTTTGATCTGCTAATCTTGGTAATGGTCCAAGATTAAAATAATTTCAGTAATAAAATAAAAATGAACTTTCTGACTCCAGCAAGAGAGAGAGAGAGAAAATTCCAAATCAAATGAGCTCTGCAATTCTACATTTTATGATTTTAGAAAGCCATCACCTTTTAGGAGTCAATAAAAGAAAGTAAGAAAAATGCCCCTTTACCTAACATTCCTATCTTCATGTTGAGCATGGAATATTACACGTCTTGTGATAGGAAAGCATTCTAGTGAAATGAGAATGCTAATCCCTTGGATACACACCTACATCACAGTTTTGTTGTGTTTAAGTTTTTAATTTGACAGAAATCATATGATATAGAATTCATTCAATTCAAAAAATTACTAGAACCTGTTATTTGAGGATCTGAACTCTTTTCATATATTACTACATAATTACAAATAGGATATGTTTTATTACCTAGAATAAAAATATTAGAAGTATCTCTATTGTTAGAATTGACAGTATAAATATAATGAAAACACTGTTTTTTTCTAAACATTTACTTCTATAATGCTGGGCTTCAGTTTAAAATCTCTGATAGGAATGCAAAATATTTTGGTTGATAAATGACAAAAGTTACAAATATTGGGCATTTTTCTCACTTATTTTTACATTATTATTTATAAACATTTTATATTTTCCCATTAAGCCACCATTAGGATACACACACACACACACACACACACACACACACACATATACACACACATATATATACACAAATATATGTATATACATATATATATATATGAACTCAACACCAAATCTTTTACATTTTTTGTATGCTTTATAGTGATATTTAAATTAAGAGAATATTTTTCATCTCATAATAGTTTCTAGATTTGTATCAGAAACCCTCCATTCTGGTTTCTATTTTGTGCACATTCTAAGTTTTACATTAAACGCTGAGCATCAACCATCATTATTGCTGACATCTTTGTATCAGTGAGCCTCTGAGATTTTATGCAAAGCTCTGAAAAGTTCACCCAGGGTATCATTAAATTAGGCAAGCCTGGTTTTCCTCTGTGTTTACTAACTGAAGAACATAGTCTCTGAACTTAGAAGTACATGCCTGGCTAGGCAGTCATGCCCAGTTTTCACAATTTGTCATTCTTTTTAATGGCTTTCTTTTAATCCCAATGAAATATCCTTGTCTCTTAATTTCACATGAATCCTTTACCTGAGAAAATGGAAGAAAAATGGTAACACTTGTTTAAAATTAATTTCTTACTTTTCCCTCAGTACAGTGTATCTAAAGAAGCAAAACTTATTGAATCAAGTTTAATGACATAATAAATTCTTCCTTTCCGACAATGCTGTGGCTTAATTCACTAGTGCACTTTAAGCTTTTGCCTTTAGCATCTGATGGGTCATTAGTCTGTATGTAATCCAGCAACCCGGACTCCTCGGAATCTAAACTCCATCAGCAAGCACCAAATCAGTACTTTCTGAAATATGACTGGTAGGTCAAGTGTCCTCAAAAAGAGTGCCTGGGGCATCCCAGATGGAGAACAGGGCATGGTAAGCAACAAATGAGGACAGAATTTGATGCCAGCACTCATTAAAGACTTCATTCATTCTAACTCACTAAACAACTATTCTTCAAGTGATTTGACTTCTACTTTTGATTTTTCTAGCAGTAAGTCATGCAATAAAATCGTTGGTATGTGCCAATGGGCTTAACATACATGCCATCACGTTGAACAGATTCTAATCATATATTTGCCCCAAGATTCTTTGCCTACTATGCAACGACAAAAACAGAACCAAAAAAAAAAAAAAAAAACAAGCTCCAGAAACACTATCAGTTGTCAGGCTAATTACGGCATATCAACCACATATTGAAATATGCTCTCTTCTGGATCATATCAAAGAGCATCGAATATGGCTGAAAACTAGGAAATTTGAGGTATATTAACAGTTTCTCTGAATTTCACATAAGACCTGGGAAAAATCATTTTTCTACCCTTTCTTTAGTGGCTGAAATAGTCAACCTCTCTAGTCTGCTTAGATCTGCTGCAGTGCTGCATTTACTTGCTTATTCAAATGATATTGTACTCTAGGAACAAGGGTAAGTTTGCAGTCACTGCCATCAATAACAACTAATTTTATATAAGTGATACAATGGTGTATTTGGTCCTGCATCTTCATCGAAATCATCATCTTATGACACGCCTGTGTTTTTAATGTGATTTTGAAGAATTGACATATAACACAAGACAAGACTCTAGATATACTCAGATCTGACATTATGGATGGAGAAATTGCAGGGGGAAGAAATCCTTACCCCTCCCCCGACCTCCTAAAATGGTATGTTCTATAAAAAACGCTTTGTCTCACTTCATTATGGTGTCATCTTCCTAGAGGAACTTGGTAGAAAGACTAGACCCAATAGTTGAATTAAATCACTTTCTTTAGAAACTTAAAAACCAGCATCTAAAATTGCTGGTTGGCCATGGTCCCTGTGAGCAGATGGAGGAACAGCAAGGGCCATGGTAGCAGGAACGCATATAGAGAATTTGAATTCTCAAAGGGAGATGACCACGAAAGCATGAAAAGGGAGGAGAGAGCAAAATGGGGATCCTGAAAGAGAAGTGAGTAGAGTTAGAAGCAGGAGGGCAGAGGAAGCAAGAAAGGAAGAGCAAAAGGAGAAGAGAAATTGAAGAGTGGGTGGGAGGAAGAACAAGTGAGAAGAGCATTAAACTACAGCACATATGCCTAAACCCATGAAATTAACATATTGAAAATAATCCAGTGCTTCCTTATAGAGAAAACAGTGGTTGGATCAAGTTGCAGGTCCTTGTAGATGAGGAAGCCAAGTGACACATTGTGGTAGGCAGCCTCTAAAATGGCTCCCAATATTCCCTGGCTCCTGGTATGCATGTCCATGTGTAATCCCCTCCCATGGAGTGTGGGCGTGAGCTGGGCCTAGTGACTCACTTCTAACAGAAAAAAAAATACAGCAAAATTGATGGGATGTCACTTCCAAGATAAAGTTACAAAAGTCTCTGGCTTCCTTCTTACTCGCCCTTACTTGCTTTCTCTCTCTGGCTCACTCTGAGGAATGTCAGCTCTCATATTATGAGCTGCTCTGTGGAAAGAGCTACATGCCTGACAAGGAACTGAGGGAAGGTACTGGCCAATAACCAGTGAGGAAACAGAGCCCTAAGTGCAATAGCTCACAAAGAATTGAGTCCTGTTAACCACCACCTGAGTAGACCAGAAGCAAACCCTCCCTCCACCAAACCTTTAGATGAGACCACGACTGCACCAACACTTTGATTGTGGTTTTATGAGAGTCCCGAGATAGAGCTATCTATGGATTCCTGGCCCACAGAAACTGTGAAATCATAAAATTTTGTTGTTTCCAACTGCTAAATTTTAGAATAATTTCTTACAAAACAAAGGATAACAAATCTAATGTGAAAATGACCACTTTGACCAAGTTTAAGTAGATTAACTCTAGGCTATTCAATAGATTGCTAAAGAAACCCTATTAGAGTTAATAACAAAATTTAAAGAACCAACCTAAGATTAGAACATAGTTTAAACTAATTTCAAGTCTTATCTCACATCTCACACAGACCTGGGTTTGAGCACCAACTTTGGGCCAGGTACTTACCAACAGTGAGGCATTGCAAGCCGTTTAACTTCTGTGAAACACAATCTTCATATGTGAAAATAGAGCTAGTAGGTATCCCTGTTTTTTAGGACTGTCAGGAAACTGACTTGGGGCCACCTAATTGAAACTGCTTTGAACAATATGAAACCAGGAACAACATAAGTATTAAGGAGATCGCTACAGTCTCACTCACAGACTTTCTCCAGGCTAATAGCATTTTAGTTTTAGTTTGTTTTGTTTTTGCAGCACTGGGGATGAACCTAGGGTCTCACACGCGAGAGGCAAATATTGTACCACTGAACCACATCCCCAGCCCACCAATAGCATTTTAGATACTTGCAACTCCTTAAAAGTATATCCTCTTTTCTTAAGAGGCAGAAAATAATATCTCTTCTTCTGAAGTTTGGCCACCTTTGAAAATGTCTTGTTTTTATGCTGTTTATTCTAAATATCATGCTTTTTTCTGTCAATGACCATCTTAAAATGGGTTAATATATATTAAAGAACTGGTTAAATAGTTCTAAGATTTTTAAATTTTATTTTAAGGTGTATATCTTAGTGAAGTTCCCTAGAAACAGAATCTAAAGAGGGAGGGGTTTCTTGTTGAAGTAATTTACTAGGTGTGTCCTCAGGAGAAGGGGAGGAAGGCAGGAGGAAAGAACAGGAGCAAGGGTTTGGCTGCATTAGAGGCAGGCTGCTGTTGATCCTGAAGCCCACAGATCACACCAGGGCATTAGGCAAAGAGGCTGGCCTTTTGTGGGCTTCTCCCTACCCTCTTCCCATTCCGTCATTGGTTGGTAACAGAGGAGACACCAGAGAAGGAGGCAGCCATGAGCTTACCAGGATAATCAAAGCAACTGGGGGAACCAGGTACCAGCCTCTGCAGAGGACCTAGGCAGGGTGTCAGCTGCATCTGCTACAGAGTATATATCTCATACCTTTTTTTTTTTTTTTGGTAGTTATTTTATCACTATTTCTACAAAGAGGTTTTAATATGCTAAACAGCGTTGGCTTTTTAATACCAGCTGTATTAAATAAGGCAGCAGAAAGAGTGGCAGCGTGGAAAAATAAAAATTTGTCTCTAATCAGAGTTGTAAACCTGAATTCTAGGCAGAACAGAAAGCAGGTCATCAGAAGTCTTTTTTTTTTTTTTCTGCTAAAATGTGACCATTATGAAATGTATACAGGAGGTACCTAAATAAGGCTGAGACACGGAGGACCCAACAAGTCCAAGTGACAGAAGGGGAGAAAATATGCATGGTAAGCACAGAAAATGCAGGCGCAGTCGCCTCCTATCCCTAACACAAGCAAAGGCAAAGGAGCCAAGCCAGTGCCCAGGAGGGAAGGGGAAGGAAGGAAGGGAAGAGATATGAGAGGAACAATGAGGACAGGAATTCATCCAAACAGTTTGGAATCACGGGAGTGTCCTTACTCCACCTCCTGACAAAGCACACCTCTGATTTTTCCCATCAAGCTTTTCTCTGTTTCTCAAACCTGACATGGCCGACTTTTTTCATTATAAATTGTTGACATTAGAAAAGCTCAATTATGAACCCTAAGATGGTAAAACTCCTGTTCACCCAGTCGTTCTTACCAACACTTCAGCTTCAGCTTCAGCTTCCTGAAACATTATTGCTCTCGGTTGCACTGGTGTAGGGGTGGGGACTGATTTGACAAAAGTATATTTTGATTTCAGTTGCCCTGAAGAAATTCCCAAGATTTAAAATGCATGGGATTCTTTAGATTGGAAGGCAAAGGGGAGAGTGGAGCCTGGGGTTCACACTGCGCAGAGCTTCTCAACTGTCTGCCCACTACGGTGTGGTCACTTCCAGCCCCCTCCCACCCCTCCGTTTGTATTTTTGACATTAATTATTTCTGGCCTTTTTGTATGTCTAAAAGAAGATTGGAGACTCTCATGTAAAACGCTATGGTAGCAATACTATTTCAACAGAATTCAGTCTCTTTCCATCATTCTCAAACGTAAGTTACCACTTTTTAAAACTATTTCAAACTAGGCGATGTTTATGTATGATAAAACTAAAATGTAAACGTGGGTTTAAGGTGATTGCCCAGCTTGCTTTCTATAACAAAATATCTGTTGGTTTCTAAAGTTATATTGAAACAGTATGTTAAATTCACTTCTGACAGCATATAAAGATACTGGCCTGCCTAGACACATAAGCAAAGTCTTTTTTTATGAGCTCATAAAGGCTAGACTTAAGGAATATTTAAGTAGTGGGTAATTCATAGAACACTATCTTTAGTCATTCAGCTAACATAGAGGGCAACCACAATTTATTATTCTTAGATCTCTTCCTCTCATTTTTTTATATTCTTAGGAGGTAAAAGGTATTTAGAAAAGACCTAAATACATTTTTTTTTTATTATTATTGAACTATCAAAGATGTGCTGTCTTTTGGGACTGCCTCATTCTGTGTGTTAACCCACTTCAGAGATGATGGCGAAATGAACCCAAAATGCCAACTTACTATTTGCATTATAAATGGAGACACAAAAGGATATTTTAAAACTTTTGGTTGATGTGGCATATCAAAGATTTCTTTCTAAGCTACTTCAGTGACTGCATTGAAGTAAACTGAAAGCAATAGCTTAAAAGTGGCTAAAAAAAAAGTTATAAGAAAAACAGCTTATTTCTATGGAAATCTTCAGTTTACTCTCTGAACACCCCCACCCCCCCACCTTCTGAATTGCTTCTCTTTCTTACCCTCTTCTCTATTTGCAGGTCTCAACAAGGAGGAAATCTGGAAATTTCTGAATTCAAGTGTTAAGCTGGTTCTCACTAGAATGCAATTCTTTTTTTTTTTTTTTTGCCTTGTCGAATATGCACTCAAACTTCCAGCAAATAGCTTTATTTCCATTTTTTTCTTCTGTTAAGCTAATTACTAGTGCCAGCTTGGGCTCTTACCACACACTTTACAATGCCCACTGTCTTTCTTTTCTTAGTAAAGTACCCGACAAGATTATACACCATTAAAGCATCTACCTGAGAGTCCACATGAGTCTGATAAATTTTAAACCAGAAGTTATCAGATCCTAACAACTGCTACAATCATAGATCTGTGGTTCTTATTTTTGTTTTCAAAATGAAGGCCGGGGCCTTCCTAAGGATCCTAGGAAAGTTGAAATGGCTGTGGATGAGTGGCATTTCAGAGCCGTTAAATAAACACTGGACGTGGTGGGGCCTTTTATGGGCTCCTGCAAACTGTGCCTGGAAAGATGTTCAGATTGCCATGTTGCTGGCAGTGTCTGGGAAAGAACATGGACTCCCTCCTTTTTAGCATTACCTAGAGGGAATTAAGAACTTTTCATGTGTGCAGAGGATTAAGAAATATTAAATTCTCACAGAATATGACATCTTAATATCAGCACATGATAGGGAGGACAAAATACTTTAGTCACTAAATTTTTAGGAGGACAAGTCCAACCTTCCAACCAGCCCTCCCTCTACATACACCTCAACCACTACCCAAGAAAGAGGAAAAAAGAAAAAGGGAAAAAAAACAGCAAACTCTTTCCACAGATTCAGTAAAATAGTATTAATAATAAAATTTGAATAGCAGTGATGAAGGGAGATGCTTGCATTCACATTTAACAATGTGAAACTTATTAGACCAATGGTATATCTGACTTTAGGTTAGAAACCCATAGTAGGAAATCTTTAAGACCTCACAACAAAATTCATTTTTTAATATTTGCATTATAAGTGGAGGGGGTTCTATTTCAATTTGGGTTTGCAAAATTACTATCTATTTGTAAATTATAATGCAAAAGTTGCTTCTTAGTTAAACCTAGAAAACTTATCTGTCAAATTATTTGGTATTTTTTTTTTAATAAACAAGACCCTTGGAAAGACACCCACATATCAAATCTGTGGCATCGCACTTACTTAAATTGAAGGCATAATATGAACTTTGTGAATTATAAATGCATTTATTCAATATCTATCCATTTGCCAAACTTTTTAAAAGGCAAGATCATAAGAATTATAGAAATTGGTATTTTCTTGGGGCTGCATAAAGCCTCAAATTATATTTGACAATGACTCATTCTAGAGGAAAACTTTAGTAATGTTCTATTATTGCCACATATTCCTGTGCCCATGTTAGAAACACCTCAGTATCTTTCCTTTCTGCCACCACCTCCTACCTACTTCCTCCAGAGTTATGAGACTCAAGGCCATGCTATAATGACCTCGGCTGTATTTCACTTAGACTTCTTTCCATTGTCACCACCAAGTTCTCCTAAAAACACATCTCTCTTAAGTCATTCATCTAAACTCCTTAGAGAAGGATGCCCGTCAATAAACAGGAAACAAACAAAAATCCATAATAATGCAAAGGAGGCCAGAAGCATTAGATATGAGCAGCCTATTACAGTCCTAACCCCAGCTGGCATGTCTGTAAATTCTCCACTTATATGACCACTCATTGAGGTCATAAATTATATTGCATGCTGGGAATTTCCTGCTGGTCCTTAAGAAATAATTATTATAAGGAATAATAAAAAAGACTATCAATTCTATTAATATGTATTTGGGTAAGCTGTTTAATAGATTTTAAACATGAAACAAAATAGAAAGAAAGAAAGAAAGAAAGAAAGAAAGAAAGAAAGAAAGAAAGAAAGAAAGAAAGAAAGAAAAACACTTTTAAAAGCAAATAACAAGAAGCAAGGTAATCCATTAACCAGTCAAGGGAAATGAGATTTCCCAGTAATTGTGTCTGTTTTCATATTTAGGATAAGGAATTTAAAATGTAAGAAGTTACTATAAATTACCATTTAACTTAACCTCCTCACTTCATGAGATTGAGGCATTGCCAAACAGAAACATATTTTTTTAAAAAAAGAATTTAAAATATTTTCCTTTGGAAAAGAATTTATCAAGTTTCCTAATCAGTATAATTTAAGTTTATTTAGTATAGTTTCTTAATATTCCATATAAAGCAGAAGTCAAAATGTTACTTGTCAATCTTTAAACAGACATGTTCAGCAAATACAGATATATTAGAAAATGTTAGTCTGTGAAATTTTATATATTTAAGTATGATGGAAGAAAGAAACTTTGGATAAAAATCCACTCCTCCCCATTCCTACACCCAGGAAAGAAGCATATGTTATGGATGGAGAAATTTAATTAGATGGGTATTCACAGACAAGTGCTAAACCCTACAAAATACAGCAAGACAAGTCTGATTCTAACGATAAACATTTTATTGTTCATTTCTAACACTGTTGGAAATAATCCTGGAATTTTTTTTTTTAATTCTACCATGACACTAAAAATTTCAAAAAGGGAAAAACATTCTGTGTGCTTTCTGTTGTGGGACAGAATTGCCAACCCATCCCCCACCTCAGGTGCAAGCACACCGTAGTGGGTTTTCCTGTTATTCTTATGCATGCCTTTCTTCCCATTTTAACAATAAAAGTTTGGTGTGCTATCTGCCTGCAGAAGTTCCTTCCTGAGCACAAGTGTGTCTTATCTGTTGAGAAATTCTAACACCAGGTAGACAGTTGTTGATGTCAAAAACAACTCTCTTAGGCAGATAACTGTGTGTTACAAGAACCTTGATAAATGAGCAATTTCTTGGTACAGCTATACAAAACAGGGCTAATTGTAGGGACTGATTTTTCTGGAAAGACTTTTGCATGCCTGTGATGAGCATTTCTACAGGCAACCTTGTCACAAGCCCATGTTTTTAAAGCTCAGCAACAATTGCCCACCCACATTTAACCCCTATGTGCTTTGCCTCTGCCCATTTTTCCACCGTCTAGTCAAGAAAAGTCAAAGGAATGATTATTACTTCCTAAGGAATTCTTGCTTTCCCTCACCTTTACACACAGGGGCAACGCTAAGAAAAAAAATAATAATACAAAAAATGAAGCCATTTACCTTTGTTTTCCCCCTATATCTCCACCAGGGCTGACAGCCAGCCTGTACTGGCTCACCTAGCCTAAACCACCTGCTGTGCCATCTCAACTCACCACCACTCTGCTCCTGCTCCTGAAAGGGGGACCATCAGATAAACTCAGGTTCCTGTGTGAACACATTCCAGCTCTACATTTCCAGCTAACTTTTTGTTGAAATTTAAATTTACAAATCATCATGTAAGATTTCAATTACCCATGAATGTATGTATGTATGTATGTATGTATGTATGTATGTATGTATTTTGTTGCTGAGGATTGAACCCAGGAGTGCTTTACCACTGAGTTATATCTCCAGCCCTTTCTATTTTTAATTTTCAGACAGTCTTACTGAGTTGTTTAAAGCCTCACTGAATGGCTGAAGCTGGCCTCAAACTGGGAATCCTCTTATCTCAGCCTCCTGAGTCACTGGAATTACAGATGTGTACCATTGTACCCAGATCCATGTATTATTTCTTAAATAGTAAGTATGTGCTGGACACTGTCCTCAGGTTACAAAGATGAGTAAAAGAGTCCTTATTATCCTGATGCTCACAATTCAATGAACTCAGCAAGAGTAAGCAGCCAGGTAAACATTGTGATAGGGAGGTATTCAGGTTTTAATGAGAATACCTAGCACAAGCCCTAACCCATCTGGTGCAGTCAGGTCAGGAACTGAGAAAGATACCCTACTGTCATGAATTCTGATGCGGTATCAAACAAGTAAGCAAAAGAGAAGGGAGGAAGGGCATTCCAGAGGGAGGAACAGCCTGAGCAAGACTATGGAGGAGAGACTCAATGCTAGGTAGCAGGAAGAACTAAGGTTCTGGTTCTGGAATTAGAACTTCAAGCCATTTTTAAATCAATTGTGCATCCTGAGGGTATTTAGTCACCCTCCTAAAGCAGCAATTTCCTTTTCTGAGAAATGAAATCAACCCTAACTTCAGGATTTCCCTCCCCCTCCAAAGATGTTCTTCCTCTCCTTTAGAATGCACCATG
This sequence comes from Spermophilus citellus, assembly GCF_964194105.1. Lineage (NCBI taxonomy): Eukaryota > Metazoa > Chordata > Mammalia > Rodentia > Sciuridae > Spermophilus > Spermophilus citellus. Next base: position 50,356,255 of record NC_138192.1, on the reverse strand, counting down.
TCTGGAGACCCTTCTCTAACTTAAATTAGTCCATCCATCCTATTGAATTGACTTGTCCACAGACTGTATCGTGTGTTTTTCTAAGTGATTCTTGACTATTTCCTTTTCTCCCACACAACACTTTGGAGCAGAAGACTGGCATACTATTTCTTTCTCTTTTATCTTCCAGAACAAGTGAGACCACTGTAAATGCTGTCAATTTGTCATCAGATTTAGCATCTTCATAAACAAAAGCAGGGAATTATTTTTCATAATAGTTTCTCAGACAATTCTTTCAAGCTAAATATATCAGCAAAGTAATTGACAACAGGAAGTAAGTGTCCCAGATCATTAAATACAAAATAGTAATAAAATTGGAAATCCCTTGCATGCCTACAATGGATGAAGTGTTCTGGACCCATGATCTCATTTCATCTTCAGAGTCATATCTTAGCATCAGCATTGTTACCTTGTAGATTAGAAAACTGAGTCTACAGAGGTTAACTTTTCCTGGTAGGAAAGTTAGAGAAAGCATCCCCGCAGAAGAGATCTTTTTTTTTTCTTTTTTTTTTTTTAAGAGAGAGAGAGAGAGAGAATTTTTTAATATTTATTTTTTTAGTTTTCAGCAGACACAACATCTTTGTTTGTATGTGGTGCTGGGGATCGAACCCCGGGCCGCATACATGCCAGGCGAGCGCGCTACCGGTTGAGCCACATCCCCAGCCCAGAAGAGATCTTTGAAAGCCCAGGAGAAACTAGGATTTAATTTAGGGGAAAAAAAGGTAAAAGACTGGAACAGAGCAAAGGCAGGATTCAAACTTCTGTCTATATAAGTTAAAAGTTCAAGTCCACATATTTTCAAATCCATGATCTCAACATGTTAGAATTTTAAAGCACACACATACAGCTCTCCTTGGTCACCTTTGAAGAGTACTAGAAAATAAGTGAAAACTGTATGTAAGGGGTTAAATCCAGGATTCTTTTTGAGTTTCTTATACAAATAGTAATGAACACAAATTCCCTCAGGTAATCAAATAAGGGAAGTTTCTCAAAATAGAAATATTTCAGCTACTAAGTTAAATGGAATCATATTAATAGAATCAATACATTACAGCTTCCAATGAATTAAGGGATCTTGACAATGATCAGAAATGGCTACTAATATTACAAAAAGAGAGACAAACAAGCATTTTTTGCCTGCTGATGGAAATATCCTACACCTCTATGCAGTATATTTGCTAAAAAAATTAAAACTTGAACCTGGTCATACCTTTAGGAATCCATTTACGGGAAATAGAGGAGACTAAGGAAATGTCAAGAGACAACAAAGAAATTTAATCATTAATCAGAAAATTCACAGGAAAATAAGTTTCTTCACCAAATAGATGTTATGGCTTGGATAAGTGGTGCCCCCCAAAATCTCATGTATGAGAGAATGCAAGAATATTCAGAGAGCTTTATCTTAATCAGTGGCTTAATCCATTGGTTAACTGGATGATAACTGTAGGTAGGTAAGTTATGCCCAGAGAGGTAGGTCACTGAGGGCATGACTTTAAGGTGTACATTTTGTTCCTTGGTGAGTGGAGCTTTCTCTCTCATTCTGCTTCCTGATGGCCATGTCTTGAACTGCTTTCATCCACCATGCCTTTCCACCATAATTAGTTCTGGCTCACCTGGGCCCAAAGTTATGGAGATGGTCCTCTATGGACTGAGACCCCTGAAACTGTGAGATAAAATAAACTTTTTCTCCTCTAATTGTTCTTGTCAGATCTTTTAGTCACAGCAATGAAAAAGCTGATCAAAACTTTTAACAAAAAAATAGAAGGAAACTTACAGATTAAAAGAGAGACTTAAGAGACATATTCACCAACAGCTATCTATAGACTTTATTAGAATATAGATTCAAACAAATTGTTACAAATATACCTATAAGGCAAGTGGAGAAATCTAAATCTTGACTTGCTAGTGGATATAATTAAGAAATTTTTGTTAATGTTCAGGTGTGTTAATAGCATTTCAGTTGCAAATTGAATGAAGTTTTTAGATTTTAGAAATACATTGGAAACATTCACAGATGAAAGTGTATGAGCGATTTGCCTCAAAGGAATCATGTCCCAACAAGATTGAATGAATATACAGATGAGACAAAGATTGACCATGAATTGATGGTTGAATCTGGATGGAAACCTGGAGATTCGTTAAACTCATCAATATATTTTTTATATATTTTGAGGCATATAAAATTTTCAATAACATTTGACCAGTTTGTTATTAATATAATAATAACAGTAAGTCTTTGAAGTCTGCCATTTCTCTTGGTCCTAACTTCCTCCTCTTCTGTAGACTCTCAACCTTTTGTTAGCTCTATCATTCTCTTTCAAAGTCTCAGCAGACATACAACCATCCAAGGCTATCCTCTGTCAGGAAAAACCATCACCTGAGCTGTAAAACTGTTCTTGGTTTAATTGTTAGCCTCCTTTTCTCTGAACCAAAATTTAGTTTGTTCAACTCCGAAATATGCTAGCAGAAGACATATATTTTCCAACCCTGAACTTCAGCAACATAAAAAGTGCACACCCTTCAAAACAATTTAGATTACACCCTGTCACACCCCTTCCTCATTTTTCAACTTCACTTTTTGCCATCCTGCATTTTGACATCATAGATATTTACAATGATCAGCAAGGACCTAGTCAGTCCTTCTCTTAGCAACCGTAAGTTTACTTATTATTTATTTAGAAAAGCCCAGAGCCCAGGCATGCAAAGAAAACTATACAAGGACTAAAAGGGGATCAAAAGAAAAGAAGCATAAAGCATTATGGCCCAAAGCACACCTGGCATCTTCCAAGAGAAGAAATAATGGAAACATGCCTCCCTGCTCTGCTCATGGAGCTGTCTGGTCTAATTGTGGCTCTGCAGTAGCACCTTCAAGTCTCTGAGCTCTATTATCTCAGCTGAGACCATTGCTCATTATCAACAGTATCTCAGTAGGCAGCAGAAGAGGAGGTGAACTTAAGCACCCCAACTGCATTGTTTAGGATTGTACACTTTGGGGACACACGGATGAAAATGAATCATAAAATCATGGTTCTGAACAAAATCATGATAAAGATTTGGAGATAGATAAAGAATTGGAGAGGAAAGAGCCTTAGTGATCATTGAGTACAGGACTCTCATTTCTGGGGAGCAGTAAGTTAAGAAACATGAGAAGACTTGTACAAAACACATGATGAGGGAAGGTGTCAGACCCTGATCCTCTAAAATAAAAACACAACTTTCCTCTCCAATTCTGGGATTACAGGCATGCGCCACCACACCCAGTTCTTGAATAGTTTCTTAATTTTATTTATAGTTTTAACAAAGCTAGTGTGAAAAAAAATTACTAGTACACATTTTAAACCTTCTTCTCCTCCCCTTGACATGAAACAAATACAAAGATTAATAAAAGTACCATGTTTATTTACTGTTCTGGCATCAGTAGTATCTGAGCTGAAGTAATTGCCTAAATGACCACTGAAGATAATATTAAAATTTCTTCTGTGTTAATCTCTTTAAATGCAGAAAAAAATGCTCCCATCTCATTCTATAAGTTTTGTGGTTTCCCAAGAAATAATAAGTCTAAGAATAATGAGTTTCCTGTAGTCCTAGAGGTGATGAGGACATTATGAAGAGTGAGGCCTGGGTCTTACTGACCCCAAAGTCCTCCTTCCCTACAGCACTGGAGAGAGGAAAGTGCCATACAGGTGTCTGCCTTAGCTCAAAGGGAATAACAATCTTCTGAGAAGGGCCTAGTAGGACCTTAGAGCCATCTATTCTTTAGTTCTCCTTCGTGATCTTCCAGTAAAAAGGCCAAGGTAAGTTCTGTGCTTTTGAGAGAACTGTAAATGGATGTTCTCACTCAGAAGCTGAGATTGGGTGTATTCATGACTATGCTGCTGAATATCTGTGAGTCACCCAAAACATGGTGAGGCTCCAACATAAACCATGTCCTCAGGCCTCACCCTCAGTCCCTGCCACAAGCTTATTCACACATGATGTGCTAGCCTGGCACCCAAACCCCAAATCATCCCTGAGTCAGAGCTCATCACATGGAACCCTTCACACTTGTTCTGCTGATGCTTGGCCAGGACTCTCGTTTGAAAAAGGGAAGGAATATGGGAAGTGAGAAAGCCAAGCTGTTACCTAGAGAGTAAAGAATATAAAGCAGGACCAATGGAACTCAGAAGAAAATTCCAGGTTTAGCTCTCCCAGAGAAGATCAAAGGCTGCAGAGCCAAAATGTTGTTCTAAGCCCAGCTTTTCCCCCTAGCATATGGGTGATCTGGGCCATGTGATCCACTGCCTCAACTTACCCATCAACAAAATGCAAACAAAATAGTATCTGCCATAAAGAGCTTCCTCTTGCCAGGAGTGATGGCTTGCTTCTGTGGTTCAGTACTCACTCACAAAGCTGAAATATATATACCAGGAAGTTCATGAATGCATTGCAAGAAAGGTGATCCAAGAACTGTATCTGAATATCTCTGTTTATTTAAAGATTCTTTCAAAAATGGATAAATAGATATGGAAAACAAAATAAGTTGGAACCTAGTAATCAATATAAACCACAATGTTATCTTCAAGGAGTTTACAATTTCAATCTCTAATAAGTGATCTTTTCATGTAATTCTACCTTCAAACTAAGCCTAGGTATCTTTTCTTTAACTATTAGGAACATAAGTCTTATTTATCTTCTTGCTAAAGTTCAAAATCTAATTTCTAACACAGGTTACTCACTATAATAAACTCTACAAGCTTTAAAATGACAGGTTGAAAGATACAATTTTTTAGAGTTATGAATTAATAGCTATATATGTCAAAGACTTTGAAAGTGCCAACTTTTTCATATTTATAGATATATTATTAAAATGATAAAAAATGAACTGCGGAAAGAGGAAAGAACTGAGAACCACATATAATGAATCAAACATACTTAACAAGACACGTACAGACACTTTGGTGTGCATCTCTTTTATTACGTTACATTAATCAAATACTACTAAAGACATCCATCTGAGAAAAGTGTCACAATGATATTCTATAAAAACATTCTTTTAAAGAGAGTCCATCCTGACAGCTATATCAACTACATTGTCTTAAGTGATTGTCAGGCCCACACTTCTCAGAAATTAAGACAATTTATGTATGTGCTCTTGAGTTCTCTCCATCTGCCCATTTCTTCTACCCTAGTCCAGTGAAGGCTAGGTTTTTTAAAAACATAATAATTTTTTTTTAAGAGAGAGTGAGAGAGGGGAGAGAGAGAGAGAGACAGAGAGAATTTTTAATATTTTTATTTTTTAGTTCTCGGCGGACACAACATCTTTGTTGGTATGTGGTGCTGAGGATCGAACCCGGGCCGCACGCATGCCAGGCGAGCGCGCTACCACTTGAGCCACATCCCCAGCCCCGAAAACATAATAATTTAATTGGAAAAAAAATGCACAAACTCTCAAAAATCTGAGTGTAAATGATTTTTAAAAATTTTTTAAAGCAAGATATTCCATCTAATATTTAGAGTCCTCTTTTATAGAAAACCAAATTATCATTTAATAGTCTATTTAATGTTGAGATGAACACACATAAAAGCAAATAGATGAGGGAGAAAATGGGCAATACCTTAGGATTTATAGAGATCAAACTATGAGCAAGACATATGTAAGTATTAACCATTATAGTCAGCTATTCCAGAAAAATAGAAATACTATATTTAAAACTACAACCACTCTTGTCTTTACATAGCATGAGTTTTTTATAGTTGTTGTTTTTTGTTTTTGTTTTTGTAATGGAGTTTGAACCCAGGAGTACTTTACCACAAAGCTACATCACCAGCACTTTTTATTGTATTTTTTTATTTTAAAACAAAGTCTCACTAAATTGGTAAGAATTGTGCTAAGCTGCTGAGACTGGTCTTGAATGTGTGATTATTCTAACTCAGGTTCTAGAGTCACTGGGATTACAGGCATATGCTACTGTACTCAGCAACAGAAATTTTTTTAAACAGATATATCCAGGTAATATTTATAGTTCTCTATGCCTATAGAGTTTTGCCTTTTCTAAGTTAAACTGAATCTTCCAACAATTTATATGCAGAATTTATTTTATACTGAGAAGAGAAATTTAAAAAAAAAAAAAAACAACTTTAAGTCTAGAAGTTTAACTTAATTAGTCTGCAATTGAATAACCAAAATTTAAAAACCAAAAACTACTAACTAAATGTGAGACTGGTTTCTCTTGTCCTTGTTTTTAAAGAACACTTACATAAAACTGAAGGCAAGTAGAAAGTGGATAAAGTGTTCATGGGTTGCTTAACCACCTCTATACAGTACATGTTTGAGGCAGGTTCTGTCTAAGGGCAAGTTTTTTAGGCTCATACTACCAGCCTTCCCAGAGGGGGAAAATCAAGTAATAAATAAGCAGATAATTTTTCAATGTAATATAATACAGCTAGAAACCTCTTTTCTAAAACTTCAGGTATTGCACAGAAAGCAGCATGCAAAGCATAGACATGCTGATTTTTAAGACTGTGCCTAGACCCCTCTGAAATTTGGTTTTCTTACTATAAGACACCTGTGGGAGTTCTTATTGTTCCTTAGTACTTTCCAAATGACCAACGCCACTTACTGCTGCCACTCCCATGTCAAATCTTCACATTAGATGATGATTTCTCATGTCTAAAGGACAGTAACCTGGCTTAAAACAATTACCATCATCATTTTGTTGAGTGGGAAAAGTCCAAATATCAAAATATGGTGAGTTCTCCCTTCAGATTTCACATCAAAAAGCTAGATTTATTTTTCTCTGATTAACTTTTGAACATGCTTTTATATAAAAAAAAAACTGTCGTATAATTGTATTAGTGTTCTTGAAATGCAAATATGATTTTATTGATGACATTTAATCTGAAAATAAACTGTACATAAGTGACTTCCTAATTTTCTTTAAATAATCTAAAAAGGCATAAAGGGTTTGAATTAACATAAACATAAAATGAGAAGTATATACTTGACTATTGAGTCCCATGACTAAAATTTACCCTTCTATGGTACATGAAAGATTAGTAAAATGACTGATTTAAGCACTGTCTCCTAATCCTGGCCACAGTCCTACAAGGTAGGTACATCAGTCTTATTTGAAAAGGAAATTTAGTGAGATGGAGTGTCTTGCCCAAGGTCTCAGTGGTAGAAAGCAATAGAACCCAAATTCAATGAAATCCAGCTCTTGCCAGCTCCTGTTTTTTGGAGCCTATGGGTCTGCTGACCCTAGAGAAACCTGTAACAGTAGCTCTTTTCAACTGTGACTTATTGGGACCAGTCAGTCTGGGCTCAGAGAGGTTCCCCTTTAAAAGTATGTTTCAAAGAACCCCACAGGGTTGGCCTGAAGAAGGCCTCAACATTTAAGGCAAACTCTTAACCAGGTAGACATTGTGGGGGATAATTTCCTAAAAGATCCTTTTCCAAACATTTGTACATAACAATCACAAGACACTTTTAAATGTCAAGTCACATTTGTTCTGTCTTTAAATCAGCCTGTTTTTTTTCTCTCTCTTTACTCTTCTAATGAGATTATAAAAAAAAAAAGTGATAGAAAATAGAAAGACATAATTTAAAACAGAGTTCATGATCTCCCAGTCTGTGACCTGAAGTCAAGCCACTGGTTTTGTTTCACTCATGTAGTTTTAATTATTTAAATTTTTTTCAATGCTTTTAAAATTGGGATTTTTTTACATAAAATTTCAAATTTATGGCTCCTTTTAATAATTTAGGAAATCTGGCCATCCTGTACCCAGATCTGGCAATTGGCTGGAACAGAGTAAATGTCACTCAAGTTTAAAGAGGGCCACATACTGTGCAACTACCCTTCCTTCCTTCCTCCCTTGGTCAGGGCCTCTCAATATGTCCAATTGTGTTACTTACTTGATCTATATATACAGTGTGTGTGTGTGTGTGTGTGTGTGTGTGTGTGAGAGAGAGAGAGAGAGAGAGAGAGAGAGAGAGAGAGAGAGAGAGAGAGACGAACTAACAGGTTCTTAGAAAAGTAGTCCAGCCTTGATTTTTGCACAGGCTCCTTGCCCAATTTTTCTAGCTTCCACAAAGTTGAGGAAAGCTCATGAAAGAGAAAGTCATAATAGGGTAGTAAATTCTGGCTTTGAGTAATTCATGATTCTTTTCAAACGAGCAAAACTGTCCTTGCCTCTCTCCATCCCAATTTTCTAGCAGAGAGGCTGAATCTGAGAAGGTTGATTTGCTTCCAAAACAGAGCAGAATTTCTCAACAGGCACCATCTCCCCCTGTAGGAGCAGCAGGCAGGTAAAGCAACCTGCCAATTCTCCATGCCTCTTTGAAGCCACCCAAGGAGAACCTGGGGGTAAAATAAGAAACAAATGGGAGAGAAAGTCTGTTCAAAAAGAGAATCCCAGGTTGCAGAGTCCCTCCCCCTTTTCTCTATTTGCATCCTTATAGCCCCCCATGACTTTCCCACTTGTCCAGAGTTTTGAAACAGAGCAAAAGCTCAGAAACAATTGGCAGGTGATTTCAAGTCATTACCTGCCTGCCATGATAATTACAAGTCATTACCTGCCAGCAGCATGCAGCTTTGTACCGTTTGTGAGACACAGGGAGGATCTACTTAACTGGAAGGATCATTTTTCTCTGACTAAAGAATGCCAGTGTTGGCAGCCCTCTGCCCACCAGTGTGATGTAATGTGTAGCTGGCATGCATTCCGCAAGGCTCATCCTTGAAGGTGTGCACACAGGAATCTTGGGTAGAAAAGGCCAGAGGGATATCTGGAGCTTTCTATCATTCATCACTATTTGCCTGGCATTTCATATTGCTCTGTATTATGGGAGAGAAACCCACATATCACATTTTGCAGTTTTACTTAACAACTCTATGGAAACCTACTCAATACAGAGCAAATATAACTCTGTAATGTTAAAGGTGTGCTTTATAATCAATAGGGTTAAAAGTGTCATTACTTTATCAAGAAGACAAAGTTCTAGGGCTGGGGAATGTGGTAGAGGGCTTGCCTAGCATGCATGAGGCCTTCGTTCCATCCCCAGCACTGCAAAGAAATAATAATAATTATAATAAGACAGAGTTCCATTATAATCTTAATTTCTACTTGCAGACTAGATATTGCTAATGTCTGTAAATCATGCATGTCTCCGTTATATGGAAGCCCATCAAAAAATGTCATTTGTAATCCACATTGTATATAAATTGTGAATCAATGGATAATTAAAAATTGTAATGCTTTCCAGTTACTTTTTAAATTATAAAGAACCCAGTTTTGCTGGTTTCACTTTCATTTTTAATTTTATTTTGTTATCCATAAGAAACACAGGAATTTACCAGTATTTAATTGGCATAGTTAAAATCCCCTTATTTTACGCTTCTGTGTCCTGGCAAGAAACACAGGACTTGCCAGGTATGTCACACATTAACATTTGCCTGAACTTTGAGGATAATTTCCAGGATTTTCCAAAATGACACTTCTTTTTATTCAGCAGCTTGAACATAAAGACAGAGCACTCTTCTGACTGCAAATATAGCAATTATACCAAGTTATGCTTTGACACTGTTACCACAGGCAAGTGGCCAAAGAGCATCCGCAGTCAAAATATCTAAGCAAGTTAACAAGCTCCCTTTACTCTCTACAGAGAGGGAGAAGAAAGGGAATCCAACCCCTGAGAAATGTTAAAATGAAGGAGAAAAAAGGCTGTTGGTGTTTGTTAAAGAAAATGGTGTCAGTGTCTTGGACTGATCAAGGTGTAGAATCTGGGGCCCTGACAGATGCCCAGGCCTACATTTGACAGAAAGCCTTTTTCCAGTTCAGATCTGCTTGATGATCTCAACTAATGAATGACTCGACTCGGCTCTGCAAGCCCTTGCATTGGAGCTACACCTTGCTTTATGGTTCAGTCATACCAGTTCGCCCTCCCTGTCACCTCCACTCTCTCCTATCCACTTGCAAGACTACATTTTACCTCCTCTTTTTCAGTCCCATTTTACAAAATATCACCACATTTATCACACAAAAGATATCGAAACTAATTAAGTAAACTCCAAAGAACTATTACAAATCATTTTGCTTCAGCCAGAGATATCAGATTTAATTAGGTGATCGGTGTTGATGGGGTACAAAAACAAAAGCTATCTCCTCTTTGAAAAGGTTCAGGCCCTATAGAGACCCAGTCTTCCCACTATGACACAAATAATAATTGAGCATTTCTAAAAAAAAAAAAAGACAAGCATGAAAAGAGATTTCTGTGTTAGAGACAAAAGCTTTCAACTAAGGTTTGTTTTCTCTTTTTGCCAGGTGATTTAAAAACAAAAAACATACCATCTACAAAGGAATAGCTATAACCTACATTGATATTACCATGACACGGAATATAAAGTGGTCCTAACAAGCATAATTTTTGCAAGTGATTAATCAAAATCTATTTAGCCAGTCATCTTCAATAACTATCAACAGACTAGCTTAATATTACAATGAAAATCATTTATTTTTCCCTAGGTTATGCATCAGATAATAGGTTTTCTTCAGCATATAAAACAAAAGCTTTTAAGTTTAATGTTAATAGAGTAGTTTAAAAGATCTGTGTTTTAGTGTCGTGAGTTTCTTGTTCCTAAGGAAAACAGAAGAAAAACTAGATTCTCAACTCCACACAACATTGTGTCTAAAATCAGCTGTTTTTATCATTTGGCAACAGTGTTATTTCATATGTTGGTAATTAAAAATATAAGGTAGAATAATTGTTTTTATCAGTCTTTATGTGTTAGTTATCAATCCCTGATAGATGTCAGATCTTCTCTTTTTTTTTTCTTTTTTTAATGTTTGATCTCAAAACAAAGTATTGTTATTTTCAAAGAAAAAGCTGTATTTTTTACAAAATATATTTTGAGTGAGAAGTTGAAAACTCAATTTTATTTCTTTATTTTCATGGTACCAATCTATGACTGTCAGATTTCTTAACCCGAGAAGCCATTATCATCTCAACTCTTACACTGTATTTCACATGTACATGTATAGACACATAGAGAGATCATGAGGGTAAACAAATGCATACTAGTTCACACATGATAAACATGGACCTTTTTGATTATAACTGATATTTATAGCGTGAAGCAGCTCTGAATAATGGTTTTTTATATGCTGTTGTTAAACAGTTTTCCTGAAACTTTTATCCAACAAGTTCACATAACTTTATATGATGGAATAGCCTTAAAGCAAGTCTGAAACAGTCATACAAGTTACCAAAAAGGCCAATGCAATATTTCCTGAGTTTAAGTACACCTCAAAATTCCTTTCTTTGGCTCTTAAAATGTTGAAAGGAAAATAATTTTCTATGTTGGCATTTAAATGGTATCATTCCGTGTGAAAAGAGTTACTGGGACATTTGTTGGAAGTCAACAAAAATAATTTGGACATATTTTGAACTTATTTTATCTGACTCCTCGACATTTAATTTGGTGTGAAAAACGGCAATGGTAGAAAACAGATGTTAAGGGGCCAAGTATACAGCAGAGGTCAAAACAAACATAAAACACCGCTTCCATTTCTAAAAGTGGGGGGAAAAAAAACGATTCCTCCAGCAACAGGTTCTATGTTAAACCTGCTTTTTTATTGTTCTGCTTGTGATATCTGTAGACTACACAATGCAATACTGTCTGCCATGGAGCAATACCTCTCAGCACTAGTAATTTAAGACTTTCTTCTCTGTAATACACTGAACCATCATAACCTGTCTCTTCCCATTTAGTTTAACCTACAACCACCACATACTGATTTGGCTGTGTGTGGCTTTTTCTATTGCCATTTATTACTCTGCTCGACTCCTGAAATTCTGTTTGCAATTTAAGGCCACAAATTAGAAGCGTAAGTCATCTGTTTCCTATAATCCCCCTGTCAGGACTGGAATCGCATTTGGAGCTCAGCACTGAGCCTGGGCCTGGGCCCTTACAGGCTTTCTGATTGGTTGGCCTCTTTAAAAGCTGCAGCAGAATAAATAAAATACTCTGAAAAATAGAACTTAAAAAAAAAGGATGAAAGAAAATAAACTGTCTCAAATATTTTCTTCTTCCTTCCATAATTATTAAATCAATTGTTCCAATAGTGGGGTGTTTCCCCCCACCACCACCACTACCAGTAAATAGCAGAGCTGAATATTACTTTTTTGACAGACTGGTATTTAAGATTCCACGTGGGAGAAAAGTGCTAATATGCTTCAAGCAGCTATGCTTTTGCTACACATGGAATATCTTTTATAAGTACTGCCATTTTTCCCACAAAATACATTTTGTTGTATTGCATATGTACTAATTAGCTGGGTGCTTTTAAATAGTATCATAGATCGTTTGCTAAGGTAAAAAATCTATGAAATCCTAATCCATTCATTCTACCAGGCCTTCACTTTTAATAAGTTTTACTTAGTATTCCTGGCATTTATAGATTTCAAAAGCTCAAGTAGAAAATCAACTTATCTTTTTGGAAAAATGTTCTTTTACTAACAAAAATTTCAAAAATTTGGGAATATGAGTGTTTTTCTTTACTTGTTTCCTTGATTCATTTTAGTAGACTTCCTACTGCCCCTGCTGAGGCTTTAGATTCTTTTAGCATTTTATATTTTAAAATGTTCCACTCTTCCATTATTATTTAAGTATTCAACATATCATATTACAGTTAAATACAGCAAGATACAAAATATAAATGGAAAGAAATGGAGAAGAGCCACACCTGAACACATTTTGAGTTTTCAATGCAATTGTGAACTGCCATTGGGCCTTAAAAATCATTATTTAACTGGAACGAAATCCAACAGTCTGACTCATGTTTATTAATATACTTATATTAACCATACCCAGGCCAGAGGTTGGAAATAAATAAATCGATATTAATGGAATGCCCCCAAAGCAGAGGTTGTATTTCAAAAGAAAGCCAAATTCAATGGAAAAATTATACTTGTGATACAAGGTAAAAATAAAAATAATATAAAATAATCATAGCATTTTTTAGAGGAAAATTATTTAAAGAAAACAAAATAATTTAAAGAAAAATAAAAGAACCCATAATATTAAATCATTTGAAAGATGGGGGATTATTTACAATACCACTCCTGGAAATGTTTTCTGTTTCTGTAACTTAAATTTGATTTCTATTTTTTTTACATGCAGCTTTTTGCAGGCTGTGTATGGTGTGGCCTGTGATCTCTGGTTATTTTAAAAGAAACAAAGGAGGAAAACTCGCCAAGATGTTGAGGTTTCAAAAGAAACACACATACACACACACACACACACACACACACACAATTAGCTACTGTACATGCGCATTCTAGTTATTTCTAGATTTTTTTTTCCTCCCAACTATACTTTCTGTGTTGCAGATTTATTTAATAAACAAATGCATCTTCTGGGCCCATAATACACAAATGCATGCTACTGTTAATTCATTTACAGAATGCGCCGTGATGGCCCCTGAGCAAAAGAGCAATCTTGTTATAATGAATGTGTACTATTCTTAATAAGCACACTGTAGCAACGACCCGACTGCACACAAAAGCACACCCAAACCATTCGGTTTGTTCCCAGAGCTCGGACACCAGCACCACTATTAAATAGCTGTGCGCTGGGAGAGCAATCCAGTATTGGCATGCAAATGAGCGCACGAAGAGGCCAGATGCTGCTCTTTAGAAAGGAAAAGTGCCTCAGCTTAAATTTTGGGGGAGAGAGAACCTGTGAATGTTACAAGCACAGGGCAGCTTCAAGAATGTGAGCCATTATATTTTTGACAGGGGTGGAACTGCCAGTAGGATGAGCTTATGGAAGATGAATAGCTTAGAACTTCTTGCAAACACTGTGAACATTGAAGCTCTCCATATTTCCATGAGTCCACTAGAGATTGCTGATGTTTTTGAGTTTGTTTTAATTTTGTGCTTTTTTTCTTCTTCTTCCATTCTAGTCCAAATGATGCCTCTTGTTTTGAAAACATCAGAGATTTCATCTCCACTTTTTAAATGGAAGGCATTATCATTTGTGGAATGATGGTTCTCGAACATTTTATCATTGCAAAGAAAATATTAGATTATTGAAAAGAACATGGATATTTTCTTCCAAAACTATAGTTCAAAATGCGTGACACTTAGCTGTGTTTGGAGACCATCCTGGACTTTCATAATTTATGGTGGGCATAACCCATTTGTTGCTGCCTTTATCTTATCATAACAATTGACAGACTTGAGACTAGAGTAGGCGGGAAGCCTGTACTCAGGAGACCGAAACTGGTCTTGGAACAACATTGGTATACTGTGTCCCAATCAGAATCAGAACACTGCTTTTCCTCTTGGCTCATTTTTTTTTAAGAGAGAGAGAGAGAGAGAGAGAGAGAGAGAGAGAGAAAGGGAATTTTTTTTTAATATTTATTTTTTAGTTTTCGGCAGACACAACATCTTTGTTTGTATGTGGTGCTGAGGATCCAACCCGGGCCACACGCATGCCAGGCGAGCGCGCTACCACTTGAGCCACATCCCCAGCCCTTGGCTCATTTTTTATTTTCTTTCCTTCTCTGTGTTTCAGAGTCATTGATTTATTTGATTTCTTCAAGATAGTTGGAGATAATAAGAATCAAAGTCATAGGTATGTTTTGAAAAACTGATTGACAAAAAAGAAGCAGGAATATCCATATGTGATAGAATTCACAGGGAAAGAAAATAAGACTTCTAAAACAGAGCTAAATAAAATATGTGTGTAATATGTTCCTTTTATAATGATGGCGTTTTGGAACAGGACCTTTCTCTCTGCCCTCATTATCAATGAATCATAAATGGTAGAATTTACCATGTCATTTGTACAAACATTTTTTTTACAGTTTCACTTTATTTTATTTATTTGTTCTTTTAGATATACATGACAGTAGAATGTATTTGGATATTATATATACATGGAGTATAATTTATTCTAATTAGGATCTGATTCTTGTGGTTGAACATGATGTGGAGTTACACTGGTGGTGTATTCATATATGAACATAGGAAAGTTATGCCCAATTAATTCTACTGTCTTTCCTATTCTTATTCCTTCCCCATTCCCTTCATTCCCCTTTATCTAAAACACTTAACTTATATTCTCCCCTCCCCTTGCCATTGTGTGTTAGCATCCACATATCAGAGAGATAGTTGACCTTTGGTTTTTTGAGATTGGCTTATTTCACTTAGCATAATAGTCTCCAGATCCATCCATTAACTGTCAAAAATCATAAAGTCATTCTTTTTATGGCTGAGTAATATTCCATTGTGTATATACATTTTTCTCTTTTAAAAATAAATTTTAGTTGTCAGTGGACCTTTATCTTATTTATTTATATGTGGTGCTGAGAATCAAACCCAAAGCCTGACACATTCTAGGCAAAGCACTCTATCACTGAGCTACAACACCAGCCCTATACCACATTATCCATTCATCTGTTGAAGGGCACCTAGATTGGTTCCATAACTTAGCTATTGTGAATTGGGCCACTATAAACATTGATGTGGCTGCATCACTATAGTTCACTGATTTTAAGTCTTTGGGGTATATATTGAGGAATGGGATCACTGGGTCAAATGGTTCCATTCCAAATTTTTTGAGGAATCTCTATTATGTTGAGAGCCACAGCTGAAGGGGCCCCAGCAAACTTCCAGCTGCCAGCAAACTTCCAGCTGCCAGCTGATGATTGGCTCACAGCAGCCCCAGCAAACTTCTAGCTGCCAACTGATTGGCTCCTCTGCAGTGATGCTCATTGGGCTGTTTCCCTGCCCTTTCAGACCACAGAGCTGCTCATTGGGGGACTTTTTTTGGCTCTGCCCAGGCGACCCAGCCAATCAGCCTCAAGAGCAGGAGGAGTGGGGGAGGTTGAGAGGCTTGTGGGAAGCTGGTGGTCTGAAAGGGTGGGGAAACAGCCCAATGAGCATCACAGCAGAGGAGCCAATCAGTTGGCAGCTGGAAGTTTGCTGGGGCCCCTTCGGCTGTGGCTCTCAACACTATACTGCTTTCCATAGTGGTTGCACTAATTTGCATTCCCATCAGCAATATATAAGTGAACCTTTTTCCCCACATCCTTTCAAACATTTATTGTTTTTGTATTCTTGATAATTTTCGTTCTGACTGGAGTGAGATGGAATCTCAGCTAAATTTTATTTAGCTCTGTTTTAGTAGAGACTATCATGCTAAGTGAAATAAGCCAATCCCCCAAAAAACAAAGATCAATGTAGTTTTAAATTATATTTCTCTAATTGCTAGAGATGTTGAACAGTTGTTTCTATGTTTTGTTTTGTTTTTTTTCTTTCTTTTTGGAAATTTACACCTGCTTGGCTCATTTTTTTGTTTGTTTGTTTTGTTTTGTTTTTGTGGCTGGGGATTGAACTCAGGGCCATGCAAGACAAGCACTCTACCAACTGGGCTATATCCCCCACCCTCATTCATATGTCTGTTGACACATTTGTATTTCTTCTTCTCTGAAGTGCCTGTTTGGTTATTTCATAAATATTTACTGAACACCTACTTACAGGCTGAATCCTACACCAAGCCCTTAAAAGAGCTTCATTTCTCTACAGATTGAAACTGCTTTGGGAGTAACATTGGTAGACGGTGTCCCCACCAGAATAAGGACATTGTTTTTTTCTCTTGATTCATTTTTAATTTTTGGCACATGCTAGTTGTTGAAACTACATGCTGGACCTCTAGATTGTAAAGTATTAATTATAAACTTTGCAGTAAATAAATCTTGTATACAGAAATACTGATTTTAGTAAAAGTTAAAATAGATATAAATATATCTGGTGGGATTACTTATGTCATTTTTTTCCTTAGACAATCATACTATTGTCTCTAAATTTCTAAAGAGCCCCTTTCTATCAGTCAGTTGGTGCATAAAATTCATTCATACATTTATTTCATAGATATTTATTGAGCAACACTTAGTTTCCTCCTGCTGCTGAAACAAAACACCAAAACTTAATTGACTGAAAACAATAAAATTTTATTATCTCACACTGCTCAGAGGATGGAAATCCAAAATCAATGTGTTGACAGAAAACTATGTATGCTCCCCCTGAAACCTGGAGTGGAGGACACTTCTTTGTCTTGTCCAACATCTGGTGTCCCTGAACATTCCCTAGTGTGTGGAAATATCCCTTCAATCCCT
The DNA here is from genome assembly GCF_964194105.1 of Spermophilus citellus. Classification (NCBI taxonomy): domain Eukaryota; kingdom Metazoa; phylum Chordata; class Mammalia; order Rodentia; family Sciuridae; genus Spermophilus; species Spermophilus citellus. The sequence continues at coordinate 50,339,059 of NC_138192.1, read as the reverse complement.
GGTCCCATCTTCATGTAGCTATCTGGTTTTTTTCGCCTGTCTCTTCTCTTTTTATAAAGACATCAGACATATCAGGACACACCTTAATCCAGTATGATATCATCTTAACTCGATTACATATACAAATACTTGATTTCCAAATTAGGTAGCATTCATAGATACCAGGGTTGAGGACTCTAAACATCTTTTGAGGGGGACACAATTCAACTCATTATAAGTACTCACTAGGTACCAGATGCTTGCACCTAATTACTTTATCATGAAGAAACAAAATCCTGTGAAATCTGTTGTAGGATTCTAAGACTGTTGCTGAATTTATCTGACAATTTAAAAAATTAATAATAGGAAGAATGTTGTTGAAGATGTTCTTTAGCTTGCTATAGAGTTTTCTTCTTATGAGAAATCATGGGAGAAAATACTCAGGATTCAGCACCAGGAATAATCGAGTTTCTTTCAATTAATTTGAAAAATTTAAAAATGCTTTAAATGCTATTAGACATGTAACTGAGCTTATTTCTCTCTTTGAATTGGCTGCTAGCAAGTTCAAATTAAATTTAGGACTTACCACAAATAAGTATATAATAACCTCACAATTGTATTTTATATAGTGAACTTTACCCAACTTAATCTATTTTTTCTTCCTTTTATATCCCCTTGCTATTTCCATTTTTTAATCTTGTCAATGCACTATTAGAAGTAGCATTAAATGACTAATTCTGGAGTAATGCAAGGTATAAATGAATTTTTAAATTAATTAAGATAATCTCAAATTAATTTGAGTTTTCCCTAAAACAAAAGTAATTTAAAAGATGAAATATACTGTGAAAAAACAATTCATTTCCAATACTACTTTATTTGTTCTCAAGTAAGGGAATAATCAAATAATAATGAAATAATAACAATATTTATGAAGCTAAGGTGAATCCTCATGTAATTCTGAAGTTTGAGGGAAACCTTTGAAACAATGAAGTTTTGAAAACTTCTGTATGCTTTGTAAGTAATTGGGGGGAAAAAAAGCAAAGAAAACAAAGAGATTAACCTGATTATTTGCTTAAGATATATGAAGGCTATCAAATAGGTGGAAGAGACACTGCTGAGAGTCAAGATTTAATATCAACCAGTATAGAATATTACAAGACAGAATGAGAAGAACAAACCCACGATGATCAATACTGGGGGAAAAAAAAAGTCCCAATCCCATCTCTCCATTATTAGGAATGTTCTAATTATGGCATATTATGAATTAGGGATCTGAAATACGAATCCCACCTGGTAGAACTAAGATTTCTTCAACCCAGCTCCAAATTCCTAAGATGAATGATTTTATGTGTGGTATATTGTATGAAGAATGTTCTCTTGCTAAATTTAGTTGTTGTTTTTGTTAACTTTGAGTTTTTCTTTTCTTTTTCTTTTCTTTCTTTCTTTCTTTTTGTGTGTGTGTGTGTGTGTGTGTGTGTGTGTGTGTTGGGAATTTAATCCAGGGATGCTTTACCACTGAGCACACATCCCACATCCCCAGTCCTTTTGCATTTTTATCATGAGACAGGATCTAAGTTATAGTGAATGGCCTCAAACTTGCAATCTTCCTGCTTTACCCTCCCTAATCTCTGAGATTAAGGTGTGCACCACTGCATGCCCAGTTGGTTTATTTTTAATATAGAAAAAAAATGAACTATTTTAAAGAGATCTAACATATACAATAATTTCACAAATAGAGCCATTTAGGAAAGAGTTACACATACACACATACAAATAGGTCTATCTAAGCACCAAGCATACACCAACACTTCCCTTCTACATTTTTATTGAATAACACAACCAGAGTACCTAGAATTTTGATAAGCAGGTAATATTTTATCTTATAATTCTGAAAACAAGCAACTGAAATTTAGCAAGAGAACATTCTTCATACAATGGCCTGTATCAAGTCTGTAGCAAAACAAGAAATAGGAGTTACCAGTCTCAAGACTACAATCAGAATTGGAGACGTAGCCATTCTACCTTCCAAAGAGTCACAAAATCATCACCCAAACATTAATTTCAAGCCCAAAGTAGTTCTTACTCCTTCTGCAATCTCCAGAGATGTTCTAATGCAATCTTTAGACATCCAATTCCTGATTCCGGTCACTGAAAGTTATAGGATGTCCTTGCAGATCTTTGGGAAAAAAATTTGAATGTGGTTCCAGGGCCACATAGCTTTAAGACCACATCCATGCACATTACCTTAGTCATTTGCATGACTAAACTTTTCTCCTACTCACACAACACTGAGCCAACTTTCCATATGGTAGGATCCCAGGATTTACCCAGTCATCTCTGTACAAACCTGTCTACCATGCTGGGCTGCACTTTGCTTCTTGGGTTTTCTTTCAAATGCATGTGCGCTCAGTTTAGTAGATGAGATCATTATTCCTTACACCCTTTCCCTGATGGATGACAAACTACTGCAACAAAAATGAATACTCCCTGCATGTTATTTCTGGCTTTACCAGTGACGCTTGGTGATTTTAGCCAAGTCACTCATTCTCTCCACAGTCAGGGCTCTTCAGTGGTAAACTGGAGGTTGTTAGTTTCAGCCTCATTCAGGAAATACTGAAGTCTGCACTTGAAAGTTTCTGCAGATCTGGGAAAGTATTATCATTATTATTGTTGTTGTTTATGACAAACACAGCTGCAGAACTTGAGGATTTAAGATCTCCCCATGGATTTTACTATGGCCTCCAGAACCTGAGATTTAATTTTGAAAGAATTAAATTTCTACTGTGCTTTTCGGGGGGTGACTGTGAGAATGTGTGCTGACAGACTCTTGTCTTTGGAGGCAATATCCAGACTCACTAAGACAATGCCACAGCTTGAGCAGGGGTGACCCTTTCCCATTCATCTTAATGGAGTGTTAAACTTGAAGCCTAATTAGGTCCACTTAAATGCCAGCATTATTATACTTTTCTCTGCTTATCTTCATACCAGAAACAATCAACTAATGCACTCATTTAATCTGGGTGCGTGCAACGATCACATCCAGACACCCTGTCATTTTGATAGCCTGCTTTGCAGTCATAAAAGTACAAGTTTTAAACTTGCACTTTGGTTGTTTTTAATTGTCCACATAATTAGATTACTTTCTATATCCCTTGAAAACTTAGAGGTGAGACTGTATACACATATATTTGATGTTTGTAAGGCAGTGGGGCCTGATAACCATTCCCATAATGAGAAACTGATATCAACTTGCTCCCAGGATAACAAACCAAGATGTGTTAAATGAAAGATCCCATTCCTGTCTCTTAAAGAAGGCTCGAAGATTTCATAGTTTATGTCCACATCCTTTCTATATTCTCTAATTCATCATTGCTGCCCAGATTCTATTTTAATTTTTTCATTCTTGCAACAAACCTTGAACAAAAGAGAATAAAAAATACATGAATTTGCACTTGACTATTTTGTACCTAGTAGAATCCAGATCTAAGCCCTTAATGCAAAGTCCTTGACTACCTTATAAAATATCTCGTAAAAGTGTATTTATTTACTCAGGGCTATAAGGAGATTAGTCTGTTTTCCTTTAGTGGTCTCTGTGCCAAGATGGCATAGAAGAACATTTTTGAAAGTTCATGGTACAGGCATGCGGATAAAGACATTAGTTATTGTCTTCAAAATAGGACAAATATCCCACCCCGCCGCCCAACCATTCCTCTAACTTTAGCCATTCCACATGTACCCCAAGCATGTCATGAACATGTTACTTGGAGGTACATTTTCCTAAGGTGTCTATAGTACACATGACCAGTACTACCATGGCTTTCTGGCTCTTCTTTGATGAACAGCAGACAGCTTCCTGGCTCACTTTGCAGCGTGGTTGGACTATGTCTAAATCTACCCAGTGGACTGGGACAAGGGGGTCCCTCTGGGGAGGAAGCATTTAAAAGCCGATGCATAACCCCCAGTGCCCCCTTTCTCATCTTAGACAAACTTTGAACCCCACTACTGAGAGAAAAGTGCCATGGAATGGAAACAGCTTGGAATTCTTGGTTTCTACATAGAGAGGTGCCTGGGTTAGCAGAATGTTTGTATGACTGCAAATATATGTTTCTGGTTAACCATTGAGATCTTGATGTTGTTATTATAACGTTGCCTCATCTATCTGGGCTAGTAGAATGTCTCATATTAATTTCCAAGCCAATTTCATTAAATAGATACTCATATATTAATTGTCATTATTTCTAGCTTCAAACAGAGTGAACAAATGAAGGTATGGAGCTCAACCCAGACAGTCCTCCAGAGTCTGACTTCACTCCTCATCTTTGACTCCCTTGTTTCTTACCTGTGACTTTAAAAGGAGTGAAATAGTATAGAGGTAGGGAATCCTGAGAGCAGGAGAAGAGAAGAGTGTGGGGGAGCACTGGCCATGAAATTTACCAAATTATGCTATGTCCTAGTATGCACATATGCACATACACTACAATGAATCATATGTGTGTGTGTGTGTGTGTGTGTGTGTAATTATAATGCACTAAAATAATAATAATAGAAGGAAGATGGGGAGAGGAATAAGTAGAGGGAAAGGGGAGGTACTGGGGAATGAGATTGATGAAATTATGTTCTGTGCATGTACCAACATAGTATAATGAATTCCACTATTATGGATAATTATAATGCACCAATAAAAATATGTTTTCAAAGTTAAGTTGTATGACAGGCTGATCATTCCACCTTTTAAAATACCTGAAAGATAATGGTTGTTCACAATACTCAGGACATGTTTTAGAAGAGAACTCAATCTAGAGTCAAAAAGAGTAGGGAAAATTCCTTAGGCAAAATCCTAAAATTCGGGTTCTCATTATTCAAGAACATACTGCGGTAATTACTCTTTAGCTAGATAAAGAAATAATACACTGTCTAGAATCATTGAGAAGAACTGGAGACACAATCGAAAATAACCTGTTAAGGGGGCTTATGTTAATTAAAATTTCAAACTGTATCTGACTTGTACTTAGAAGTATTTTTTTTAATTTATTTTTTTTTTATTGTTGGTTGTTCAAAACATTACATAGTTCTTGATATATCATATTTCACACTTTGATTCAAGTGGGTTATGAACTCCCATTTTTACCCCGTATACAGATTGCAGAATCACATCAGTTACGCTTCCATTGATTTACATATTGACATACTCATGTCTGTTGTATTCTGCTGCCTTTCCTATCCTCTACTATCCCCCTTCCCCTCACCTCCCCTCCCCTCCCCTCTTCTCTCTCTACCCCCTCTACTGTAATTCATTCCTCCCCCTTGTATTATTTTTCCCTTTCCCCTCACTTCCTCTTGTATGTAATTTTGTATAACCCTGAGGGTCTCCTTCCATTTCCATGCAATTTCCCTTCTCTCTCCCTTTCCCTCCCACCTCTCATCCTTGTTTAATGTTGCTCTTCTTCTCGTGCTCTTCTTCCCTAGGCTGTTCTTAGTTGTTCTCCTTATATCAAAGAAGATATTTGGCATTTGTTTTTTAGGGCTTGGCTAGCTTCACTTAGCATAATCTGCTCTAATGCCATCCATTTCCCTCCAAATTCTATGATTTTGTCATTTTTTAGTGCAGAGTAATACTCCATTGTGTATAAATGCCACATTTTTTTTATCCATTCGTCTATTGAAGGGCATCTAGGTTGGTTCCACAGTCTTGCTATTGTGAATTGTGCTGCTATGAACATCGATGTAGCAGTGTCCCTGTAGCATGCTCTTTTTAGGTCTTTAGGGACTAGACCGAGAAGGGGAATAGCTGGATCAAATGGTGGTTCCATTCCCAGCTTTCCAAGAAATCTCCATATTGCTTTCCAAATTGGCTACACCAATTTGCAGTCTCACCAACAATGTACAAGTATACCCTTTTCCCCACATCCTCGCCAGCACTTGTTGTTATTGGACTTCATAATGGCTGCCAATCTTACTGGAGTGAGATGGTATCTTAGGGTGGTTTTAATTTGCATTTCTCTGACTGCTAGAGATGGTGAGCATTTTTCCATGTACTTGTTGATTGATTGTATGTCCTCCTCTGAGAAGTGTTTGTTCAGGTCCTTGGCCCATTTGTTGATTGGGTTATTTGTTATCTTATTGTCTAATTTTTTGAGTTCTTTATATACTCTGGATATTAGGGCTCTATCTGAAGTGTGAGGAGTAAAGATTTGTTCCCATGATGTAGGCTCCCTATTTACCTCTCTTATTGTTTCATTTGCTGAGAAAAAACTTTTTAGTTTGAGTAAGTCCCATTTGTTGATTCTAGATGTTAACTCTTGTGCTATGGGTGTCCTACTGAGGAATTTGGAGCCCGGCCCCACAGTATGTAGGTCGTAGCCAACTTTTTCTTCTATCAGATGCCGTGTCTCTGATTTAATATCAAGCTCCTTGATCCATTTTGAGTTAACTTTTGTGCATGGCGAGAGAAAGGGATTCAGTTTCATTTTGTTGCATATGGATTTCCAGTTTTCCCAGCACCATTTGTTGAAGATGCTATCCTTCCTCCATTTCATGCTTTTAGCCCCTTTATCAAATATAAGAAAGTTGTAGTTTTGTGGGTTGGTTACTGTGTCCTCTATTCTGTACCATTGGTCCACCCGCCTGTTTTGGTACCAGTACCATGCTGTTTTTGTTATTATTGCTCTGTAGTATAGTTTGAAGTCTGGTATCGCTATACCACCTGATTCACACTTCCTGCTTAGCATTGTTTTTGCTATTCTGGGTCTTTTATTCTTCCATATGAATTTCATGATTGCTTTCTCTATTTCTACAAGAAATGCCATTGGGATTTTGATTGGCATTGCATTAAACCTATAGAGAACTTTTGGTAATATCGCCATTTTGATGATGTTAGTTCTGCCTATCCATGAACAGGGTATATTTTTCCATCTTCTAGGATCTTCTTCAATTTCTCTCTTTAGGGTTCTGTAGTTTTCATTGTATAAATCTTTCACCTCTTTTGTTAGGTTGATTCCCAAGTATTTTATTATTTTTGAGGATATTGTGAATGGAGTGGTTGTCCTCATTTCCGTTTCAGAAGTTTTGTCGCTGATATACAGGAATGCCTTTGATTTATGCGTGTTGATTTTATATCCTGCCACTTTGCTGAATTCATTTATTAGCTCTAATAGTTTCTTTGTAGACCCTTTTGGGTCTGCTAGGTATAGAATCATATCATCTGCAAATAGTGATAATTTAAGTTCTTCTTTTCCTATTTTTATGCCTTTAATTTCTTTCGTCTGTCTAATTGCTCTGGCCAGTGTTTCGAGGACTATGTTGAACAGAAGTGGTGAGAGAGGGCATCCCTGTCTTGTTCCAGATTTTAGAGGGAATGCCTTCAATTTTTCTCCATTCAGAATGATGCTAGCCTGAGGCTTAGCATAGATTGCTTTTACAATGTTGAGGTATGTTCCTGTTATCCCTATTTTTTCGAGAGTTTTGAACATAAACGGATGCTGTACTTTGTCGAATGCTTTTTCCGCATCTATCGAGATGATCATATGGTTCTTATTTTTAAGTCTATTAATGTGGTGAATAACATTTATTGATTTCCGTATATTGAACCAGCCTTGCATACCAGGGATGAATCCTACTTGATCATGGTGCACAATTTTTTTGATATGTTTTTGTATCCGATTTGCCAGAATTTTATTGAGGACTTTTGCATCTAGGTTCATTAGAGATATTGGTCTGTAATTTTCTTTCTTTGAAGTGTCTTTGTCTGGTTTCGGAATCAGGGTGATGTTGGCCTCGTAGAATGAATTTGGAAGTTCTCCCTCTTTTTCTATTTCCTGAAATAGCTTGAAAAGTATTGGTATTAGTTCCTCTTTAAAGGTTTTATAAAACTCTGCTGTATACCCATCCGGTCCTGGGCTTTTCTTAGATGGTAATCTTTTGATGGTTTCTTCTATTTCCTCAATTGATATTGGTCTGTTTAGGTTGTCTATATCCTCCTGACTCAATCTGGGCAGATTATATGACTTAAGAAATATATCAATGCCTTCACTATCTTCTATTTTATTGGAGTATAAGGATTCAAAATAATTTCTGATTATCTTTTGTATTTCTGAAGTGTCTGTTGTGATATTGCCTTTTTCATCCCATATGCTAGTAATTTGAGTTCTCTCTCTTCTTCTCTTCGTTAGCATGGCTAAGGGTCTGTCGATTTTATTTATTTTTTCAAAGAACCAACTTTTAGTTTTGTCAATTTTTTCAATTGTTTCTTTTGTTTCGATTTCATTAATTTCAGCTCTGATTTTAATTATTTCTTGCCTTCTACTTCTTTTGCTGTTGTTTTGCTCTTCTTTTTCTAGGATTTTGAGATGAAGTATGAGATCATTTATTTGTTGTTTTTTTCTTTTTTTAAGGAATGAACTCCAAGCAATGAATTTTCCTCTTAGGACTGCTTTCAATGTGTCCCATAGGTTCCGATATGTTGTGTCTGTGTTTTCATTTAACTCTAAGAAGTTTTTAATTTCCTCCTTGATGTCTTCTAAAACCCATTGATCATTCAGTAACCTATTGTTCATTCTCCAAGTGATGCATGATTTTTCCTTCCTTCTTTTATCGTTGATTTTCAGTTTCATTCCATTATGATCAGATAAGATGCATGGTATTATCTCTACTCCTTTATATTGTCTAAGAGTTGCCCTGTGACATAATATATGATCTATTTTTGAGAAGGATCCATATGCTGCTGAGAAAAAAGTGTAACTGCTGATGTTGGGTGGTATATTCTATATATGTCAATTAAGTCTAGGTTATTAATTGTGTTATTGAGTTCTATAGTTTCCTTATTTAACTTTTGTTTGGAAGATCTGTCCAGTGGTGAGAGAGGTGTGTTGAAGTCTCCCATGATTATTGTATGGTGGTCTATTAGACTCTTGAACTTGAGAAGAGTTTGTTTGATGAACATAGCAGCACCGTTGTTTGGGGCATATATATTTATGATTGTTATGTCTTGTTGGTGTATGGTTCCCTTGAGCAGTATGCAGTGTCCCTCTTTATCCCTTTTGATTAACTTTGGCTTGAAATCTATTTTACTTGATATGAGTATGGACACTCCTGCTTGTTTCCGCAGTCCATATGAGTGATATGATTTTTCCCAACCTTTCACCTTCAGTCTATGTATATCTTTTCCTATCAAATGCATCTCCTGTAGGCAGCATATTGTTGGGTCTTGTTTTGTGATCCATTCAACTAGCCTGTGTCTCTTAATTGGTGAGTTTAAGCCATTAACATTTAGGGTTATTATTGAGATATGGTTTGTTCTTCAAGCCATATTTGTTTATTAATGTTACTAAACCTGATTTGTTTTCCTCTTTGATTACTTTGCCCCCTTTACTGTCCTACCTCCCACTGTTGGTTTTCATTGTTATTTTCCATTTCCTCTTCCTGTAATGTTTTGCCAAGGATTTTTTGAAGAGATGGTTTTCTAGTTGCAAATTCTTTTAACTTTTGTTTATCATGGAAGGTTTTAATTTCATCTTCCATCCTGAAGCTTAATTTCGCCGGATACACGATTCTTGGTTGGAACCCATTTTCTTTCAGTGTTTGAAATATGTTATTCCAGGATCTTCTAGCTTTCAGAGTCTGTGTTGAGAGATCAGCTGTTATCCTGATTGGTTTACCCCTAAATGTAATCTGCTTCCTTTCTCTTGTAGCTTTTAAAATTCTCTCCTTATTTTGTATGTTGGGCATCTTCATTATAATGTGTCTAGGTGTGGATCTCTTATGATTTTGCACATTCGGCGTCCTGTAGGCTTCTAGGATTTGGGATTCTGTCTCATTCTTCAGGTCTGGGAAGTTTTCTCGTATTATTTCATTGAATAGATTGTTTATTCCTTTGGTTTGGAGCTCTGTGCCTTCCTGTATCCCAATGACTCTTAAGTTTGGTCTTTTAATGTTATCCCATATTTCTTGGATGTTCTGCTCATGGTTTCTTAGCAGTCTTGCTGAGCTGTCTATGTTCTTTTCAAGTTGAAATACTTTGTCTTCATTGTCTGATGTTCTATCTTCTAAGTGATCTACTCTGCTGGTAGTATTCTCAATTGAGTTTTTAAGTTGGTTTATTGCTTCCTTAGCAGTATTTTTATTGAGCCATTTTGTTGAGGTGCTAACAAGGATTCAAAACTTTCTTTGCAGTGCTACAGATCAACCCAGAGACCACCAAACCATGTCCCCAGCTTGTAAGCACTCAAACATTTAAAACAGTTTATCCAACAACTTTGAAAGACAAAACAGCTAGTTTTGACTTTTTCAAAGATATGTTTGTTGTGTTTGCATCAAAACAGGCCACATTGTACTAAATGGCTTATAAAGTAGAAGTTTGTTTCCTGCTTACACACTTAGTTATCCAAATTCCCTAGCTGATCCATAGACACTGATGAGCTCAAGCAGGGACTTAAGAAGGAAGTGAACCTTAGGGAGTCTTTTACAAAGACTACAAAAGAGGGATAGTTTGAGATGCCCATTAAAGGGGAAGCTGTGCTGATGAGGAAGGGACTGGCCATGATCTATTTGGCCAGTGCAGAGACTGCAAACCATTTACACAGTTAAAGGCATGCCCACATCAGAGTCATTTGGGACTGGGAAAGCAGTTCTCCAATTTATCAGCTCTGTGAACTTAAGCAAGTGAGTCTTCCCATCAGCAAAACACATGGAAGAAATATCTTCCTTGAAGGTTTAATTTGAAGATTAGGAGTTGAACAAAGCCATAACATAATGTCCCTAGTATACCAACAGTACATGCTAAATTTTAACTGATATTAACGATGACTAGATTTTCATGTATGTGGATTGAGTTTATGTAAATTAAACTATATGTACACAGCAAACAATGATAATAACAGTACTACAGGTGAGTCCCCTCAATGATTGTGTTTCTCCACAGAAGAGGGGAGACATAAGTCTGACACTTCTTTAGTTGGTCTCACTTCCCAAGTGGTTCTGGTGGTGTGAAAATTTCCCAAGGATATGTGTGTGATGAAACAAAATGTTTAGGATACAATTTTGAATTTTAAAATTTTGTAAAATTAATTAATCAGGTTAGAGGCTGGGGATGTGGCTCAAGTGGTAATGCGCTCGCCTGGCGTGCGCGGAGCACTGGGTTCGATCCTCAGCAACACATAAAAAATAAAATAAAATAAAGAATGTTGGGTCCACCGAAAACTGAAAAATAAATGTTAAAAAAAAATTTAAAAAATTCATTAGTTTATTCATTTATTTTGGTACCAGGGATTGAACTCAGGGGCACTCAACCACTGAGCCACACCCCCAGCCCTATTTTGTATTTCATTTAGAGACAGGTGAGTTGCTAAGCTCCTCGTCATTGATAAGGCTGCTTTTGAACTCAGGATTCTCCTATCTCAGTCTCCCAAGCCTCTGGGATTCTTTAGTTTGTCTCACTTTCCAAGTGGGTCTGGTGTGAACATTTTCCAAAGACATACGTGTGATGTAACAAAACGTTTACGATACAATTTGGCATTTTTTAGAATCTAAACATTGCCTAAGATGTAGCACTACTGTCTTAATATAGTGAGGAATCCTTGTAATCCAATTGGTGAAGGGTTACTCACAGTTTTGTAAACATGATTTTTATTTGTTCCCTCTTCTGCCATGAAAAGCCACACAGTTTTGCCAAGAGTACACAGCTGGGGCCCCACAGACATAGGTTCAAATTCTAACTTTACCATTTACTAATTCTTACACAAATAAGTCCTGATCCTCTTTCAATTTCCATTTCCCCATCAGTAAAATTGGGATAGCCTCACAGGAATGAAAAGAGGATTATCTCAAACAATATATACAATGTGAGTAGTCTAATATAAGCAAAAATATGAACTGTCTTCCCAATCCTTAATTCCCTATAAAACCATCAGAACATCATAATTCTTGGTGTGCCCCTCTCTCACTACATTATTAGCTTCCTGAAGGCAATAGCTAGGGTCATTTACACTTTGTGCTCCAAGTATCTGGAAGGACATATGTGTGGATTTGGCTGTAACATAGAAAAAAAAAGAATGATCATTGGTTGCTAAGTACATATGAAATAAAAATATTCTATCTCTCCGAAGCTTGAAAAATTCATCTGTAAGCATTGTCTCTACTAACTTACTTGAAAAATCTCTCCTCTCTGTACTCCTAAAAGCATCTATCCCCATCAGTTTAATACTGCTTTGGCCACTGTCACCACTGACTTCCATGTTACCAAATCCAATGTTTCCCGTTCCTATCTTAACCTCTAAGCATGATTGAGCACAATTTATTGCTCTCCTTCTCTTGAAACACTTTCTTCTCTTGGCTTCCATGACACTGTGCCATCATGGCTTTTCACCATTCTCCCCACTTCCCTGACTCTTTAATAAGCCCAGCTCACTCCTCTTCTCTACCTATATCCTGTTATTACTGAGCTCATCCATGTCCAATGAATGGTGAGCACCATCCAAATGTGAATGAATCCCAAATCACTAATCCTGACCATTCCCCAGAAATTCAGACTGAATTGTTTCTTTATGCTTCCACCTGTATGTCAAATACATGTTTTAAATTGTGCATGTATAAAAGAGAAAATCTGACCGCCTCTCTTTACCCCACTTAACTCCAGCCTTAGGTAGGCACTCCATATCAATAAGTAGCATTATTCTCCATGGAGATCAAGATCATGATTTTGCTCATGCTTCCTTAAACTTTAATGTGTATGAATCACCTGTGGATCTTCGAATTTATTAGATCTGAAGGATAGCATATGAGTCTGCATTTGTAACTGTCTCCAAATGATGTGATGCTGCTGGTCCTTAAATCACATGACTATATAGAAAGGACCTTGGATATAATTCTTGGTTCCTCTCTTTCCCTAATGCACAACACATGCACATTCAAACAGTCAGTAATTTTTAGTCAACCACAGCTCTCCTGAATCTAGGTACTTTCCAACACTGTTAACATCCAATCAAGGCCACCATCATCTTTCTCCTGCATTACTGCAATAGACTTCTAGTTAGTTCCCTTTTTGTTCTCTGTCCTTTTTTCAGGATGTTCTTTCCCCAGCAGTCTTATATTCACATCCCTTCACCACCAGCCAGTGGCTGTTCCCATCACACTCATGATTAAATGACAGCCAGTAACTCTGATCTGAGACCTTCTCGTCCTCCAATTTATTTGGTACCTCTCTCTAGCTCACAACATGCCAGCCACACAGATCTCCCATTCTTCAAATTGCCAAGTTCACTCCCACCTTGAGGCTTTTGCTCTAGGTGATGTCTTCTTGGAAGGTTCTTCCACTTGACCTTTCTTTCACTTGGCTGGCTGCTTCTTCTCATTCAAGTCATAACTCAGAATGACCTTCCTTACAACCAAATCCAAAAAAATACAGGTGACAGTCTGTCACCGGTCACTTGCTATCAAATCAACTTATTTCTCTGCATCTCACTTATGATTTTGTGACATATTTCTGGATCTCCCCTACCCTTTTCCTCTCTCTCCTCACTTCCTACACCAAGAGTACTGCCAGGTGTTGGGGCACACACCTATAATTCTAGCAACTCAGGAAGCTGAGGCACAAGGTTCACATGTTTGATGCCAGATTGGGCAACTTAGTAGCAAGACTGCATCTCAAAATAAAAAATAAAAAAGGATGAAAATCTAGCTCAGTGGTAGACAGTTCCTGAGTTCAATCTCCAGCACTTAAAAAAAAAAAAAAAAAAAAAAAAAAGGTAAGCCATGTGAAAACAGAAACTAGGTTTATCTTTATCCTGTTGACAGTTGAGGTCCCTGCATCTAAGGTAATTCCATGCAGGTAGTATGCATGCAATAATTATTTGATGCATAACTGGATGAGTAAATGATTAAAGAAAAGTTCTGGAGTCTATTGCAGATTTAGAGCAAATATGCAGCTAACTGGTGTCTGGGCTTTCCACTTTGTCATGCAGGCTCCTTCTCAGGGGCCACCCAGTTCAGCATGATATAATTGAAAATTCAGATGAGCATCTGAGGATGAATGATCACTATTTTTTTTTCATTAAAAACCTTGGGGAGAGGGAAGTTTATTCATAGTGATTAAAAAATACAGTATGATTGCATTATTTATTTTTTTTAAAAAATGGGTGGAAATAGGGTAATTCTGGTGGGTTACAAAGTGTAGTCCCACAGTCAGCAATATCTATATCATCTGGGAACTTGTTAGATATGCAGATTCTTGGGTAATGTCCCTGATCTTCTGAACAGAAACTGTGGATGAGGACAATCAAACTGTTTTGAAGACTCTTTAGGTAATTCTGATGCATGCTAAAATTTGAGAATCACTGATTTAGACCACTCACGTCATGAGTTTCCAGTACTCAGAAAAATTGGTGACTTTCAAGGATATTTAGTCTAGGCATTAAATGATGTCCAAAGAGTCATACAGAGCTCTCAAGTTGGTTATTATCCAGCATTACAGGTATACTGGAAATGCTTTGACTGACCTGAGTTTATCCAGGAAACAGGACTCTAATTTTCTCATTCAGTTATCTATTACTTTCCATAACATTCTCATTTGTTCCCTCAAGTTTAGCTAGTGCCACTAATACCAGAGGGTCTTGGTATCTGAGAAAAGCACTAGCATCTGAACTATAAACTAGTCATGCTGGGTAGCTCTTCTATACACACACACACACACACACACACACACACACACACTCAGAGAAAGAGAGAGAAGAGAGAGAGAGAGAGAGAGAGAGAGAGAGAGAGAGAGAACCCCTATTCAGTATGCAAAAAGAAATTTCCAGGGTGTAGTCATACCTGAACTATGTATGATGTATATTTCACCCAGTTGTTCAGTGAACCAAATCTCAGCAACCTCAGCATGTCTTCAAGTCTCTCTCAGGCAGATTTGAAATTCTTAGCTATACAACCATGGTATCTACCTGCTTTTCAGTTTTGATCCTAGAAATATTTCTGTCAGCCATCACTAGTTTCAAGATGAGAACTTACATAAGTTAGTGGTGAATGAATTAGTTTTCAAAAATTCAGTACTTGTGTCTACCAATTCCATGTTGGTAGTCAGAATCCAAGGAATCACTCAGGATTTCCATGCTTTATCTTCAAATTTAAAACAAAAGCAGATGTAGTAGTTTGCTTGGTAGGTCAGGAAACATTCTAGCTTTACATGGAAAGGCAAGGCCCTTTTTTTCCTAAAATCCACTCTAAGTATATTTGTTAATTCCTGTTAAACTTTTCCAGCTGTCAAAAAAGAGAATGCGTTAGTCTGATGAGCGTCAAAAATTGAGAGTAATATTGGCTCAGTTGGTTCAAAATATAGAGTATAGGGGACATTCCAGGAAATTTAAATAAATTACTTGGTCTCCTGCCTTGGTTACATTTGGGTATTGTGCAACTAAAAAACAGCATGTTAGTGGAAAGTGAAAACAACATTTCACAGTGTTACTTAGATTCCCCTAACCTATTCTAGGATGTTATTCATTTTTGCATGGATTCTGTTTTTTATGGATCAGATAATGTTCCCTATGTTGCAAAAAAAAAAAAAATACCTGAGACTGGAAGGAATAGTAAACTTATCAATACTAAAATATCACCATAATTATATATTAAATATCACCATAATTATAATATCATTTTACAACCTATATCAGACTTGGTAATCGAAGTAACTTCATATGCACACAGCACATTGTTAATTTAATAAGTATTAGAAACTTATGAGGTGAACAGAACAAAGATTATTCTCCTCATTTAAAATATTAACATGCACAAGTGAGACATTAAGTGGCTTAGTCAAGATCACATGAGTAATGAGTGGAGCTGGAGTGAATTCCAGGTCTAGCTTTTTTATATTATACAGCACACACTTAACTACAATTCCCAGAAATCCAAGGAAGTGGTAGAAGAAATCCTTGTTCAATAATACTTTGTCCAGAGTAATACTTTACTCTGCCCTGATTATGCACTTTTTTTTTTTAGCCATAATGATAAATGACTGGCTTAAAAATTACATACACTGACTGATATGAGAAATCACCTTCTAAAGACTCAGGCCCATCCTGCACTTTTTTACAGTATTTCTTATCATGCTAATGTAAAATGTTGGGGTTAGCAACAACCCAGAGGATAGAGAAGGACATTCATTAAACGAAGAAAGAGCACATATTGATTTTTCTTTCTATTGTAGAGACAGGTAATACAATTTCATTGCCTATCCAATATGAAAATAGGACTTAATGGAGTTATGGTTTATGATTTGGCCATTGTGTCAAACTTCCTTTTCAGCAATCTCTTTTCCACGTCAGACTCCACCCCACAATACTGGCTAACTAGATAGCTAGAGCCACCCCTTTAGGACCAAATGTCCTCAGTTCTGCAGAAAATGAGACAGAGTATATAAAAGAAAATACAAGTTATTCAGCTACAATAATCATAGTTGAAGAACATTGGAAAGATGTGCACACACAGGGCCTGTCCCTTGGTAGCACAATAGAGAAGGACACCACTCCAGACAATGTGGCTCTCTGAAGGTCATGGTAAATTGAAAACGTAATAATTGTAGCAGAGCTTATTTCAGGCAAGATGTAGCCTCAAAAAACAAAAACTTTAGATGTGTTGTTCACACTCTTACTTATTTCCCTAAAAATTAATGGTAAGTGTTGTGTTGTTGGGAGACAATTCTCCACAAGTGTCTCACTTTTCTGCCTATCTTGTAATCAGATTCACTCACCCACTGCTTTTGATCCAGATTATCTTTTCAAGGATATTTATATAATAAATATTCATGAAAGATCAAATCTCCCTTTCAAGCAATGGGTTAAGATCATTGTTGCACTTTATGAAACTTTCAGGTTTCTTAAGTGTAAGATTTTTATCTCGTGACACAATGCAGGAATCATCTGGTCATCCAGAAAGAACTGGGAAGTAAATGGGCTGATAAAGTTCTTTGTCTCCAACCTACAACTCCCTTGATGACATGACCTTTAAACAACCAGGCACCAGCAGCATATGAGAGCTGTCATTATTCAAACTGAATAGTTTGTCTAAGTGAGTTTGCTAAGCTACGTATTGGTGGTGTTAGTCACACTCCCCTCCTATGGAGATTGGTATTGGCTTTTACTCCTCATCTTTCATGTTGCCACTATGAGGAGTTGCTCCTCAGTATCCCTGGGCTAAAGGGGAAAAAGTATTTACATCAGAAGTATTTCATTAAGAAGTATGTACATCAAAATTTGGTTCAATGCTGATAAGGCTGGGAAATAATCTAATCATCTAATCACTGAACAGAAATTTAGGTTAAAGTCCATGCAGAAATTACTCTGACAGAACCTCTATCCCGATGCAGCCCCTACACATATGTACTTCTGGGAGCGCCCCAGGGGCATTTCCTATGTACTCTGCTCCTTTGGTGCCTACTGTGCTCTACCATGTGCTGTCCTCAAGTTATGTATGACTCCTACCACCTGACCTGTCATTCTTCCAGCTTTTTAGATGCAGATAATTCTTTGCTGACCATGTTCTTTATCCCACAAGACACAACAAGCTCCACAATATCCACAGTCAAAGCAAGTACAAGGAGCCAAGCCTTGTGGGGCTTTTGCAGAAGAGTGCCTATTGATGCCTCTCACTCTCACTTTAAGTGCCACAGTCCCTTCTGCTCTTGTATCTATGGATAAGGGAAGATGGGTCTTCTCTATAAGGTGCACTCTATGTTAACTCAGTGTAGCTTGTGCAGCACATTTACTTCTAGACTTATCCAGAACCACCATGCAGAATTCTCCTCCTCTTGAGAGGATTCTCCTCCTCTTCCATTTCCATGAGATGGCTTATCATGTCTTGAGCTTTCTGCCCTTAGTTTTCTCTCAGATTCTTGGACCTGATTCACAAAGACTTTGTAGGGTGAACACTCCAGTCAAATCTCCAGTGTCTAAACCCCCCAGAAGTAGACACACTAGAAAACACTTGCTCCGGGCATGTGTATGGCTTATTTTCTTACTTCCTTCAAGTCTGGCTCGAAAAGACACCTTGTCAGGGGTGCCTCTCCTAACCACCCATGTAAGAGTATGAACCGCCACTCCTGCCACAACTCATTACCCCTTCTCCACCTTATTTCCTCATTTATAACCTGCAAATATATTATAAAATGTATTCAGTTATGTTTATCATCATTTTGTCCCACAAATATATAAATTTCAAGAGGACAAAGATTTATACCTTTTTGTCAGACTGATGTGGTCCGGCATCCAACTGGTGCTCAGTGAATATTTGGACACTAAATGGATGAATCCTACTTTCTGAGGATGAGTGTGATGTGTTCCTTCCACATTAGTTCCATTGGCCACAGGCTATTAAATCTGACATCTAGTAAACATACTTTGTCTAAAAAGATAATTGTGAATAATGATTCAAAGATGGTAGACCCTGTATGAAGGACCAACTAGTTGGACAAATAATGGTTTCCTTTCACCTTTGAAATAAAGACAAAAAATACAAATAACTTTAGCCTGGCCTTTTTATTCTTTGTAATGATTGTCCATTTTTAAATCCCTGTAGTTCTTATATCCAATAATTTAATTCTTTTCTTAATCCCTTTCTTTTTCTGTTGCCATTTAAAATTCCTTTAGAAAAGAATTATAACTGTTAAAATTCCTATGTAAGTCAAGATATGCCATTAAATATCATAATGAAGTAGAGTAGCTTTTTTTGTATGTGTTAACCATGGGGGAAATTGGCAAGAATTAATCCATTTACATTTTAGGAGTAACAGGTTAAAATGAAAAAGAAAAAAAGAAAAAAGTTTTGATTTGGGGTTTACAATCTATAAGGAAATAGTAAAGTGCAGATAAATTGCTATAAATATTCAGGAAAGCACTTAGCACATATCAAATTCCTTTAAATATTCACACATTAAAATACAGTAATTTTGTGCCTTTAAATAAGAATGTAAAAGGATGTTCATAGCAATGTTATTCAAAAGGAATTAAAATTGGAAAAAACCTAAATACTCAACAATAGGGGAATATTTAAATCAGCAATATGCTTATTATTCTATGTAATAGAAAATTATTTAGTTGCTTAAAATTTTTTTAGGAGATAATGTAAAGTAATCCTTTTTACAACATAACACTGGAAACTAAAAGCTAGATACCTGCTGGATACAATGGTGCATACCTGTAATCCCAGTGACTCTAGATGCTGAGGCTGGAGAATCACATTTTTGAGGCCAGCTTCAGCTATTTAGGGACACCTAAGAAACTTAGCAAGATGCTATCTGAACATAAAAATAAATAAATAAGGACTGGGGCTGTAGCTCAGTGGGAGAGTATTTGCCTACCACATGGGAGGCACTGGGTTTGATCCTCAGCATCACATAAAAATAAATAAATAAAAGTATTGTGTCCATCTATAATAAATATATAAAATACATAAATTGATCTGGGAATGTGGCTCAGTGATTAGGTGCACCTGGGTTCAATCCCTGGCACCAAATAAATATCTGTTATAAATCACACTTTTCAAACAATAAATACATAATATATTTATAGAAAAAAAAAGAAACGAATTTAAAACTATTTTAATATTAATTATTTCTGTTTATGGAATTTAGAAGTCATTTTGTGGGTGACTTCAAATATATCAAAATATTCAACATCCAATGTCCACCTTGATAGGCAAGGCACTTTTGTGATGTTAATCCCCCTACCAAATAAGTATGGTTGTAATATATTATAGATGAGGAAACCAGAGAGAAAATTCGTTTCAGTATCATTTGTTCAGTTAGGGGTAATATGAAATTTGATCCATGATTTTCTGTCCCCAGAGCTTCGATTTTAAACACTATGCTCCATTATAAACAGTAGACAGCAACCCACCATGTGTCAGCTTGTAATTTCTTTTTGGTGAAGACAATGGGTTGTTTTCAGGTAGGTCAGCGTTCCTGATAGTAATGACTGTTCAGATGATTCCTATCTTTCAACTGTTGGTTAGCTATCCGCTGCCTCTCTCCAGGGTATTTCAATTTCTCATATCTGATACAATATGTAGAACACATTGACTTAGATACTGATCAAAACTGAGGGTATTCACATTTTTATTTGATTATAATTAAGCCATAGTTATAAATATAAAGACTTTTCTCTTGGAAAAAGTCTTTCAGAAAATAACTATTTTTAAAATTAGAACTAGCATGAAATAGGAAACCAGAAAACTAGAACTGATTTCCTGATGAATGAGGAAAATTTTAGAATAGTGTCAATAGCTAACAGGCCTTTAAAAAAGCCTCCCAGCTTTGTAAACACTGCCTCTGAATGAAAAGTCAGGGACTCTCTTGGCAATTCTCCCTGGCATCCAGGTAGATCACTGAGTACACTGATTACTTCAACTAAAACAATTGTTTTTTTATGTGAATTCCCATCAGATCCAGCCAAATTGAAACTTATTGAACTGCCAGACCAATAGACAGTTTTTACCTAAGAACAGAATCTAAGCAACCGAATGTATGTGAGTATATATCCTGAGATATATAGTTTCAATTTGCCTGGAAGAAATCTCTAGATCAAAAAGAGTTCCTAGAGAGTCTGGGATTGTGGCTCAGAGGTAGATTCCCTCACCTAGCATACTCGAAGCACTGGGTTCAATCCTCAGCACCACATAAATATAAACAAAATAAAGACATTGTGTCCACCTATAACTAAAAAATAAATATTAAAAAAAAGAGTTCCTAGAGAGAACTGAAAAATAAACAAAATAAAAAGAAACAGTCGTGCAAGTTGTATTTAACATGAAACAAAGCAAAATGAAGAGTTCTTCTCAATTTTTGAAAAGGAATCATTACTATGAAAAAAAAAATCACATGAAAGTAAGGTCAATTATAAATTTAAATCTTAAAAACAATGTTGTCACTTTACATGGCAAAAATTTTAACAATCCATGATTTAAAACTAATTTAAAAAAAAAAATCCCAGGAGTTATCAGATGTTTATGCTAATCCATTTTTTAAAGAAGTTGAAATGTTTAGTACTTGAAATATTGAATGTTGTTGTACTCCTCAGAAACCCTCTTTTAAAAGGAAAAAAAGAAACTGTCATGCTCTTTTAGTCTATCAACTTGTTAAAATATAACATTCTGCCGTTAAAAAATAAAGAACGTTCCTAAAATAATGTTCTTTCCTTGGAACCCCTGGAAGATATTGGTCACTCACACAATCAGTTATCTGGGATGACTTCAACTGCCTGCCAAAACACCACTCATAACATATGCTAAAAACCACAATTGCATCGTTAAAGAGAGGGCTAATTGTTCTTATTTCTAGAACTTTTTTCAGAGCAAGTCAAGTCACTGGGTGGAATTTTACTCGAAAGTGGCTTATAAGAATGTTTTAAATACAGGAACAACAGAACTAAGATCATCAAACACAGACATAACAGAAAACCATCAAATCAAGCTTCACTCATCAGGAAATTCCAGGGACTAAATGAAAAGTAAAATTTGTAAATGCAGAAATTCTAATTATCTGTGCAATTTTGATATTTATTAGTCTTACATTTTTTCTAATATCTGTACAGTCCAGATTAAAACAAAAATAAACAAACAAAAAAACACATTAACCTTTCTTACACATAAATAAAATTCTGTGATTTTGCTTCTCATCTCAGACCTACTGATATCAGGTTAAAGGAAGAGAAAGAATATGAGACTATTTTAAATATTGCTTTTGTATTTTCCCAAAAGTTGTCTAAAAGGTACTTATAAATTTAGATAATTTCAAGATATAGAAATAATCCATAACATAAAAGGACTTCCTGGTTTTTTAAAAATTCTTAAACTCATATAACTTTAAACCCAAATAGAACCTTTTATCCCTTAAAAGGCCCTGGGCCATCACCCAGTGATTCTCCTCTGGCTCTCTCTAGACCGGACAAGGTGGCCCAATCCACAACTGTTGTTGAAATCAGTTCTTCTGTTGCCTCTTGATTGTTCTTACAGGTTTATTTCATCTTTCCAACTAAGTTAAGCTAAGAAATTTGATGTATTTTACATGTTATTTTTTAATTCCCCAAAGGGAATTAAAAGTATAGACCCTCATCCACAGTAAGCTTTCTCTGTTTATTCCAAATTGATCCAAAATATGTTTTAAATCAAGAAGGTTAAATACTCATGCCTCAACAGACATTTTTTTCTGTTACTACAGGATTAGGACTAAGAAGATATTTTCAAACTATTTTTTACAAAAAGAAATCCTGCTTAGAAATTTAAAAAATAAAATAGAAGCCCTCCTGGTTGAAATAGATGGAGGGGGTGAGGTAAGAGGTAGTGAGCAGATAGAAAGAGGCACGGAACAGACATACAACCCAAACTCCCTACCCACTCTCCAACAAAGGCCACTGGGGACTTTTAGCCACTCTAGAGCACTGCTTGAAAGCCACCAGTCTAGTCTGTTCATGTAACATATGTTTAATAAAAAGAAACCCTCTGCTTCTCTCTTCTGTCAATTCAGTGTCACAAACTGAATCCTTTATTTTCAGAAAGACTATTTGTGTTGAATAAATGAATTAACCAAGTGAACAAATGAATGAATGCTTGAAATTAAACTGAAAAAAAAAATCTGTTATAGTTGCAATATTTGTTCTAGTTGACTTAAATTGAATCTGAAAATCTAAATATAATTGGATTTGAGAGAAATAAACAAGTAAAAAGTATCATCCAGATGTGGTGGTACACACCTATAATCTCAGCAACTCCTGAGGCTGAAGGCAATTTAAACAGACCCTCACTCAAAATAAATAATGAAAAGGCTGGGGATGTCACTCAGTAGTAGTGAACCCTAGGTTCAATCCCCAGTATGAAGGAGGAGGACATGGAGGAGAAAAAAAATATGTATCAACTAAGACTGCGTGCCAACAATTGAATTGTCATGTATTTATTTGTTTGTTTGTTTTTTGAGACATTACATCTGGTCCTGAACTCCTGGACTTAAGTGATTCTTCCACCTCAGCTTCCCAGGTAGCTAGGATTACAGGCATGTACCACCATGTCCAGATTCAATTATTTCTTCATAAGTTATTTTACAAATTAAAATTTTGTACACAGGCATTCTTAGGACGTTAGGGCATTCTTTCCTATTTATGGTAATGAGAAAGCTCTAGGACAAATGTATGTTTCTGTTAGTCCAATTCCCCTTAAATATCCATACCTTCCTCTTTTGGTAACTAGGTGCTCACTTGCGCGCTTTTTCTTTTAGAAATAATCTCTCGCTCTCCCTTCCTCTGCATCTGTCTTGACAATGTGTCCATAAAAGTATGTCACTAACCCCTTATCCATCTACCCCATCCCCAGCCATGTCCAGCTTAGCTCAGCTGCTCCATCCATCCCAGGACTATAAGCAGATTCTCCATAGGTTCTGCTATGCGGATCCTTGCAGCTCTGCAGGAACTTTCTGAGCCCTGATTGTTTATTCTTTTCTTTTCTTCTTTGGACTGCATTATATCTCATTGTGTTTTTACTTAATTTATGTATTTATTTATTTTTGCTTATTTTTATTTAAGTTAACCAAAGTCCATTTCTTAAACCCAAGAAAATGAAGAGATCTGTAGAGATATAACTGATAACAGAGATGAAATCACATAAAGAAGCTTAAATCAAACAAGTCATTCACATACCATAATAGAATAGATCCCAAAGGCTCAGCTTGGCTTACTAGGATTCATCTTAATTTTACTGATCTCTGAAAACGATGCTTTTAGCATCCTACAACCTTGCCATATGAGATCAGAACAGAAAGTACAATTTGGGGAAAGTTGCATAAACTTTTTAAATTTCTATCTTGTCCTCTATGAAAGGATGATGTTAAAGTAAAAGATCTGTAAAACCTACTCTAAATGTGACAACTTTTGGTTTTTAAAGTTTACATATGAATACCAACGATTGATTCTTTCCCCCTGGTCCCATGGAAGCTCAGAAGGAATCACCACTGTCTCGATTCTAGGCAGCATTTAAATTTAAGACTAGACCCACCCAGGATCAGCCTATGCTGTGGCATGACTTCCCTCCATAGCTCTGTAAAATCTCTTTTTTGTGATGGAAATCAGTGCCACTTTCTGAACTCACATTTTCCCCTTTTCCATTCTTGTTCTATGGGTTAGAAAAAAAGTGAGTTATAATTAGAATCAAGAAAATACTGTACGGGTGAATACAATGTATCCTGTTTTTATAAAAGGTCATTCTTTCAAGCTATCAAAGCCCTTTACAACAAATACCTAATTGATGGTCACAGACTCCTTTGTATGAACAAAACACTATGCCCGGTTTACAGATGAAGAAATCAAAGAGGAAGTCAAGAGAATTTCAGCTGGCCATTTCAGATGGAGGGATAGTAAAATTCAGAGCGCATCCATTTTAGAACCTTCTATGTCCCAGTGCCAAATTAGTTCAGTTAGTTGTACATTATTTTAATGTTGACCTAAAAAACATGTGTAATACATGTATAATGAAAACAAAGTGAAAGACATTTTCAAATAGTACAGTCAATCCTAAAACAAATAGCTATTACAGCGGCTTTCAGAATAAGTTCTTTGGTGTCTAGCTGAAGACTCTATGAAACTCCCATCTACGTGTGACAAGTCTAATTTACTGCAAAATTACAGAAAACTGGAATACAGTCTTCCCTTAAGACCAAGGTATACATACTAATAAACTGATACTGACAGTAATGACTATAACAAGAGTGTGTCACTCAAATAATCCTGAAACCTACCTCCCTGCAGAACCACCACCATATTTTCCTAAGCAATGGCCCAGGATGACAGAGGAAGCTTAAGTACCTAGCTCACTAGATAATGCCTATTTAGCATTCAACCATCCATTCTTATTTATTCAAAAAATAATTCCTAAGGACTTTTTTATGGGCCAGGTACTATGCAAAGCATTTCCCCAAATTACTAACCCTTGAATCTCTAGAACTCATTCTTTCACCTTGCAGAACCTAGGGAGCCCAAGAAAACGTTTATCAGGGAAGCAGATGGAGCTTTTCCTTACTTGCTTAACAGCACATCTCCACTCATTTTCCCTTTAATTATGTGGTGGAATGAGTCTTCAAGGGGATGATCATCAGTCACAGATGATAGACCCATGTGGAAAGTCCATATATCATAAAGCAACTAAAAGGATAAGGGATCTAACAAGATCCCAGTAGAGGATTTCCCGAATGCCATGGATTTTCTAAGGTATATAACAAGGGGACACAGCACACATGAATGCCCAGAAACAAGAGGGGTCTCCTCTCTGGCCTGAACACAAGAACCAAATACAGGACATACCTTCAAGAATGCATAAGGGTAGGAAATTAATATCTTTTGAGTACCTGCCCTTCATGGGGCACTAATCTAGTCTCTTTTGGTCATAGTTTACATAATCTTCAATTTTCCCTGTTCAGTAAGATTTACCCCATCCACCCCGCCCCCAACAAAATTTTAAAACCTCCATCTGATAAACCATGCATTTGACTTATTTGTTTGTTTGTTTGTTTTTGTTTACCAGTTGTCTCTCTCCTCTTGTATGTAAATGCTTCAAGGGCAAAAACAGAAGAACATACCACAAGTCTGATCCTAATAATCAACCCCCTTCCCTCCCAGTTCTAACCCAAATGAAGAATGAGATAGAAGGTCAGAAAGATCCCTAATAGTTTTGCTTTCTTCCTGGTAAACTGCTAGGAAAATGCTGCTTCTATCCATGGCAAAAAAAAGTAATATTATCTCTTTTCAACTTCTAATTCCTACAGTGAACTCTACCACAGACTGCTCTAGAAAGTCATAGACCTTTCCCTTGGGGAGAAAATGGGCAGCACACAATATGCTCACAGAGGGAATATCTAGGAAAGAGAGGCAGAACAAGCTAAGATCTCACTGTTCACAAGTTATCCTGGGACCAAAAACATCAGCCTATAGAAGCTTCTTAGATATTCAAACTCAGAATTAGTGTTTTCACTAATTGATCTCCTTAATTGATCCATGTGCACTTCAAAGTTACCAAAACGTATGTAAAGTAAACCTTAAAATACCAGCAACCACCTCAGGTATGTGGACCAAGGGCTCTCCAACATGCCATACTAGCACTCAGGCAAATCTGTCTTCCTTTCCTTACTAGGTGCCAAAAACATGTAGAGACAGGATAAAGCCTCCTTGTTATGAAGTCTTCCAAGAGAGGTCAAAAGTGATGATTTCAAAATATGTGTTTGTTTCCTGTTTGGTTTTTTTGTATGTTAAAGGCAACAAAAACTTGGGGAGAGAGAGAATTAATGTCCACCTATAGCCTTAATTTCTCAATCTCCTTTCCTCATCTATAAAAAGGGAATGACATCAGCTGTATGGGCTATTGTTAAATTTGAATGAGATAATATACAACAAAGTCCTCCATACACTATGAAGTATTTTTATTAAGTTAGTTCTCATTACATACAAGAAAACCTGTAAGTCAGCAACCCCCCAGGTTTTAGAAATTCGTCACAATGCTGTTGTTGGATCACAGAGAATTTCACAAATGTTTTTATATTATCATGCTGGTCAAAAATGTGCGGCAATAATGTCTGCCTGCAAGTCAAATGAAAACATTTTAATATGTTAATACTTACCAGACCAGTGTCTATGTGATAAAAATGAGGAGCTGAGAAAGAGAAGTTTGAAGATTGGCTACTGTATTTTAAAAAACAAACACAGATGTATTTACCCCCAATCTATATGTGTGTATAATGACTTTTCTTAACTTTGAAAATTCAAAATTATGTCTAATCCACTCTGCCTATAACGTGTAAAATAAATCTGATTTTCCTGAAATACTCCCTCAATGAAATAGCCAGTTACCTGTTTTTTAATCACAGTAGCAGGTAATGAGTTATTTTGTCTAGTTATACAAAAACATAAATTTCAAGTTCTCATTTGTTTAAACTGATTAAACAACATGTACATATTTCAAAGATTATGAAGCTTTTCCTTGGGAGTCCTTTTTTATCTTTAAAAGAAAACAATGCTAATAGTTTCCTTTTTCCTATACTCAATGTCTATTTACTACCCCTCCTTGATGTGGACTTTCAAAATACAAAGAAGGTTTGGCAAGTTTTCAACATCCTTTAAAAAGTCTGTCCTTAAGCGCCTGGAGAAAAGCGTAAAGAGTACTTCTTGGAGAATTGATAATGTCACCCACTCGGTATTTGTATATGAAGATTGTCAGTTACATTTAGTGTATTCATTCATTGGAATCCATTGTTAATCTGCAGCAACTGATTTCAGAGAAGCAAAGTGATCAGAAGAAGTCAAAGTTAACATAACAATTCCTTTTCTACAAAAAACAGCCCAAGACATTATGGGCCCAAATTTTAAAGCAAGTTACTTACTGTATTTGCAAGTTTTAAGTCACACTTGGCAGTTTTTCCAAACACAGTGGTCAGGAACTGAAAAAAATAAACATGTGTTTCCAGGATTTTCTTTTCACATGCCACACAAAAAGTAATGTTAAAACTATGTTTTCACTCCTTAAAAAAAAAAAAAAAAAAAAAAAAAAAAAAAAAAAAAAAAAAAAGTGCTTCTTAGAGAACAACGCTTTCTGTTTGTTATTTTAAAGGTAGTTTTAAAAAATAACATTAAGAGGCAAGCTAAATAATACTTTTACTGTATAAATGAAAGTTTAAACTATCCCAAAGGGATTTCTAGAAAAATCTGTTCCATCATTAACGCTGTAATATTTTGTAGTTTAAATCTCTTACTTAAAATCATAACACTTAGTATTTTCCATCTTCCAGGTGTTTTAAACAAAAGAGAAAACAAAAAAGATTCAATTTATAGTCTGTTCTTAGGTAGCAAGTTTAATTCTATTCCCATTTTGCCGAAAGAATAACTGAGGTAAAGTAAATTTATGGCTTTCCTGAGACTTAAAAAGTCTTGGTTGCTGTAGAAAGATGAAAATTCACAGGTGTGGTTTTTATTCAGGAGAGGAAACAGTGAATCATAGAGCCGGATTTCAGCAGTTCATAATGGCCCCCAGACTCCACACAAACAAGTCAGCCAGGTGGCCTAAACCTCCACTCCAACCTGCCCACCCCAATCTACTGCACCACTTTCAAAGTTCTGACCTATTAAAATGTAAATATCATACCTTGGAGGAATCACAATTCCAGGCATCAATTCAGTAGAAGGAATTTATTTCTCAGATCCCTAACAAAGATCTGGACCTACAGAAAATAGGACCCAGGGAAGAAAGATAGTGGGGTGGAGAATAAAGGATGAAAGGCATCCAGTGTGGACTCCTTCTTAGGGAGATTAGACACCCACCCCTAGGAACCCTGCTGTGGAGAGTGGTACGGTCCTGGCACCTGGATGAGGAAGAGCAGATGAAAGAATGATAGGATTAAGTAGATTTATCCAGGCAGGATGGGTGGTATTGGGAATGTTTGCAGGGGGGGAAGGATGATTGGAAAGAGTTGAGAATTACAAGGGGAAAAGACTGTTCCATCAATCATGCTCCTGGAGGCTGACCCAAAAGAGTTGAAAACTTATGTCCACACAAAGTCTTACACAAAGGTGTTTATAAAAGAAAAAAAAAACTTACTTCATAATTGCCAAAATGTGAAAACAACAAAGATGTCCTTCAATAGGTGAGAGGAAAAAAGATCTAGACAATGGGAGAGATCGACAGAGCAAGAGAGAGTGCTATAAAGCCAGAAAGGAAACCTAAACTAACTGAAAGAAGCCAATTGACAAAGCTAAATACTGCATAATTCCAAATATATGACTGTGTTAGAAATAAAGCAAATGTCAGTATTGAAGACAGTAAGACAATCAGTGGCCACCAGGAATGAAGGAGGAAGGAAGAATGAGAGAGTACTGGAGATTTTTAACACAGTGAGACCTCTGTGTATGAAACTGCAGAAGTAGATAATAGCATTACACCTTTATCAAAGCTCATGCACCTCCAAGAGACCCTAAGATATACAGAATTGGGGGAATAATGATGGGTTGGTGTGAGTTCATCCATTGCAATTGTGTCTCTCTGGCATGGAGTGTTATTCATGGGGAAGGCTGTGAGTGTGTGGGGGCCACAGGTATGTAGGAACACTCTGTACTTTCCCTTCAATATGACTTTAACATAAAATAGACAATATTATTATCTATTTTTTTAGAAAGCAACTGTTTAACCACTCTACACAGAACAGTTCTTAACCTTCACCTTATTTCTGTTTTTCTTTGTTTGGGGTATATTTGTTTTTTCGTTTTTAATTTGTAAATTTTTTTAAGACTCCAATAAAAACTATATACCACCATGCACCACATAACATTTTGGTCAACGGCAGACTCTATACCAGTGGTTCCACAAAACAATGATAGAACTGAAATTTTCTATTTCCTACTGATGTCATGGCCATCATAACATCATGGCACAACACATTATTCAAATGCATGTGTGTGTATATATGTATGTGATGCTAGTGTAAAGAAACCTACTACATTAGCAGTCATAAAAACGTATAGTATATGTAATCGTATACCGTACATGAGACTTGATAAGGATAATATGTGACCAACTAACTAGTTTATTTACTGAATGATATTTGTTATCATTGTCTTAGAATACTCCTTCCACTTATAAACAAAACTAAAGTTTACCACAAATATTATGCCATGTTATGAGGGCAGCAGTCTGATATATCTTGTGTCTACCACATCTCTTGATTACATCAAGAGGCCGCATTCAGTGACTGACAACCCCATCAGGATTTGTGAGTGCACTCTAGGATGTTCAAACAATGAGGAACAACCTAACTATGCATTTCTCAGAATGTATCCCCATTGTTAAGTGGCTCTTGATTATATTCTCTCCCAGAGAAAGAATAATATATACTTCCCCACATTCTTAAAATTCTCATAAAACAATACATCTAACTAGGTATTCACAGAGTCCCTGATATCCATCTAACAGAACTGTCACTAGCTAATTTTGTTGTATGCTACTGAGCGCCAGATATTTTGTTAAGCTTTCTATCACGCTCTCTCATTTCACCCCAGCAACTACCCTATAAGATTGATATTATCAGTATCCCTGTTTATATAGAAGGAAATTCAGTTGCAGAAAGTTTAACAGCTGTTGAGTTTTTGAGCTGGGACTTCAGCCTGGACTGATCCCAAGGAGCCTGTATGTTCTTACCCATTCCTACATGAGAGTTCAGCTCTAGCAGATCATGGACCCCAGCTAAGCACCTCTCCTCTAAAAATAGACTGTCAACCTGTTCCCTAGCTCCTCTCTCTGATGGCAATGAAATGTCTAGGACTGGCATGTGGGATTGGACCCACACTGGCACAGAAGTTAATCATTTGCTCCAACTTCCACAACTGACTCCACCTTCCACCCTCATCTATCCTGCCATCTACCAGTCGAGGCACGAGCAGTTCCCTGTATTCACCTGAAAACAAAGGACTTGAATCATGGTGAATCATTGCCACAGAAATCAAAAAGACAGAGCCAGTTCAGTGTGAATCTAATATTGGTGACTGATAAAGAGCATTCCATAATCAAGAGAGATACACACTAGCTAATAAACATGCATGTATGCATTAGTAAAAATTTGCAGATGCAGAATAAATTGTGTCAGGTATGAATTTTAAAAAAAACTGAGGATAAAAAAGAATGTTCAAATCCCTTAATATGGCACAAAAGGGTCCTCATAATCCTCTTCAGTCCCAACTTTCTGGCTCCAAGATATGCAGTATTTCTTTTCTCAGATTAAGCCAGCAGTATTCTCCTACCAATGTCTCAGAAAGACAACAAATGTGTAAAAGAGAATTTATCCTTTCTCTGGTGGGTATGTTTCTTCAAATAATTTAAAATTTCAAAGAAAGAAATCGCTTACCATCAAATCAAAAAAACTAGAAACATGAATGTCATTCTGAGAGCTGTCTTTTCATTCCCATTATTTAATTTTTTCCATTGAAATCTTTTTAGGCTCTCCCACTTGTTTGCATGTAAAAATGGCCAATCAACTGTTATCCTCACCATTACCCTCAACCCCACCCAAGCATCTTCTCAACACTGTCAAATTAGTTATTGTTATAAGTATGAATTTATTGTCTTTTAGTCAAAATTCTATTATTTCCTCTTTTTTTTTCCAGGTAGCATCTAAACTCTCCAACATGTCATAAGAGATCCTCCTAATTTCCACAAATCTCTGTTCTATGTATA
The DNA here is from genome assembly GCF_964194105.1 of Spermophilus citellus. Taxonomy (NCBI): domain Eukaryota; kingdom Metazoa; phylum Chordata; class Mammalia; order Rodentia; family Sciuridae; genus Spermophilus; species Spermophilus citellus. The sequence continues at coordinate 50,307,859 of NC_138192.1, read as the reverse complement.
TACAAAACCATGGGCACCACTATTTTTTAAATGGTGCATTGCCGTAGAGAATTTTATCTGCACATAAAACACACAACTTCCCTGCAATCCTGTCCTCTCCCCTAATCCTTCCTAGTCAAAGCACTTCACCAAACCCACCATGACCTACATAACTTCAAATTCTTCAAGTTTCAACTCAAGCCTCTCCTAGTCTTAAAAGTCTTCTATGAAAGCCCAACCTTGGTCAGAAGTCTCTTTTGCTACATAATCAAACAAACCCATTAAGTGCTAACCAAAAGAAGCATAAACAAAAACAAAAACAAACAAATAAAAAAAACTGAAAAAATTTTTAACTTAAAAAAAATTTTTAATTAAAAACAATAAAATATTTATCCCAGGAAAACCAAAATTCTGCTGTTCTTCATGGCACAGATTTTATAGCTTAACATTATTTTTAAGTTTTATTTCAAAGGGAGACAACAGAAGCTTTTCAGTATGCTCTGGGCCACCAGGGTTCCGGCACTTAACAGAGAATTGCAAAGATTGAACAATCAGGGGCTGGAAGTCTCCTCGTGGGACAGTCCAGCAGATGGGCTTAATTATAGTGTGTTCTTCTCACACCAAACCATGGGCCACGACTTGCCTCTTTCTCTGGAACCTTATTTGCACCGAATCAAAATGTTATAAGGACCCTATTTAGTAGTAGTACACACTATATTGCTATCCAATAGGTCGTAGGCCCTTTTTATGTTAATAATAATAATAACAACAACAAAGGCTAAACTGAGACATATGCTAAGTGAGAGCCAAGGTATTTTGAAAAGTTATAATGAATTCTTATGAAAGAAATTATATTATGCATAATATAAACATCTGTAGTTAAGGAAGATAATGATTTAGCTCCAGGAAATGATAGCTGAGCTGTGACGACCAAAGCAAATGCTTTACAATGAATGGAAATAAAAATTATATACTATTAAAGTTAAGAGATGCTGGGAGAATGGGACAGGAGGTAACTCACACTAAAGGACTCTTGACACACGAGAAAGAATTAAATCTTCTATAAAACAGACACCCCAAAGAGAGAAACTACAAAAAAGATCAAACTTCTTGAAGTTCAAAGATGTTAAATTCTACTCTTTAAGCCCCATTACAAATGTAGTTACTAGCATAACTATTTCTTACCTTCAACAGAGTCAGTTCACCTCTTGAAAAGAGATAGTTAAAGGCAGACTGTTGGCCTGGTGTCTTGGATGGCAGATCACAGAGTTCCAAAGCCCTTAAGATGCCGTAGCACTAGTTCTTACTAAGTCGTAATTAACTTCATTGGGAGTTACAAGACAGCAACTTAGAACAGAATTTGGCTGAACATTTTTAGTACACTTCCACTTGGTAATTACTACTTCAGTGGGATCTCAAGTAAGAAACAGAGGGCAGAATTTGGCCCACAAAGAGAAGCACATCAAGTAACTGGCTCAATTTATAAGGCCAATAAAGAACATATTTTAAAATCTCCCATGCAGCATCCCGTTAGGGCATTGATTTCATCATGAATGTAAATATAACTAAAATGACGACCCAGACTCTCAACTAAGTCTTCATCAAGAGCAGTGCCTAGGGGAGAACACAGCTAGGGAATGACTCCATATACCAGATCATCACTCTGGACGGGCAATTACGTAAAACTAAGTAAAGAGCTGGACGCTGTTGGGCAGTTTAACCACATAATAAATTCTCGTTGATGCAAGAAAAAGGAGTCATCATAGCTCTGGTCCGAGCATTTAATATCTGAAGAATAAGATTTAGGTCACTGAGATTTGGACTTGTGCTTCAAAATGCAAACCCGGTGCTAGGTTGAGAATGATAGCTATAATGATAGCTACACATTATACAACTTCAAATTATACAATATGCAATTTTGCACAACAATTCATTGTGGAACACAGCATTCCCTGAAACTCAATCATGAGTCTCCTTTAAAAGTGTTTATATTGTGCATGACCTAATTTTTATCATAAAAAAGGAGACTTTTTTCCTTTGGCTTGCTTGCTTTAAATTACAGTATTTAGTTGGAAACTAATTTTAGGGTATTGTCAATTTGATGCTTGAGTTTAAAGTACACTGAAAAATCTCAAGCGGATGTAGAATACAAGAAGACAATATTTTAAAACTAGGTTCTCATCTTCGTGACCAAGGTTCCTCCCAGTAATTCACCTGAGGCAGTGAAGAAAATAAGTAATACATTTCTTGGGAGCCGATCCACAATCAATGTGGATTGTGCCACAAATGATGTGGCACCTTGGCCAGACTTTAAATTAAGAACCATTAGCATCATTTCCTCAACCAGCCTAGAGCTACCTTTTTCCTGCACTGAAGTCCTGGTTCTCCACCAGCACCCGCCCATTCCCCAGCTGCCCCCCATTTCTCAGTGGCCACAGTGTTGAGAAACAAAAGGAAAATAATACAGGCCAACCCACCCATCAATGCACCGTGTTTGTTAACATTCTGAAAAGACATTTGTGCCGAGAACAAATTGACGGAGCTCATGTTTATATCAGAAATTTCAGAACCGGCAGGAGATTTATTCGTGGAATCTTAACACCCATTCAGACTGTCATAAAACACAAAGGACCAGATTCAATAAAAACTCTGTCCAACTTCCACAACACTTAAGTCTGTGTGAGCCTTCAAAACAAAATCAATTTTTCCAGTTTTGCAAAGGGCTGTTCAGACTTCAGTAACATAGAAGCCAGCTGGGGCATTTCCTAACTCATCCCCTAAATTAGTTGCAAAAGTAGTTTTGAGGACCACATTAGATCAGAAGGATTTGCATCTCTCCCTCTCTCTCTCTCTCTCTGTCTCTGTCTGTCTCTGTCTTTCTCTCTCTTCTTTTCCTTTTTTTAAAAAACATATTTCAGAGTACATCACAAGAAGAACAAACAACAGAACTGCAGCATATGTCTCATGCAGTTAAAAGCTTCAAAACTGGCCCGTAAAACAGAATTCTTTGGTACACAGTGAAAAAATATTTTTTGATTCCATAATCCATACTGCAGTAAAGTTGGGCATAATCATTTTTAAAAGGTGCTGTGTCCATCGACAGCTGTTCTTCATACATACTGGGAATGTTTCCTTCACATTCCTAAGGACATGAGAGTTTGACACCAAGCCAATACCTTTAGAAATGGTGAAAGATAAACACACCCCATACTGATGCTTTACTCTCCCAGCAAACTTTCTCCCACCACTGAAAAGTTAAAACTTTTACCCCACAGCCCACATTCTGAGATTAGTCCAATAACTAATATTCTGTCCAAGTAAAATACATTTTGTCATAGCTTGAAAATGTTACCTTTCACAGAAGTATAGTATTTCTGACCAGCAGGGAACATATGTCAACATTATCTATTATTACCCAATGTCAGGACCAAAAAGGGAAGGTGGGTGGTGGATGTTAATAACGACTTAAGCGATTTCTAAAAGAGGCATTTGAGAAGTACAAAGCCAGAAGTTTCAAATGTTTTGTCTTATTTTCGCTGTGTCAGCAACCTGCTCCCCCCACAAGAACAAACCTAATGCTGCCTCCGACCCAACGCCTAGTTCTCTTTTCAATTTTAGCCAACGCTTTGCTAAGCTGGAAAGTTTGAAAAATACCCTAGAAAACTTCTCCACCAGAAAATGAAAAACAAAAACATATGACCAGCAATGATGAAAGCAACTTCCACTCGCTAAGAAAAAGATTTTCAATCACAGAAGCACACGGCTTTTGGATTTGAACATTTATTTTCATTTTTTCAAGCTACTTGTCTGGTGTTTAGATTTGGGGGTTGGGTTTCTTGTTGGACATTGGAGGAGTCGGGGGAAATGTTGATTGGGAGTAGGATTGTATTTAACAATGTTCACAAAGGTAAGTGAAAGCATTCTATTCAGGTAGCAAAAGGGCACCAGAGAAGACAACTGCCCATTCTCAGGCTCTTCCTGCATGAGTGGGAAATCATACTCCATAATGTTCCTGAGGAGGATGTGTCTGTCTTTCCTAAAGTTGGACAAAGATGTGGCAAAGAATATATGGTGAACCTCTGGCTCTCCAGGCGACTATCCTAGGCAGCCATGACCATGAACTGAAGATTTTCTTCTAGTCACTGTGAGTGGGAGCAATTAAGTTCTTATTTTTCCTTGGGGCCATATGGTCCTACCCAGTGTTTCTCAAGGAAAAGAGACTTTCTTATCTCACCACAGAAGCATCTTGAGAAAGAGATTACTTTGGGTCATAGATCAAAACTTGTGTCCTGGTTCTAGCAGGAAGTACTGGGGGTAAATATATGGCCCTCAAATTCTGGAGATCTGCATATTTCCCATCAGGGGCACTGGGTCTTGGAATCCCAAGCCTAGAGAAAAGGAGTTTCTTGTCCTTCAGTTTTTAAAAAAATGAATTCTTCTTTTTGAAATAAATCATTCAGGAAAGATTATAAAATAAAAACTTTTAAGTACATCCCTCAGGATGAAGAAAGTCTTAGAACTAGAGGAAAAAAAAAAAAAAAACTCTGCCCTTTGCAGAAATGGGTCACAAAACTAGAGGAAGATGGCAGTGCTTGCTGTTTTGAATTTTGTGGGAAGCTAGCCTAACTTGTTCTTCCTCAACTCACCCAGCTTCTGAAGACAGTAGTCATTCTAAGATAGGTTAATTCTAGATATTATATCACTAAGACAAAAAGGAGAGTTTAATTACTCATGTGTCACTACATAGATACCCAAACAGAATTTTAATTGCTAAATAGTAGAAGTCCACATTATCCCACAAAGAAATGGTGGAAGTCCACATTATCCCACAAAGAAATGGTGGATCTAAAACAATCAAATGAGAGAATTTCCTGTTCTTCGTCTACTCTGCTCTTGCCCAATGTACCAAGCAAGGATGGTGCTTTGAGGTAGTTCTTCCAGCAATGTGGGAGAGGTGGAATTACCCCAGTTCCTTCTCACCTACTCCTCCTGAGCCCATGAGTTCGGCTATACTCATGGCAGGAGATAAAGTTGACTGGCCACCTCTCATTTGGAAAATACCCTCTGTGAGAACCACCTGAGCTTACAAACCACACAAGCTGTTCTACAGTAGTAGTAGTTCTAACCTAGACATATAGTATGCTCTAGAAGAATCATCAAATGTTGACATGGAAAAGAACCTTCATAGTTTAATCTTATTTTAAAGAAGAGAATAGAAGCCTAGAGATGTTAGACAATTTGCTATATAACATAGCTTGGTGTATTCCCTGATTTCACTCCATTTTGACCTGATGTCATGGAAAACTAAATGATAGTATTAGAGGCCAGTATACAGGTTCCCTTGCTGATGGAGAGAGGTAGTGAAGAGAACATGAGGGAGCCTTCTGTCGTACTGATTCTTTGATCAAACTGCTATTTACATGGATTTCTTCATCTATGGTTTTGGGCACTTTTCTGCATGAATGTTATCCTTCAATTAAAATAAAAAGAATAAATTAAAGAAAGAAAAATAATTAAATTCATTTTTTTTTCATTTCTAGGAAAACATCTCTAGAGATAAAATGTATGAAAAAAATTAAATATTACCTACAAAGGGGGCTATTCTAGGTTATCATTCCAACCCCAATATGGACAAATAAGAATACCAATACAGAAAATAGTGGCACGTGTCTTCAAAATAATAATTTTCTTTTGAAATGTACTGAGAAGCTTATACAATATTCTATTATTTAATTTCCCCTAATCTTAAAATAATCTGTTTTCTAAGGAGAAAACTTAATTATATGATTACTTTCTCACTAAGAAAAATGAAGTTCAAAGAGATTTAGAAACTTGCCTAGTAGCTGGAAGCTGGTACAGCAGAAAGAAGCTGGGCATTCTGTCTAAGTGTCCTATGCACTATGTTGCTTTTCTGGGTGCATAGGACACTTTAATTCACTCCACTCAAATGCCTATCAAAGATTAGGCACTTTAAGGATATAAGCATGAAATGGAAACTTGTCTTCAAGAAATTTGTTTTGCATGAGGAAGTGAAAAAGCTTAGTTTTTAAGATATAAGTTCAATCACCAAAAATTAATCTCATGGGCTAATTTTGTCTATACTTGCATTTTGAGATGGTCAGTGTCTAAGAAAAGCTGAAGAAGCATTTTATGCTTAAGTTGCCGAGAACTAAGTTCCTTTTTTGAGGCTAGAAACTTTTTTAGCGGTAAAAGTGGGGGAAGATATGATTGAGAGGTTGATACTTTAATTGGTTTTCTCTGCTGGTGCATGGCTCACAAATCCTCTTCATGTTTTATAGAGAGGTTTCTAGACACTAATGAAAATATCAAGATGCATCATTGTTTGTTTTCTTACAATTTGGAATTTTAAAATGTAAATGATGCATAATCTCCATAGCAAAATTTGCAGAGAAAAACAAAAACAATTTGAAAGAGATGAAAGGATTAAGGGCTGAAATTATGTCTGGGCCTTTTTCCTACAGATGTCATCTGAGCAACAAACCTGGGTGAGCTTTATTGGCCACTGTTAGGGTGAGCACATTAATTTGTGTGGTAGCCTCCTTGATGAACAGGCTATTTGTTCTGCTTTAGAGTTATCCTTGAACATTTCTCTGGTTAATATCATCACAATTCTTGCTTCTGGTATTGGCCTCTGATTAATGAATGACATTTGCCTAAATCTGGATTGAGTGTTGATATACTATATTAGACTGCAGTTGACAGGTTTTCTTTTTTCAATTTCTTAGAGACTTCTTACAGAAGAATAGTAAAACAGGGGCTGGGGATGTGGCTCAAGCGGTAGCGCGCTCGCCTGGCATGCATGCGGCCCGGGTTCGATCCTCAGCACCACATACAAACAAAGATGTTGTGTCCGCCGAGAACTAAAAAAAATAAATGTTAAAAAAAATTCTCTCTCTCTTTAAAAAAAAAAAAAAGAATAGTAAAACATGAGATGGATCCAGAAACAACTACCTTTACTAACTTTAGCATAAAGAATTATGTTAAATTAATTTAACAAATAATCAGGGTATTGTAGAATTTAACCAATTCCTTTTGACACTTTGATTACCAATTTGGAGCACCACACAGTATGGGTTTTTGTGTGTGTGTGTGTGTGTGTATGTGTGTGTGTGTGTGTTTTTGAGAGAGAGACAGAAATTTTTAGTTCGGTGGACACAACATCTTTGTTTGTATGTGGTGCTGAGGATTGAACCCGGGCCACATGCATGCCAAGCGAGCGCGCTACTGCTTGAGCCACATCCCCAGCCCAACCACACAGTATGTTTTAATGCCACAAGAGGAATATCTATGAGGTTTGAAAAGACTAAACTAATAAGCAACAAGCAAATTAGCACACAAATAGTGTAATCTTTATGAAGAAAAAGGTACAAAAGTCTGAAATCCATACGTATTTTGAGTCAGCAATACCTATTCTAGAAATATATTCCAAGAGAGCAAATAGATTTTGTGCAAATTTATGCTAATCCTTTTTACATTCCAGAAAAGATTGGAAACAACCTTAATGCTCAATAATAGGGGATTGATTTTTTTTAAAGAAAAAAAATAGTGCAGTCAAGGCAAAGAGTATTCTGAAAGAATATTTAATAACACTGAAATACATTCAAGTATATTCTTAAATGAGGAAAAGAGGTTTTTAAAAGTATCCAAAGGTTTATATTCTTTTTAAGTACATGCATAAAAGTACATGGATAAAATATTTGGAAGCATGTACACTAAAATGTGGTTACTTACAGTTGGGTGATTGTGCATAGTTTCTGAATTTTTTTCATTTTATTTATCTGTACTTCCTAAATATTCTAGAATATACATGAATTACTTGGTTAAGAGTAAAACAAATAATTTTTAATAAACCAAAATGAAACATGACAGTTACAGAAGCATTAATCAATGCAATAAAAACCATAGATATCACAAGCACCTTATTTATCCTGTCTTTTCTTCTACTCAAAGTGAAAACCCCTCTCCAACAAAAATAAAATAGCTGTTCTTAATGACGACTTTGCTATAGCTACCCTGCAACATCAAATATTAAAATTATCTGAGAGCAATATTAAATAATATCAGTTTAAAGTTAGGAGTGTTGTTCAGTGAGGTATAGCCTTGGTATTTAATCAGCTATTATTAGTTTACATGATCTTTCAGTGTCGCAGTTTAATTACTAATAAAATGGGGACAGCCTGTGAGTCATCCTCAGCTCTTTGAAAAATATTAGACCAATCAAACCAAAACAATGCTTTAATTTCACTTGGTCCTAGTTCCTGCTTTAGAACCAAATTAAAAATAAATACAGAAAAAGAAATGGAGAAGGTGAGTCAATTTACATCTAACATAATGAAAATGAGTATTTCTTTAATAGATGTTCAATACCTAAAAAGCTCAATTATAGCAACTTAGAAGCAAATTCTTACTGGAAAATCTTAGCATTTTTCATCTTATTACAGACTTTTTACCTTGTCAGCTCAGAATTCATCTGTTTTGAAAAAAGAAGGTTTTTCACTTGGAGACAAAGGTAAGCCACTGTACACCTCAAACTAATTACAGATGAATCTTTTCTGGAACAATGATACAAAGAAAAAAGCAAATTATATTTTATAACTTAGACAAAACAGTCATCTACCAAAAGAATATTGCCTTCTTTTAATTGTTAGAACAAATCATGCCATGGAAAACTGTTTGGCACACAGTTACGATAAGGTGATGATAAATACAATACAAAACAATAAAAGAAGATAAATTCATTTTTAAAGCAAACTTATCCTACTTACAAGAGGAAACCTTGGGACCATTTACCAAGAGGCATCCCAGAAGCCTCAAAATATCTATGGTACTTCATATAGGACCTAGATGTAACCACGTCAACTAAGCTTTTAGTAACTGGTATTTTGTAATATTCCAGCTAAAACAAAACATTTGAAATGCTATTCTCAGAAATAACTTCAGTTGTTAGGAGAAAATACATAATAAGCATTTTAATCACTAAGTTTTGGGTTATATAAACATAGAATTGGCAAACTGTACTTCACCAGGTACAGTAATCAGTATTTGGGCATAGGATAGCAAGATAGAGTATAATCTGGGTTGCTGCTGCATGATTTCTATTTTTTATTTTATTTAATTTTTGTGGTGCTAGCTATCAAACCTGGGTCTTTATGCATGATGTTCTACCACTGAGCACTGAGCTACAGCCCAGATGAATTTTTTTTTTTAAGACAGGATCTCATGAAATTGCCCAGGCTAGCCTAGAACTCACCATCCTCCTGCCTTAGCTTCCAGAGTAGCTGGGATTACAGGCCTGCACCCCCACCTAGCTTGAATTCTGTTTGTTGTTGTTGTTGTTGTTGTTGTTGTTTGTTTTGTTTTGTTTTGTTTTTTGTTTGTTTGTTTGAGAAGCCTCCTTTTATTGAGAGGTTTTGAGCCACTAAAACAAAAATTTCTGGAAGTTTTCTGTGTCTTTGATTTGGAGCCCACCACACATAGTTGGAAACTATGTTTTTAAAAATTTTGTCTACTTTGTAGCAGAAGGCTGTTTAATTAAGGAAAGAATGTCAACAAATCTAATAAATCATTGCTATTTACAACCCAGTTGGGTTGGCTACCCAGTATTCCTAGTGGTCTTCAGGTAAGGTTTCTCCACGACAGATCTACACAATCTATGGCAAGGTTTTTTGGTGATTCTGAGAGAAGTACCCTCTTGTAACTTTTCCTAATAGTAGCTTTGCTCTTGTGGCTTGCTTTCTATTGTCCACAAAATTCCTATGAATTTCATCTTTAAGAGTCACCTTCAATCAGTATCCTTAGCTCTCAAAATCGTAACATCAGCCTGAGGAGTATTTCCTCAGGAGACACATTTTTTATATTAGCAATATAGTTCTCTCTAAATTTCTGGTTGGGTCTTCCCCAAATAATGGCACACCTGTCTTTATTTCTAACTGTATTGATCCTAACTAGAATGATGCCCACTAATTTACCATTTAATTAGAGTTCAATGTCTCATGTGGTTCTTCCCACTGTATTTGGAAGGCTGTGGGATGAAGAAAATCTCAGGTCTCACAAGCCACCAGGTTACCTTAGTGCCCTTTATCTCTTTCTCCCACGGGAATGGAATCCATCATACAATATAAGAACACAGGCACATGAGACACAGATAATGTCTAATAATAACCATGGTTTGCATAGAAAAAAATCAAGAGTATAACCTGTGACACTGGACAGCACACATATTCCAATCCATACATATATGACAGTATTGGGAGAAAAAAAAAGAGAGACTAAATACAGATCATATCTTTTTAAGAATTTTGCTCATGAAGATAAATGATGGGCAAAGAAAGGTTATTTAGGGATAGGAGAGCTGAGAACATTTTTGGAGGTGTTTTCATTTCTGCTAAAGCTTTTTTCAGATAAGGAAAATCTGATTATTTTTATAATAATATTTATAGCTACCATTAGTGCATACTTAGCATCAGGAAGTTCTTTACATAGGTTTTCTTATTTAATCTACACAGTTGCCCTTCCTCATCCCCATTTCATGTGCAAAGAAATCAAGGTTAAGAGAAGTTAAGTAATTTGTCCACTGTCAAAAATCTCCTAAGTGCGACAGCCTAGGTTCAGCTGAGGTCTACGGATTCTAGAGCCTCAGCCCTGCACTATGCAAATGAAGCAGAGCAGAAGGATCAGCAAAGGGTGCAGGAAAGGGACTGTGACCCTGTGAGCAAACAAGTTCTCAGGAGAGGCTGGGAAATTGTATTCAAACTTCAAGTACAGGAAGAACCTTCCAACTGCACACAGACAGAAGGAAGTACCCTAAAAATCAAACCATTTTATATTAGAAAATAGCATTACAACTACAATGACCTTGAGGTGATCATCTAGAAGATTAAAGTTCATAGAGGACTTCAAGGCCACTTACTTGCATTGGATGGTATGTCCAATCTGCTAGAGTCGTTTTTTTTTTCCTTTTTATTTTTCTTGTTTTTTCTTTCTTTCTTTTCTTTCCTTTACTTTCTTTTTTCTTTTATTCCAGCACTAGGGATTAAACCTGGATGCTCTACCACCAAACTATACTCCCAGTCCTTTTTATTTTTAGTTTTGAGACAGGGTCTTGCTAAGTTTCTGAGGCTGGTTTCGAACTTGCGATCCTCTTGTTTCAGCCTCCCAGATCTGCTTGGACTTCAGCCAGACATTTGGTCACTGATCTAATAATTCATTTCACTCACTTCCTAGATAGCTCACAGTGCAAGTCGGGAGCTAGGAGGGCTGCGTTTCTCAAGTCTCTATGATGCAGTCTTGCACAGTAATAACAATAGTAGTCACAATATGATACGAAGACAAGAGTTTTGGACAGGGACTAAAATTCTAGTTGTGGATTTACTAACTAGTCTTGTAGGCCTAAGAAATTCCCTTAATTTCTCTATAACTTTCTAGACTAGAGGAGAGGATTCATTTACACAAGTATTCATTGAGCCTGCTGTGTTGTTCTCTAATCCCAAGGCCTCCACTCTCCTGGAATTGAAAGTCTAGTGAGGTAGCAGAATCAGAAAAATCACAAAGGAAATAAATTTATAAGCAAAGTTTTAGAAACTGATATGTATAGAAAATCACACAAGGAAATGTGAAGATTAGGCAGCAAAGAGTTGTTTCTGGCTCTTAGCATATCAAGGCAAGAGATGATAGTGGTCTCCTGAAAATGAACTGGATAGGTTCAAGAGAACAAGAAGATAAGATTTGCAAATGGATAGATAGAAGGTGGTGAAGACAATAAAGGATCAAGGATAAGTCCTAGGAGTTTTTCCTTTCAAATCTACTGAGATGACCATGGCATTTCCTGACCAGGATAAAAATAGTGATGACAGGATTTGAGAGTTGGTAAATTAAGAGTTATGTTGGTTGGTTTTTAGATTCTAACTTGCATAATCTCTGAGGTTGATTCCAATTATAGCATTCGGTAACTCTAGATTATGATTGCTCAGGCCATGTTGACATGTGAAAGATGGTGAGAAATGAGTTCTATCCATGTCAGTGAGTGGCCCAGGTAGGATAAAAATGGTGGTCAACAGAATTTAAGACATGTGGAAACTATGAGCAGAGTTGGTCAAATCCATGAGCTCAGTCATCTAATTTACTAAATATTAAGATCAAGATTAGACAAAGAAGAACATATCGATCTGGAGTCAAAGTTATTGAAGACAGTGCAATGGTTCCTCATAGATCCTCAAACAACGTGGAAGACATGCTTCAGCATGACAGCAAGGCAGAGCCAAGATGATGGAGACTTCTCTCTGCAGGTTGTTTGAGCAAGAAATCTTGCTTCCCCTATTTTCTCAAAGAAAATAAGCAGGGTAAGAGGCTACAAGAATATGTCTGGGTGGGTTTAGTGTGAAACCTGCCATTTTATTTTGTGAGGGCTGGACTTATCACCTCAGAAGTGTGAAAACAGGTGTGAAAAACACCCCCCTTACGTCCCCCCATTTCTTCTAATAGATGAATTCTTTTTCAAACCCTTGACTCAGACAATTAATATCCTAAATATCACATAATCTTTATTCCCCATGCCTATTCTCACCTTCTTCAACAGAATTGTCAAAAACTCTTGGGATAAGGTCTGAGGGGTCATAATAAGTTCAGGGAGACAGAGGGTTAACTTCTATGGAGCTCCTTGGCCCTTTGCTACAAGTTACTACACTTGAAAACCTTGGTTTGCCAACCTGGCCTTCATAGGAAGATGCTCCCGAAACGTTGTTAAGCAGCATGGGGATCATCTCTGATTCCCAAAAAGGAACCCCATTGCCAGACTCATGGCCACCTGCCCAGGAAAGACGACCACCTGAACTGTTTTCATTTACATCCATAACAAGATGCAGCCAAGGGTCATGAGAGGTATTGCAAGAAAAAGCATTTTGTAAATGGTGGTGTAAAATGCTAATACGTGATTATTATGCTCTTTTTCAGTCATCAAGAGATGGGAGTTGGTTCTAAGTGGGTGGGAGTCCTCCGAATTTTCATTCCTCAAGGCTGTATTACAAATGTGCTGTAACAACTCAAGCAGGTTTGGATAATCTAAGCAAGGACTGCTGCAGAGAAGAATGGTGATTTGACATGAGCAGCAGCATCAACTGGACTGTAATAGTTTCACTTCACTAGATATGTGACATTTGATAATACTGAAAAAAGGTAAAGGGTGGTTTTCTCACACTTTTTTATATTTGGTAAGTGATAGGTCCCACCCAATTAGAGTTTCAGTTTATTTTCAATGACAGATTTTATAAAAACCAAAAGGTTCTTCTAAACCCCTACCCTATGTATTCCTATAAAATTCTCACCTCTCCTTAAAAGTATAGAAGCAGATATAGTCACTAAAATTGTCTCCCAGCATATTTAGCTTTGCAAGTAAATCTATCTCACATTTCTTCTAAACCTCTCTTTGGATCTACAGACAGAAAATGCTAGCTTCAATATTTCCTCCCTCTCCTCCTAATACTAGCGACTCTCCAGTGGCTCTCTATGTTCATATATTCACAGGTTCCATTATGAGATGGGGTAAGAGTCCTTTATTCTTCCTATCTTTAGTCATGTTTTTAAAATGCTTTAATCTCCTCCTCCTTACATCAGTAAGAATTTTTTAAACATACATCACAACATGTTTAAAAAGGGAAAACGATATTTTGAATCATTGACTGTCTTAACTGATGTGCTGATTATTTCTAAATGTATGTCCTCCTTTACAAGTAACTCATATCACATTGTATTTTTTAAATTGTGAGCTTTGAATTCATTAAATCTCCAGTTTGTAGTTCTCTCATCCAGGAAGCACTGTGTTGAGGTTTCAATCACTGACCCTAAAGTGTTGGGGAAACTTCCACTCATACAACTATTCCTATGCAATTTCAAGTCTTGATTTACAAATACAACCAGAAACATTTTCTTAAGGCCAACGCACACCTTCCTGCCTCCATATCTGCATCACTAATTTGATAGTATATAAACATTCATGATAATTTTATTTTGGATTTGTTCATCAAACATTTCCTTTATTTTGAGCAAGAAGATAGATTATTAATAAATTTTTGTTCTTATATTACTAGAAATAATTTTAAGAGATCATGCCTACTGGGAGGAAATAAGCAACCCACATCCACTCCAATGGCATGCAAATCATTGTCATCGCCTTCAACTCACAGCTTCTAAAAGTCAAGTCTATACTAAGGTTAAAAAAAATAATAAAAAGACAAATGACAAAATGTCATGGTCAAGACTTTCAACAAGGCTTCCCAAATTCACTGTCTTTCAAATGGGAATTAAAGTTGTAATTCCACTTAAAGGTCATTCTGGTCATCAAATTCAAATGTACTCAAAACAAAAGAACAAAAATGAGATTAAAACACAACTTTAAAATTCCACACCTTGATTTCAGAAATGCTATTTGAGTTTTAAAGAATTTCCTATTGTTCTGCTTTAATAGTTTTATAATATTCTTTTGTTCTTGGATTACTCTATATCCAAATAATCATGTATGTAAATGACTCGGTATAACAGTGGATGCTCCTGACAATGTAAACATTATTGTTTATCCAGAAGCATTATATGTTCTTGCAAAAATGGCATTAAAAGCTTGTGGTCAGATCAAAAAACCACGACTGTAATTGTTTATTTATATAGCTCACCATTACTCCGTAGTGTAAGTTTACATTTTCAAAAATTTCTAAACAATGCTGAGTTAGTCTTAGAAGAGTGAAAGATGCATGGCTCGCCTAAATGATTAAAGACAAACAACTTAGGTCTATGCATGCAGTAAGATGCTTTAATATGGAAATTATTTACTCTGCCCAGGCTTATAGTTTTCATTTTTCTTCTGTCCTTGAAACTCTGCGATAACAGGGCCATTCAGTGAAATTTCTGCATTTTTCTCTTTAGTTCAGGGCAGCTGGTTTCTTTCCTCTCTAAGCAGAAAGCTAAAGTATATTTATCACTCTAACAGTGACTCAAAACAAACAGGAAGTCTTCATCAGCCGGCTCCTGGGCATAGCTGATATTAGGTACTGGCAGAGAGGAAACAGAGACCTCATTCTCTAGGAGTCCAACAGAATGTACACGCAGATGCAGGCGATAACAAAGTTAGGGATGCTCCAAATGACCACCATGTTCTCCCAAGATTAAGTGCCTTTGCAATGCTCGCCAGCATTCAGAGTCTGCGAAAATTCCTCAGGAGTTTTCCTTTCCATTTCAGTTTGAAAGAGTAGTTTGAACTGGATACCAGGAGCCTCAGAATCCTTGTGAACCTATGAGCCAAAGGAAACCTGGGAGGGAGCTATTCTGGGAGATTTGGCTTTGATCTGGTTGCTAGGAAAAAGCCCTGCTTTTGTCTGGAAGTATTCTGAATGGCTCCTTCAGTCAGAATGAGGCCTGCAGGTCACTGTCTGAATTAAGTGAAGAGGATTTTTTTTTTTTAACGCTAAAAATGAAGTTGTTGCTGTATGCCATAATAAAGCTGGAGAGAGCAGAGCACATTGCCGTGTGATGGCAGCAGCTCTTTGCTAGGACTTAAACTCCAAGGTATACTGTGAGAATCAGTGAAGCATGCTTGCAGATCAAATATATGCAAATATTCCTCAGTGGCACATATGTTCCTTGAGACCTTCCCCTTCACCTTCTTTTCAAATAAAACCTGTTTCAGATTCAAAGCCCACTTTGTTTTTATTAATACAAATGTTCACTATCAAACAATTTTTTTAACCTCATAAATAAATAGAAAGGTCAAACATTCACACCTAACTTTTTTGCAGCCAAACCAAACTCAGAATGGATTGGACTGCAAATGGCTGATATTAATTCAAAATTATTAGGCAATACACTTTGGGAGGTCCTTTAAATATTTTTCTTTTTATCTGTTGCCTAATCTCCTTGTTTATGATAATGCATGTACCTTTGTATAAGGACTTTACAGCCATTATCTAATCTTCACAGATCCTGGTGAAGTAGAAAGGGAGTAAATCTTATCTCCACTCCACAGATGAGGAGACAGAGACGCAGGGAGGTTGAGTAACAAGCTCACATTTTAAGTGGCACATTCTGTCCAGATGTAAAAATGACGGTAGGGCACAGGCTTTATTTTCCCAGGAGTGGGGCTGGATTTTTGCCTACTACCCATATATGTACTCCAGGTCCCTTCCTAAGCAGCATTTCTTAGTGACCACACTGTCTCTGCACGTACTCTTGGGAAAATATGCAGCAA
The DNA here is from genome assembly GCF_964194105.1 of Spermophilus citellus. Classification (NCBI taxonomy): domain Eukaryota; kingdom Metazoa; phylum Chordata; class Mammalia; order Rodentia; family Sciuridae; genus Spermophilus; species Spermophilus citellus. The sequence goes on along the minus strand of NC_138192.1, from coordinate 50,291,631 downwards.
ACTGACCCACTTGAAGACCAAACCCTTGACCTTGGTACCACCAGTATGGTGTGCAAATGAACTGAGAAAGGCTAAGTGGCCCAAAACAAAACAGGACCGGTCAAAAAAGTTGCATTGCTTCCTTCTAAGTCATTCCAGAATAGAAAAGAAAGGGTGATTTTTCATGCATTTATATAGCTTTGTTTTTTTTCTCTCAAGTTTGAAATTTATTTTGCTCTCCAAGCAAAAATAATACAAAAGTATGAGAGAATGACAGACCTAAGAGGTAAACTATATAAATGAGCATTTAATTTTAAGGGGAAAAAATGAATGAGGGGAAATTATACAGAAGCTGAGAACTTCAGCACCACAGCATCATTCCTGGTATGAGATGGTTCTTCACTTGGGTTTGAAACTGCACAACTGGACAGCAAAGATGAGGAAAGGTTAACAATGAAAGCAATCCCTTCCCAACAATATTAGATATCTTCTTCTTAAAAAAAGAAGCAAGGAAACTTATTCTGCAGAAAAGGTTATAGTAAAAATATACACAAGACTCCTGATACATTCATCAGATGCTACCTGTATAAAACAGGCATCGTGCTATTATCCACCCTAAACAGACTGGAGAAACATCTCTTACATGACAGCCTACCTTCCAGAAGTCTCAGAAGCAGGAAGGCAGCCTGTCCTATCTTTTGGAATGCTATTACCCTGCAGACCACCAGGCCAAACATACTCCTAAAACCCAAAACCAGATGTCCCTGCCAAAAGACACTCATACTAGAAAACAGAAATGTTTTCAGAGTTGTATAACTGCTCTCAGTCTACCTGTTTACTTACTCCAATCTGTTTTCACACTGTATATACAGTTGTAGATCTTGAATTTCATATCTGTGAATATTACAAAAGTTTCCTAAATCTATCTCAGAAAGCCACAAAGCAGATCTAGGTTTTTGTATCAGACTGATGGACCCTGTCTCTCAAACCAGGACTACTAGTGTGTTGAGCCCAACTCTGAATGTGGGCAGCAACCAAATGGCCTTCCTGGATGCCTGCAAGTACAACAGGCTAACAGTACCAATTAGCCAGCTACACAATGGTTCTTAGGGCATTGCAAGCATCCCGCACTGAGTGGGATTCAAATCCTGAGGCTCACTCTCCCCTTACTAGTTCACCACAACCTTGCACAAATGTTCCAGCAGCCAGGGAGAACTTGGCATGAATTTCTTAGCTTGTCACCATAGCTAGAGCTAAGCTAAGAGCCAAAAATGAATTAGGTAAATATAAGAAGCTTAGGTCCAAATTCACCAGGTAAATTAATTTGCAAATTACTCTTTTTATCCTTCTCATGTTAAGATTTTCTTTAGACACCTAGAAGAGAACTTCATCACTTATTAAAGAAAACAATATTTGGTTTCAATATTTGATTCATTGCCAAATCACACCAAAATATTTAATAAGAGAATCCTTTTTAATGTTATGTGTTTATTATAGAATTTTCAATTCCAGTGATGAAAATGTTGTTGTTAGAACTGTGTTGACTTGAGACAATTTCTTTTTCCTGGAGATTTCTCTGTCATTTAATTGAGTCACCTTATTCCTTCTGCCCCAATACACAAATGTTCCTGTTATTCTTTGAATTAATTTGGATAAAAGCCTTTTGCAAAAGCCATCTTTCTGGATCCACAACCTCCTCTCTGAGCATTTGTTAACACATTACATTATACCAAAATGAATCCACCCACCAGAAATTAGACAATCTATCCTGGTTTTAATATTTTTTTGAAGGCTTGCAAAGTGCTAATCACTAAACCAGTGATTCCCAGCCCTGGTTTTGTGATAGCCTGGGGTATCTCCAATTACCTTATAGATCATGAAAAACAAAATTCCAAAAATTTTTCAAAAGAAAATTAATTATAGTTTATTCTAATGTGAAATATAAATATCTGCCTCTGGAGATAGGAAGTGTGTCACAGTGGGACTTGGTGGGCTGGAGCATTGTGAAAAAGCAAGCAACAATAGTCTATTGAAAGTCCTCAAAGCTCAAGATCATTATATACTAAAAAAAAATAATAAAAGAGAGAAAGAGAGAAAAGCTATTCTAATTCCTAGGAACTTAAATTCTAATACATACCTTATGACATACACAAAAAGGAACTAGGACAAAACCCATTCCAGGACATTTCCTCGAGAAGAATACAAATAAGGTGTGTCACACATTTTCATGAATAAAATAAACACGATAATATCTAATAACAACATTACACTATTCAATGTGCCTAAATTACAGTTGTATTCAGAAATGAGAAAATCTCTGGAATGGGACCAGGATTGCTTTTTAATTGTCCATTAGAAAAAAAGCAAAAAATAAAATTGCCTGCAATGATTTCCTTTTGAGATCATTCACCTTATTTTTAAAATACAAAATCAAAAACATATTGAGACGCATGGTGAGGCTGGGCAATAAAAACGAAGCAAACTGTCTGCTTTCCTCGGCTCAGGCTCAGCAGCTACAGCAAGCCCACAGTGCCAGCTTGAGACTGGCAAAGCAACTAGCATTGCACAAAATGAAATCTTAATTTTTCAATTCCAACTATCTCCACTAAGAACCTGTATCTATCTATCTGTCTCTCTCTCTCTCTCTCTCTCCCCCCCCCCCGCCTTTGTTTTTTTCTTCTTCCTCCTCTGAATTGAGGTTTTTCTATTTAGAGATGCTGTTCCATTATGTGAGATGTCCCCTAAGCCAATGAAAAACAATGACAATCTTATTTTCATATTAAGACTCTTCTCCCGGGGCCATATTCCATGAATGAATGGCTTGTAGGACACACCACTAATAAAATCCACCAACCATGCCAACACAAGTGCAAGAAGAGATGAGGAAAGCCGCTGAGGCTGGCCAAAGGAATTCTCCCATACCTAAGGTGGCGGCCTTCTTCCAAGAAAGCTCTGGAATCTGCCTACTTATTTACTTGTTTATTTTCCAGGAAGGTATTATTTTTAAAAAGTGAAAATAAATAGCTTCTACAACCTTTTCCTTGTCTTGAAGTCACTATTTCTACTAGAAAATACATATGTGTAAATTCCATATGTTAAGATACTTGAGAATTATAATCAACCAAACATAGCAATATTTGTGGAAGGAAGAGTCCTACACAGGCTAGGAAAGGAATGGGAACAAGGAGGTTATTTCCCATTCAAATTAAATGTCACCATAAAATACTACAGAAAAATCAAACTCATCTAGAGTGATTGCACATGTCACAAACTCAACTCATCTGACCTCCCTAACACTTGTACCCTAGTGTTGCTGTCACGGAATTGTCTGGATTCCAGAGAGCATGCTGACTGAGCTCTCACCCACCCAGTGGATTAACTGAGACCTTTCCCTCCCCCCCCTCCCCTTTTAAATCTCAGGCTTGTCTTTCCCCTGCAACACAAAAGGCTCTTAGTCCACATACCCATCATCAATAAACTGGTATGCAAGAAGACAGCAACTTAGTTAACTGTCGAAAATAGTCAGAAAATAACATTCGCACAATTTATTCCACACTCTATATCACTTGTCAGATAAAATGTGACCTTCTTCCCATTCCTAGACTCTCACCCTCATTCTTTTCATTTAACAAATATTTATTGAGACTTAATATGTTCAAAGCACATTGCTGGACATGGAGTTTGCAGCACTTGGGTAAGAAAGAAGCCTCGTCCTCCAGCCTAAATTATCCTGGAGAGAGAAAGAAAGAAAACAAACAGTTGTTGTTTCAAATAATTTTAGAAAATTATAAGCATCATAAAGAAAATACAATTGAATAGATTGAAAAAGACTGATTTCATTTTTTTTTCTAAATATGAATACCTGCTTCCTAACAAATTCCAGGTTAGTTGTGCAGGAAAGAGCTGCCTAAAGCTGGGGTGTTTCAACTGTTTTTGTTTGTTTGTTTGTTTGTTTTGTTTTGTTTCCTGCTAAAAGATAGGGTCATTCAGAAAAAAATTAGTAAAGATGCCCTGAGGTAAGCCTAAGAACAGAGAAAATGCAGGAAAGTTGAAGCAGAATGAAAAAGCCAAGTAAGGTAAGGCTGGAAATGTGGGGGACGTGGAGTTGAGATTTATTCTAAATGCAATGGTTGGCCTTTAGAGGATATCTAATAAGGAGGAGAATCCATGTGATAGCAATATGTCAGCTTTTGGGGAAATGTAATGAAGAATGGCAGCAGGACAGAGTCAGGATATATTTTAGAATGAGAGGAGAAAGGGGACTTAAGAATAATTTTTTTAACTTGAACAGCTGAGAGGACAGTGAGCCATTAACTGAAATGGAGACAACTGGGGGAAAGACAAGTACTCAAGGAAGAGAAATTCACTGGTTCAATCTTTTCCCTCAGCAGTCCTTGAATTCATAAAAAGTAATTTTTTTCATGCCTCCTCTTTTCCCTTGTGTTCTTGTCTCCTATTTAAATCACTGTGTTCTGGGTAGCTCAACTCATTCCCATAAACTTCAGTCCTTAGCTGAAAATTCCATTCATCTAGGAAGCCAATGTCTATTGGCTCTTCATAATGATTATCCTTACTTAATATCCCTCCTTTGATTTTTGTTACCAATCCTTTCTTCTATTGTGTACCCCGTTCCTGGACCTTTTTCAGTCCCCAATGTCCCAACTCCCCACTGCATCCCTTGAATATTCCTGATGCACCACTGCATTCTGCGCTGCCCAAGTAGAGCTCTACCTCCTATGCAATTGCTTCCCTGTAGCTCTCCCTGCTGCAATCCTACCCGTCCTTTAATAAAGTCAAGTGTTCCCTTGCCAAGTGAAACCAGTTTTGGTGCCTCCCAATCAAATGTGATTTCTCCATCCCCATCCCCATGGAGGCAATGAGTTTTACGTTTAACATCTCCAGTCCTGGGCTCCGACTGCCCTGTCCTAGCTGTGTACCCACCATGGTACCTCAACACAGTGAATGGTTCTCTGCTGTATGATCTAGAAGGTGGGGAGGAATTATCTGCCTTAGAAAATTGCCATGAGGATTAAGTGAGAGAGTGAGACTGCTCAACTATACAGTGCCTGGCACATAATAAGGAATCCTCAAGGTTACATATTTCTATCATTTTCATTTCAGCATTCCTTGACTTTCTTGTAAAAATAACAATCTTCTTTCTGTCATGGTAATTTTTAACACATTAAATTAAAAGCTCTTTGAGGGGAGTCTAATACTCCCTTGCCTTGGGCATATAATAAATTTCATGTGTTATTTTCCTTATTTAAAAAAAAAAAAAAAAGATAAGCCAGGCATGATGGAGCACACCTATCATCCAAAAACTCAGAAGGCTGAGACAGGAGGATTGCAAAGTTGAGGCCAGTCTTAACAACTAAGCAATAATTTCTTGAAATTAAATAAATAAATAAAGCTAGGATATGATTCAGTGACTCACCCTGCATTCAATTCCCAGTAATGAAAAATAAATAAAATAAAATAAAAATAATAGTTCTCTGAGGATATAATGGAGCCTTCATCTTTACATTTGGTAGATATTTTATGAATATTTATTGATGAATAGGTGCTGAACATAATATAACCAAATTCTACAGACTTTTTCCCAAATAGATTGAATCTCCTAAAGATAGACATGATGTTCTTTTTTCTAATTTATATATACACAACACACACATTATATGTATATAAATGCATATATTATATATGTAATATTATGTAATGTTTTATTTTCTGAATCAAGAAAGTATTGAACAATTAATTTAAGCAATACATACATCCTGCTGAATTTACAAGTGATGCTGCTTTTGAAAAGAACCACCATCTCTTCATTTACCCTAAACATAAGGAATTACCACATAGGGCATCATTCCAGCTCACAAGGATCTTCAAGCCTCTGCAGGCCCAGAATGAGGCAGGAGGTTCTTGTTAGTGACATGTGCTCTCTCATCAACATCAATTAATAGTTATTGGACAAAGCGTGGAAGCAGCACTCTTATGCAGTGTATTTTGTACATGTCCATTAAAGCACTATCTCTGCTTTCTTACATGTCAAAAAGACCAGTGTTTGTGACCACAGTAAATAATAGAAAACACACATGTCTCTTCAGGTTATGAATAGTATTGTAAGTCATGTAAGAAAGGAAACCTTCAATGAGCAGGTAGATCTTGACTGACTTTGAGATACACTAAGTACAGAGTTTAGGGAAGAAATAAAGGGAAAAAGTATGAATTTGAAACTGAATCAAGAGTGGTTGTAGCCTACTTTTTCTTTTTTTAGAAATTAATTGCAATGCACTGAACTAAATCAAAAGATAAATTTGGGGTAGAGCACATGCTTAGCATGTATGTGTGAGGTCCAGGGTTCAACCCCCAGCAACACCAAAAAAAAAAAAAAAATGAAACAGATAAACTCCAAGACTCTACATTTTTCTTCACAAATGATCACTTAAACTGAGAAGGATTTCCTATCATTCTTATTAAACATAGTTTTACTATATTCTTTGCTCCTAGGTCATCCACACTCAAATAATTATAGACACAAATTCTGCATAAAGAGGTTTTTTGTTTTGTTTTGGTTTGGTTTGGTTTGTTTTTTTTTTTTTTTTTTTTTTTTTTTTTTTTTTTTTTGCTTGTCATAAGCTGGCATCAAAACTTCAGAGCAATTATACCTTAACACTGTTCACTGTAACTCTCCTTCATTGACTTGGTCTCTCTCTCTCCCTCTCCCTCTCCCTCTTCCTCTTCCTCTCCCTTTCTGTCTTTTCTACCTTCATTTCTTCTCCTGGGTTTTCCAGCATTTGTAAATAATTTTGTCCACTCTCCTAGCTGACAGATGCATCTTCAAGCACTATTCAGCAGCTATATTCTATCCCACATATTGAGTTATTTAACTGCACAAGTTCTTGTCTCCCATACACAATCTTCTTTATAACACATACTTTTTTCATCAACTAATTTAAAAAGTAACAAACACTCCATTCTTACCAACTTAAGAATCCAGGGTAATTCTCAAGAGCATCCATTTGCACTCCCAACATGCCTCTGCCACAATATAACTGTCTATGCATATCCTGAATTATGATTTTAAAAAGAATGTCCAATTTTACCTGTAAAATTCACCTCTCTTGGTGTCTGATTGTCAAACTAAGTACAGCACACTCAGTCTGAAAGAAATGGGTGATAAAACAAACCATCAAGATAACCAAGCTGCGCTCTATTTCTTAATTCCCACATATTTTCTTACACCTTCAGCGCCCTGACATCTAGTAGACCCTCCGTGAATTGCCATTTGAATTAAATACATTTTAGCCCTTTGGCTTTTTCATTCTCTCTTTATTTCTCTGCTTAGCTACTAAAACTTATTTCCCCATTACTAATCAAATTAGCTAAGTGGCAAACCCCATAACCTCAGATCAAAGACTGTTCTAGAACAGTGAAAGACCTCTCTCCTACTTCTGCATCCAGCATTTGCACCTCAACAAGGTGGTAAGAACAGATCTGCTTTATAATCATAGCAAGTCAAAATCGTTTAGCTGAAGCATCCTTAATCTGAAAGAAATGATATATCCTCCCCTCTTGCCTAATTTTATCCCCCTCCTCACAAAAATAGCATATATTAAAATTGAGATCATTTATTTTTAATTTATTGAGAAGGGTCTTGGCCACCACATTTGTTTGACTTTTTGCCAACTGGAAATTGGAACTTGGAAGAATAGCAAGTAAGAGTGGTCTCTGAAAGGAAAGATGCTGTTTAATATTATAATAATATTACAATAAGAGGACCGTTCCCCTACATACTTCAAAAATGACTCCAAATTGAGAAAATAAAGTGCAATTCGTTTTTTAAGTAAAATTTTAGATAGGAAGTTTAAAAGTTCAACTACTTTATTTTTAATTAGTAAGTTATCACACTGGTGATTTTGATCTGTTATCTTTACTAAGGAATCCTCCTGCCTACAACAGTGCCTGCCACATAGCAGGGGTTAACTCAATAAGTATAAAATAATGAGCTGCTTTACCTAAAAAAAATGTTGAAACTTGTTTACTAGCTGTCAAAAGTAGGTTCCTTCATGCATAAAATAGCATCAACTGTGGAGTTTGCCCTCACTTCCTCCTTTTGCAGAAAGCCAACAAAAGAACTGTAACTTTTTACCTAAGGATCAAAGGTGTCAACCTATTGGCTCATGCTACTTTAAAGTCGTGGATAATAGTCTTTGACTATTTTTAGATAATTTCTTTTGTTTCAAGCTTGAAAAGAAGTATTAGCAAAGATCAAAAAATAAATCACTGATTCAGAGCAGGAAAAATGCATATTAAGAAGATCAAAATATAGTATGTAAAGGCTGTGAGCTAACCTTCCCAGAATACAAGCCAGATCTGGCTTTAAATACTAAAGTATTATATTGATCCCACTTGGGACCCATCAACATAAAAGAAATAGAAAGAACTTTATGAGAGTTGAGACTCTGAATAGGAAAGTGAAAAACAATTTGAAAATTATGAAGTGACACATGCATTCTCAACACTTACAACAATGAGCCAAGAAATTAAAAAGAAACACAACCCAAAGGGTCAATATTTAATTGTAGATGGTAGAATTATATGGGAGTTTACTTTCACCCATAATTTTTGATATTTCAAAACACGTACACACACACACACACACACACACACACACACACACACCAATTAGACTAGAAGCCAGGCATAGTGGTGCATGCCTGTAATTCAGCAACTCAGAAGGCCTGGGCAGGAAGAGGACAAGTTCCAGCCTCAGCAACTTAGCAAGACCTTGTCTCAAAATAAAAAATGATACCAAAAGCAAAAAGAGCAGTCAAAATAAGAATGCATATAGTTTTCATATCAAATAGGAAAAAAAAAGGGTTAAAATCATGCAATACATGGAGAAATTTTAAGGGATTAAGTTATATAACCATTAACATTAACTCAAACCTATTGTAAAACATACAGGATTGGTTAATTTATTTCTTATTTTAAAAATACATATATTTACACATATATACAAACTTATAGAGTAAGTCTTAATAGAGAAAGGGCAAAGAACATACTATGAGAAAAAGATATTTTTTTAAACCCCAGATAATTAGGGTATTGTTTAAGGCAACATCTTTTATATGGTGTTTGATGTAAAGGTGGACAACCTTAGCAAGGTAAATAAGTATGCCTTCCCAAAAGGACATCCTGGAATCCCAGGAGAATTTATTAAAAAGGGGGAAGTGGTGGCCTATACCTATACCAGCTACTTCATAGGCTGAGACAGGAGGATCATGTGACCACAAGTTCAAAATCTGGGAAATAAAACAAAACAGTCTCAATAGAAATGGAATACCTATGGCATCATAATTGAGGTATATTCATGAACTATCCTAACATACATTCTAGAATAGAAAAAATATTTGATAATTCCTAATATAAAGTTTTCAAAATAAAGAAGACCGGATGGATGGTCCCAAAACAATATGGGCACAACAATGGGCACAAGCCACTTCTTTTGTAAGTTTGAATAGATGTCAGAAATGAAAGGTCCTGTTGAAAAGAAAAAAAAAAAATAAGCTCTGTTCCACAAAACTGACTAGATGTGTTCCTGATGTCTGTATGTCTTAAGATTAAAAATTATCTGGGAGAATACAAATCCCAACCTACTAAACTCGTTGACTCATTCTATGGACAAAAGTTTGAATTATATTTAACAAAGCTCTATTTGGTGGCCATTTTTATCAGTTTCTCTCTTCCCACTATCACAGGAACAGTAAATGAGAAATTGAAATTATTCAAATAATAAAAAGTGGTCTCTCTCAAATATCCTGAGAAATATCAAGAAAATATGCTTATACTCAGTGAAATTGCTCTGCCAACAGAAATATCAGATGTGTTAGCAGGTGCCATGGCTAATTGGGGAGACACTTGAGGACATCTGAAGATTTTAGGCTCTTCAAATCACATTGTATAAGTATCCATCTACCTTCCTTTGATCTCATGACAATGACCTACAGCCTCTCATATCTAGGATTGGAACAGTTTAGGTAAACTCAAATATTCACATTTCTTACAATGGATCTGAATCAAACAGAAAAACACACACAAATACATCTTCCATTAAGGATAGGAGCCCCTACAAAGCTCCCAATTCCCCATCAGTATGACAACCAACAAATACAGTCAACAGAAGTATTCAACATGAAATTCAACTGGCTTCATTCTTCAAAGATGAATAGTATGAGTGTACCAAATGTCTACTGTGTTGGCTGCTGTACTAAACACTTTACATCAACTATTTCCTTAGATTCCAGTCTGTTCCATTCAAGTTATTCTCCCTAAAGTTAAATTTGGGCAAATTCAGAGGTCTTTGAAGTCCTCTTTCAGCAGCAGCCAGAGAGGAATGTTGACTACACCCAAGAATGGCCTCGTCCCACCCTTCAAAAAGGATGAAGACTACATAGTATAATTAGACAGGGAAGACTGGAAAAATTGTCTTTTTATGGAAGGCCTGACACTTGCATGAGGGCAAATTCTGATGGAGTTCCAAACCTAAATCATTCTTTTCAGGGTCATTGACTCCCCATATTTAACCATTATGAACCTTATTTGCACACTCTCTCCCTTTCTGGCTCTCTCTCAGGCTCTCTCATGCCTGCTCTTTCTCACTCTCTCTTCTCCCCTGTGCCCTCATGAGAGCAAAAGGGTGCACATAATTGGTGAGAGGTGGCAAAGATCAAAGGACGATCTCACCCTACTCATTCCAAGGTGTTAGCCCAGGGACTGTTCTGTTACTCTCGATTCTACCCACAGCCCTTTTATTTTCTGATGCTTATTGAACCTTGACAGAAAACTTTTCTCCATTCTCATCTCCTTCTCTCCATTCCATCTCTTTCTTTCCCCATCCTATCTCCTCTACCTCATGTGCATTCACACATACACATAATGCACGCATCCATACACACATCCCTCTTAGTTCTAAGGGCAGCATAAACTCAGAGAAAAGGAAACATTCATATCTCTCTGAAGCCCCAACTCAAAATTTGACTTGTCTTGTCAAGTTATTAGCTTCACAGTCACAAATTAATACCACACAAAGATTTGTTTCAAATACCTTTCCTTTAGATGAAACTTTGACTGCCCAGGCTTAGGACAGTTACAAAAAATGAGATAGAATTCTTTCTAAATGGCTTTTGTGAATACAGGATGTTGGCCAAAGATTATTGGAGTAACTCTTTGTTGGCAGTTTCTCTTTGTTCTCCACATCTCAGAAACCTGCAAAACTCAGCTCCATGTAAAAACAGTGCACAAGCATTTTGGTGTGAGCAGAGATGCAACCGTTGAAGAGAAGGCCACATACATATTGAGAAAAGCACCCTTTAAAAGTCAAAATCAACCTCCCAAATCTGTTCTTCCTGTTCTCAAATGCTACTTAATGCCATTTGGTGTTTGCTTACATTTGTCTGGGCAGTAGACTCTCCACTCTATTGCTATTCTGGTCTGTGCTAAGGAGATGTGAAGGGGGAAGCTCCGAGAAGACTCTAAGGTAGGGAGCTGTAAGTTTGTGGGCAGCAATGGGGCAGCCATCTCCTTCTGCTTTCCCCTGAAAATCAAGCATCACCTTATCATTTCCTCACCCAGATTAACTCCTGCTTCCTGAAGAGTATTTCTGAGGTAGAAAGCAGAGGTGGTGAAAAAAAAGGGGGAGCTGAAAAGTCCAATCTGTCAAGCTCCATTTTAGAAGAAAGGAAAACTGAAAAGTGAACGTATTTAACATGAGCCATTTCCTGCACTCAGGAGGGAAGAAAGCAGGCTAGGAGCCCTGTGCAGGAGGAGATCCGCACTGGTGTTATCTCTGACCTGCAGCTTAGCCCCAGTGTCTCAGCTGCCAAAAAGCTCCCATTCAACGTTGTGCTGAGTTCATCAATGCTCCACGTGTCAGGATCCTAACAGGAAAAAGCAGGACAGACAGTCTCTCCATTCAACCGCCTGGGGACCCCATGACAACTAAAATCCCCTCGCAGACCGTCCATATCAACCTTCGGCAGGTCAGAGCACGCAACCCCTTCAGAACCACAGGCTCAGGCCCACACCCTTTCCCCTTGTCAACATTGTCACTTTAAACAGAACATCGAGCCTTATCACGAAACCTGAAGTAAGTATGACAATTAAGATGGATTGCAAAGCCTGCTTGTGCTTCACAATTAACAATCACTTGGCAGCGGGTTCCACGCAACTGTTGGGGGGTATGGCAAGAACTTTATCCCTGCTTAGTGCTGCATTAGCATATTTAGTAGGCTGCAAGACATAATTCCTAAGATATGAACATATTTTTGTCTTTTTTAAAAATCTGCAATTAAGCTATAATATGTAGAAACTCTGCACCAGGCAATCAATGTGCAAATACCAAGATGGAGTTGGGGTAAGGAGGACAAGCAAAATGGATGTCCCCAGCACTGACAGCCACCTGAACCTGTAACTGCTTCCAGTGCCACCCAGTAAGCTAGAAGACTGCAGCTTCTTCCTGTCTGCGACAAAATTGAGGTGGGGACCTGTGTGGCCACTGCTGGCATCAGGTGATTGCTCCACAAGAACATAGCTACATGCTTCAAACCCACATATTTATAAAAATCAGATCCTGACATGACCCCAGTGGTTACTTAGCAAACTGAGCATTTTTTCACAGAAAACACTTTTTGATTCTCAATCTCTGAGCAATAAAAGCTGTTGATAAAAATCAGAGGCATTTTATTCTACAAATAGTAGGTCTCTTCCACAAACTTTCCATTATTTTCCCTTAGTTTTTGGCACATCTGCCACATGGATGAAAAAGGATCCGTGAGTGCTGAGAAAGCACCAACTTTATGACCAAAAGGCACCCCAAGCTACTGCACCTAACTTCACCAGTGTGTTCATTGTAGAGATTCAGGACTAGAGTCCAAGTGTGACCCGGGTGGGGACGACAGCAGGGGGAAAGAAACAGAGCCAGATTGCTCTGAGATAGCCAGGACTTTGTCTCTCTTGACATCTGGGTTGCAAGAAGGCAGGATATCCTGCCAAATATATTACAGCTGTGAGACCCACCTTGCAACAAAGACACAGCCGAAGCTGAGGAACAGAGGAGACATAGGTGTGGTATTTACTGGGAAAGAAACTTCATCCTTTATAGATACCTCTTTTACAGATGCCTAAAATAAAGTGTGCTCACACACGTACACACAAATGAACACAGTTTAGGTGAATAGCTCTCCAGCTGCAAAAAGGAAAACACATGAAAGTAACAAATACAATTCAGCATACAATCTTTCTTTACAAAACCAAAAGAGTAGCAGATTAAAGCACCTGGCAGTCTTGGCATGCCAAAAGAAAATCTTAACTGTGACAAAACAAAACAGGTGTACAGGTATAAAACTTTTGCTTTCCAATAATGCCCCTCTCTACACTGGAATGCTTTGACAGGTGCAGAAGTTCAAGTTACAGTGGGGAAGTAGCAAATAAATACACAGCATTAGCGTCTGACGTGCTTGCTGAGCACCCGGGGATGTTAATAACTGGCAAGGTACACTAATCTCTGATTGCAACATTTGGTTTACCTTAATCTGGAGGGACAGCTGTATTAAAGAGGGAATTATACTAATCAGTTCAAGGCCCTTGCATATAAAACTTCCCATTAGGCTTAAAGTACACCAGCTTATGCTCATTCTCTAGGAGCCTTACATCTGGTTCTGAATAAGGCTGCCTCTCATTTGCAAGGTACAAACTGAAAACAAGGGGGAGGGGGGGCTGACAGTTGCTGGAGGATGGGTGATAGAAGAGGAAGCTACTAATTCTTTGAAATTTTTAACAGCACAAAACTAGCTTCTAGGCATCTTAATACTAAAGGGAAAAAAAAAAAAAGCATGTGTTATCAACCCTAGGCCATTTTTTCCTGTTACCGGAGGTGACCAACATAAAATAAAATTGATGATGTCAGTCAAAAACAGCTAAGCACAAAGCTTGGCTTTGTTATCTGAAGTCAGAAGGTATGATAGGCCATGCCATATGGCTCTAATCCGCCTCTATCTCCCATCACCTCACAGGAAACCTTCATGTAGCATGACCTTATTTGGCTGGTTCCAGGTTAGGGCTGCCCAAAGGGGATTTTTCTGTTTCTGCTCTATCCAAAGGTTTATGTTGATTTTTTTCTGAGCCCTGCAAACTATAAATCCGACTGATTACTCTGCACTCTTTTGCTTGACTGAGCCTTTACAATCAGACATCCCCGTTAACAATAAGCTCCTAATGAATCAAACATCTATGGCATTAGTTTCACCTAGCTGCCTCTTTCCCAAGCACTGTGCTGCTTTGTCAGACCTGGTTTGATGAGAAAAGCTAGTGACACTTGCTGCACCTATTGATAAACAATTCAGTAATGAGGGGCATAACAAAAATTACCTAAAACAACCTGATTAAAAATGACAGGCAAGGCTTATTCCTAACTCTATAGTGAAGGTAACCCTCGTACTGTGGAGGGAAATAATGAGGTAAAATAAAATTTCTTTCTACACCAAGGAGTTCACTTCTGAATGTGTGTTTAGGAAAAGAAGAAATTTTTTTCAGTGATGTTTTGAACTCTCGGAGTTGTTATGTGACTATCAATAATGTTAAGGACTCCTAGAATTTAGGAGGCTTGCCTGAAACTTTCTGAGGTGAACTCCTTACTTTTTCTGCTTCAACTTTCTGAATGACCAAACTAATATTGAGATCATCACATTCTGTCTCAAATGTGAGTTTAGTCATTGAGAAACTCAATAGTTACAAGGGCAATGATTAAGGGAAGTACAGCAGGGGATCGAAAGAAATATTCTAAGACACACACAAAAAATGTTTTGAACAAAGTAGAAAAAAACTTTTATGAATAATATCATCTCCCTAAAAGGAATAACTTAGCCTTACCATGGACATTGGTTGAAGTTATTTTTATTGGGGTCATCCAGAGGACCTTTGCAACTTCACAACAAGCTTGTGCCCAAGGGAGGCCAGGCTCTTGTGAAAGCTTGATTCAAAGACAGAAATGTGTGGGTTCTGCAGTCGTGTGGCAACATGTTGGGAAGGTTTCCATCAGTGCACAGATGCACTTGAAAATCAAATATGGACATGGCGAATGTTTTTTGGAGATGGAAAATGAGTGCTGATGACATGTTTATACTTCGCAGATGGATCCAGTACAGAACCATTTTTTGTAAAGAAACAATATCCACCATTTGCTAATTTTTTTTTGAGCAACTACAAAATGGTGGCACAAAAAGTGAATATTCCCTTCGTACATACTCCACCTGTTCCTTGGTCTTACAACTGTCTTCCATCCTAAATGTAATCATTGACTGTTGTAGTCTTATTTTTTTCTCAAATGTTATCCAAAAGAATATGAAAAAAGAAATACAATACACAAAGGCACTTGGAAGAGCAAAACGATTTGAAATTAATTTGCTACATATGAGAAATTGGAAGATGACAAATGTTATTAAGGAACAAATGTTGAATTTAATCCTGAAAAAATGCATTTTTCTATCAGCATATTTTCTCCTTAAATCTGATATCAAATTCATTTTTGAATGTTTTCTACCGAGAGTCTTTTATTCCTTCCTTTGGCACACCACTATCCCTCTTAGGTATCTGAACCTTTGGAAAATGCAAATATCTAGTATGGGATTGATTCCAACTATTGCCTTATTGTTGATACATTGTAGTGATAAATATTTTATAGTTATAAATATAAATTATGAGAATATGGAAATGTACAATATGTATAGGATATGTATTTATAAGAAGATAATCTAAAACATGTAACTGCCAAAGAACATTACTGATAACATTATTTGTAAACTTTGCCTCTTCAATAGGAGATATCAGAATGATCAAATCTCAACTTATGGCCACATTACTTATATTACTCTGCCTTTTCAGGTGTGAAATATTGATGAAAGTGAACGACTTCAAAGATGTAGAGTTCACAAAATAATAAAGAAACATGGTTGTGAAATATATAAATTTAAACTTTGATTTCTGCAATAGGAGCAGTACTTAAAAGAGAAAATATTCTGAACGCATATTTAGATTTAATGAATGAGTATAAATTTTGAGTGCTCCAAATAATACATGCTATATTAACATTATTTTTTAACATTATTAACATTTTAACATTATTTTTAAGGCATTAGTAGGACAAGGAAATTTTTCCTGCTAATTTACTCTTCTTGCCATCTGTATTCACAAACTACTGAATTCCACACCTAACCGTGAGTAAATAACATTTTTTAACCTGATAATTATTTTGAGGTTAAGAGTTAGAATATGTATATCTATAAATGATCAAACAGCCTAAGACTGGATAACAAAATCTTGAGAATATACATAAATCGAAATGTTCTTTCAACACTGTATTTTCTGGCTGTGTACCAAACATCAATCTGCAGTTCTGCATCTTATGATTCTAACACCTTGTTATCAACCTACAACTAGAAAAACCTGTGTATACTTCTCTAAATAAACTCTTCATTTTTATTGCTCAATTTTTGACACATATGAATAAGCCCCAAACATATTATAAATCCTTAATTATTTTTTGCCTATATATCAAAAAATAAAACTTTTATTCAGAGGTCTAATATATTCTAAGAATCCCACAGAAAATATTGACTTCACTTAAATTTATTAAACTTTGAAATAGTCAAGAATATGAAAATATATTCTTCTAATTACAGTACTTCTTATACCATATATAATCATCAAAAATGCATAAAACAGAGCTATAAAAAATTAGAGATCTTTTGTTTTAATTCTTTCATTTAAAATACTAGGAAAAGAAGGTTTGAGAAATAAAATAATTATTGAAGTTAACATGAATAGAACATTTCTGGAAATAATGTTTTCTGAGGCTTCTTTATTACACCAGACCCTTTGGTTTGCATACTTTATAATGATTATTTATAGTGGACCCTTTTATGCTGATAGTAATTTATTCTCTAAGCTCTAAGCCAAGTATTGCATGATTTAATACTACAGTACTTAAGGAACATCACACTTATAGATTAAGTAAAAAATAAAATAAAATTATAAATTAGATTATTCTGGCACCCAAATTATGGCCTGAATGTAAGGTCAGCACCTCTTTAAGGTCATAAACTATTAGTCAATAAGTTAATTACATGATAATACAACCAGGTCGCTGGCAAAATGTAGGAGCTATGTAATTCATGAAAGGGTTGTTAGCCAAAGAATACCTTAAATGTGGGACTTTCTGGCTCAGTTATCTTATTCTACATTGCAGTAGTAACATACTAGCTATTCAATTTCACCATGACCATGACTTATTTACCATCCAAACATAACAAAGATTTTGAATCTAGAATCATAAGGTATGTGTTCTGAACCAAAACAGAAAAAGAAGTCTGGTCTATGGAAATCAAGTGATTTTCCAACATCAAAGAGGTATTTAAATGTATCTAGAAACAAACAGTTCTGGATTACAACATTTTCTTTAACAGATTCATTTCAAGTCGACAAGAACTTAACACCAATTTAGCTTCTGGAAAAAATTATATCTTTAACTTTGAGAGACAGCATTCTACTATAAGAATATGAATAACTCTGAAAGAAATGGAAATTTGATTTGATCAGCAGTTATCAAAAAAAAACAAAAAACAGGGATCCTCTGGCCCATCAAAGTCAAAGTACAAGGGCAAATACTAGTTAATACTCATAGTTAGCCCTTTGGAAATGTGATATCCCCCTTCAAGTCCTTCATTTCTATTTTTATAATTATCATATATATTATGAAAATATTTAAGGAAGATTATAGTAAAGGTTTATAGCTTCAGATTTTTCTGGCAATTGATCTATACTTTATTTGGAAAGGTAGATCATAGCTAGAAATTTATACTTAATTTTTCTTTTCTCATTATAAAAATAATGTATGTTTATCATAGAAAAATATAAAGAGAAGCAAAGAGTCAATACATAGACATATTAAAAACTTCCCTCCCAGGGCACCATGTTAGTTTCTGGCCTTTCTGAATTCACCTGTGCAAATGTGCACATGCAAATATTTGAAGTCATGCTAACTGAAGCATTTTTCATCTTACTTTTACCCCCTAAAAATGCATGGTGAATGACTTGCCTTGAAAATAAAAATAGATCACCTCTTTCCCATCAGAGTAATCAATGTTACCATCATCTCTCACCTACTTTCTTAGAAAACCATATTAACTCATTTCTAACCACCTCTCCAAATCACATTTTGTATCAAAACCAGAATGAGGTATTCAAATGCAAATTTGGTTGTCTCATCCCCTCTCACCTTCTTAAAACTTGTTAAGGAAATTTCATTTCTGTGTCAAGATTTCTCAGCATCAGCACTAGCAACATTTTGAACTAGATAATGATTTGCAGTAGAGAGATGTCCTGTACATTAGGATGTTTAGCAGCATAGCTCCCATCCAGTTATAACAATCCCATGTCGGGCTGGGGATGTGGCTCAAGCGGTAGCGCGCTTGCCTGGCATGTGTGCGGCCCGGGTTCGATCCTCAGCACCACATACCAACAAAGATGTTGTGTCCGCCGAGAACTGAAAAATGGATATTAAAAATTCTCTCTCTCTCTCTCTCTCTCTCTCTCTCTCTCTCTCTCTCTCTCTCTCACTCTCTCTTTAAAAAAAAAAAAAAAAACAAACAATCCCATGTCTTCTGACATTGTAAATGTCCCCTTGGGTGGGGGTGGGGTGGAAAATAACTCCCAGTTGAAAACCATTGGTCTGTTTCCATAGTCAAAACCCTTAGCATGACACACTGGACTCCGTATGCTGATTTGGCCAATGACTAGCTCTCTGGCACCTTCTCACTTTAGTCTTCCTCTCCCTCTTCTTCAACTATACAAATCTTTTTTCCCCCCATTGTCGTTTAGGAAATTAAACCCAGGGTCTAGCTTATATGAGGCAAGTGCTCTACCACTAGCACATCCCCAGCTCTTTTTATTTTATTTAGAAACAGGGTCTCATTAACTTGTCCATGTTGGCCTTGAACCTGTGATTCTCCTGCCTCAGCCTCTCAAATGCACCAACTTGTGTGGGTGAATCCTTTGCAACTTGCTTTTGTGAAACAATGGACTTTTCTTTCATATTTTCCATCTCCTCTTGTGAGTAAACACTCATTAATATAATTGTTTATTATCTATCTCCTTCTCTAAACCGAACACTCTGTGACCATGAGATAGGCACCTTTATATTCCCAACACTAGCACAGTGGCTGACCCATGAGACAACTGATAAATACCTGTTGAATAAATGGCAGCTCCAGAATCATTGTCTTTGGTCCTAGAAATATTCTGGATGGAATCTGCTAGCATTGGTTATATAAATATATATGTGTTTAATTTTTCCAAATGTGTCAGTTGTGAAGTAGTTAGCATATATATCTATTCATATAGTAGCTTCACAGATTTGTAAACATTAATCCTAAGTAGAATTTCCATATAATAATTGGTTTATAACTAAGCAATGCAATAATGATATTTTCTATTGTTTATATACTAAATTATTCACTAGAATTCATCCAATTGAAATAACAATCTAGGGGCTGGGGTTGTGGCTCAGTGGTAGAGCGCTCACCTAGTACGTGCAAGGCCCTGGGTTCTATCCTCAGCACCACATACGAATAAACAAATAAAGGCATTCTGTCCAGCTACAACTACCAAAAAATAAAAAATAAAAACAAACAGAAAAAATACCTCACTGCCTTTATGAAAAAAAATAATAAAATCCTGAGGGAAGAATTTTAGGCATTTATACACATAGATTGAAGTTCCTTTAGTTTGTATTGAATCTATCTCAAAACATGTTGGAATGGAAAACATCAGTCTTTCTTTTGCAGGTTTGCAATCCAACAAACAAAATCTCCTTTTGCTGGTTACATAGCTCTCATCGGTGATCATGCAAAGTCAAGTTACATCTGATTTTTATTTTTCACTGGTGCCAGAAACAATGCTATAGGACTACTGTAGTTTCTGGTTTCACTCTTGAGAGACTACTAGTGTCTCAAGACTGCCATAAGAAACCCAACAGCAACCAGCAAATAGAAATTGCATCTGCTCATTCTTATTTATTGCTCAAAACTAACAACTTCATTAAAGTTTAAAAAAAATGTTATACATTTGGATGCCTAACAGCAATGGCAATTTGAATGAAATAGAAGTTCTATAAATTAAAAGTCAGGGAAGATCTCCATAAGTGAAGTCCTACCTGTATACTTCAAGAAATGCAATAAGATAATAGGTTTAGGGGCTAGGGGATGTGGCTCAAGCGGTAGCGCGCTCGCCTGGCATGCGTGCGGCCCTGGTTCGATCCTCAGCACCACATACCAACAAAGATGTTGTGTCCGCCGAGAACTAAAAAATAAATGTCAATCTTTTAAAAAAAAAAAAAAAAAAAAAAGATAATAGGTTTATAAAATCAATCCCCAAAATAGCTGCAGTCAGTTCCTAAGGAATTTAGAATTCTGATATTTTTACAACACATTAATTTTGTTAAGATAGGGAAAGGCAGACAAAAGAACTGGCATGAGTCCTCATTTCCCTGAAACTAAGTCATCAAGAAGGGTTAGTGACTTTTTCACCCTTTCCAAATGGAAGCCAGATCTGTGGCTTCTTCATGGCTGCCTCTCCCTGTGTCCACAGAAGTTCATATTTACTACATTTGACTTCTGCACTCTGGCACCCCCCAGACCTCTCTAACTAGATGGTCACTGTAGCATCACATGGAATCTTTCTAACTCCCTTTGCTTGCAATACTTTCAAATTACCTGAAGTTATCATATTTCATTGAGAAAAAATATTGTAACATTGTTCTAAGCACTTTGTTCTCAATTATGAAAGGCTCTATTCATATTTTAATTTTTCAAGTAAATCATCTTGAAACAAGTTATAATCAATTTTTAATAAAGTAAATCAGTAAAATTTTGAGCTCATTAAGTCAATTTAAACTATATTCTACAATACTGTAATTAATTCATTTGAAGCATACTTATCAAGTTCTAGTATGTGTAAAGTACTTTGAACCAAAACAAACATAGGTTTATGAGCTCGCAATGAAATAAATACTTCAGAATTTTTGCTCAATTTTAAGTTGACATGAAGATCTTTTTTAAAAAATATTTGCAATATTTGATGTACCTTCTACTCGGTTGGCTGTTTAGTCATTCCTATATAAAGAAACTTTGATTTCTAATGGCTTTATATGGTAGGCTCTATGGTATAGTGGTTCAAAGAATGAACTTAGGAGTAAGATTGATCAGAACTCAATGCTTATTCTACCACTTACTAGCTTTGTGGTCTTGAAAATAAATCACTTCATCTCTCTGAGCCTCAGTTTCTCCATTTGCAAAATAGGAATTCTGATTTTTTTTTCTTGGTAGCAATATGAGTACCAATTGAAAACATCTGCATAAATCCCTTAGAATATGCCCTCATAGATTTCTTAGAATATGCAGCAAGCTGCTAATAGATGGTTTTTATGATAAAGGAGAATTTGGGTGAATGGTATGTGCATAATGTGCTTGGTCACCTTATTACTTAGTAGTGAGTTACAGTGGCAGAACTCTCTTCCTCTGATAAGAACCAAATGGAACCAAAGGAGGCAACATAACTAGACGTAGATAGAGAGCAGATAACTGCAGTGCTGGGAAGAAATGGGCATCAGAAGTGTTTCAGTTGTGCTTCTCCTGAAAGCAGAGTCTGAGACCAGTAATCAAACGAATATTGATGAAAGAGGGG
The DNA here is from genome assembly GCF_964194105.1 of Spermophilus citellus. Classification (NCBI taxonomy): domain Eukaryota; kingdom Metazoa; phylum Chordata; class Mammalia; order Rodentia; family Sciuridae; genus Spermophilus; species Spermophilus citellus. Next base: position 50,269,857 of record NC_138192.1, on the reverse strand, counting down.
TAGGGAAAATTCAAATCATGTTACAAAAAGGCACATAGGACTGCTGTTGAAAATGACAGCCTCTGTCAAGTATGCCCACTGCCTCTCAGAACCACCTGCCCAAAGGATAGGTAGCTCTCATCCGAAACTGCTTGAGGGTTACTCTTGAGCCGTCAGTTTCCCTGACTTTTCCATGGCTAAGGAAGCACTGAGCAAGCTTCTGCAGCTCTGGAGAAGGCTCTGAGGCAGGATCTGAGAAGACTCACAAGTGTTCTGGAGGTAGATGGCCCAAACCAACACTGAGTTTCTGAGGAACTGTTTACTGGACCTACAGCTATGGTCAAAAAGGAGCTTAGAGAATGCAACATGGTCTCTAAACTTATCTGCAAAAATAGGCCTTCTGAGAAGCTATGGGAAAAATAAACTATCAAAAATGAATTCTGGCCCCCAAAACATATCAGATGTTTGGTATTCCATAAATTCTGGCCCCCAAATCATATCAGATGTTTAGTTTTCTATAAATTTTGGTTTTCCATAAATTTTTATCTTTCATAACCATTTTACTAATGCAACCATAGTTAAATGAAGCAAAATAACAGTTTAATGAAATAGAATCTTAATATTAAAATCATTGGGGCTAGGGTTGTAGCTCAGTGGTAGAGCACTTGCCTAACATGTGTGAGCCCCTGGGTTCAATCCCCAGCACCATGTAAAAAACTAAGTAAACAAAATAAAGGTATTGTGTCCATCTACAATTTAAAAAAAATTTTTAAATCAAATCACAAGGGCTTCATAACTGGCTACCTTATATGGTCACAGTAATGTTATAAAAGGAAAGATGTGGCTCACAAATAAATACATTCTCATTGCACCATTCAATTCTCTGCAATGGTAGCTGTCAACTCCAGTCAAAGACTGATCCACATAAGTAAGCCACATCCCTCAGCCATCTTCTCTGAAGTTTCCATATTAATTAGTCAGACATCACTATACATGGGAAATGATGTTTAGTCACAACTTGCCCTGAGAACACTTTGGGGGAACTCAAACTCAGCATCAAGGAGTTTAAGACTTTTGGTTTACATTTGAAAGCAGCAAGCTGATTGGCCTATTTAGACAGTGAAAGGTGGAATCTTATAGAAATCACAATTTCATGATGGTGATTTCTATCCAATCAGAGTGCCATCTATGGTTGACAGATAACATGCAAACACTGTATGAGTCATGATTATGCTAAATAATTGTTTATTATAGAAAATTCAAGTTTAATGGGGGCATTATTTGGGGGTTTTTTGTTTGTTTGTTTTGTTTTTTCAACTCATTAAATCTGGCAACCCAGGTGCTATCTCCAAACAAGTTCAGAGAATGAGTTGGTCATTAAAACAAGACAGTAAGTATTCTGGATTTCTATGCTAAAAGTTCTAGGACTTTTCAGTAGGAGGAATATTTCAGTATATGACATGTGAATTAACTTTAAAAACGTACATATCATTTCCTTAGGAATGTGTTTAGTCAGCTTTTTTGCTGCTGTGACCAAAGGACACCATCAGAACAACTGGAAAGAAGGAAGAGTTTATTTGAGAGCTCTCAGTTTCAGAGGTCTTAGTCCAGAGAAGGTTGGCTCCATTCCTCGGGGCCCAAGATGAGGTTGAACATCATGGCAAAAGAGTGTGGCAAAGGGAAGCAGCTCACAGGAGGACCCCCTGAAGCAGAGAGAGAGAGACTCCACTCTCCAGATACAAAATGTATACCCCATAGCCACACCTCAATGAACCAGGCCAAACCCCACCTGCCTCCAGTTACCTTTCAGTTAATCCCATCAAAGATCAATTCACTGATTAGGTTAAGTCTCTCACAACCCAATCATTTCTCCTCCAAACCTTCTTTCATTGTCTCACATGTGAGTTTGTTGGGGGGGGGGGGGGGGGAACATCTCACATCCAAACCATAACAGTAGGCTTCTACAAATTTTTCAAAGCCTTTCAAAATTTATTTTTTCACAACATGGCAATTTGTATATTGATAAAATGGTATGATGGTAATAGGGAAAAAATCATTTCAAGTAATTCCAAATGAGCTTTCAAAGACTTCCATTTCATTAAGAGTCAAGTAAGTATACTTTTAAATGTTTTCATATAACTTACCAAAATATTCTCTTATATATAAAATGTAAATGAACTTGTAAGTTCCAGAATAGTTCTTTAGAATTTTTGGTGAGAAAAACCATCCAAGAAACAAATACACAATCACTTTATTTTAGCAGCAAGATTCTTTATTCCATCTTACCTTTCGAAACAATTTCAGTCAAGAAGTAGAAATGTTCTAACAATCTCCCCTTCAGAATGGTGAATAATCCTTGCCTTTTCATTCATTCACTCATTACCTCTCTAAAAAGAAAATGTGCAGTTACTAGAATTTTATACAATTAGTGCTCCACGAGTGTTTTAAATGCAAACCTATAAGAGGGAAGTAAAAACAAATCAAAGTTAATTGTGACTGGCTGGAACAAAATGCTTAAATCAATATGAGGATGGCTCATCTGCTCATCATTTACCCATTACCTGGGAGACGAACACCTCCTGCTGTGCATGATTTTTTGATACAGATTTACCACTGCCTGCATCCTACAAGCACACGATAAAAAATCCAGACCCTTTTTGACTCCCTCTCACATTATCCTCTTTGCACCTAATAACCTAATGAACTTATTCATTATTGTTTTATTCTTGCTTGTGATCTCTTTGCAAGGGGTTCATGTACACAACCAAAACTAGACAGTGCAAAAACTTTATAAAGATGAAAAGAGTCTTGCTGCAAAGCAGTTTTAGGGGACACCAATTTCTGCCCTTTGTTGTCATCTTCCCTCAACAAATCTCCATATTGATTATAGTGACTTCCTAAAACCTACAAAAGCATGTCTTGAGGGGAAAAAAAAATGAGTTTTGGTTAAGATATTACAAACAAATGAAGAGAAATTAAAGTTATCTTATTTGGAAGTCTAAGGTAGTAACTTACTTAACAAAAAAAAAAAAGAAAGAAGGAAGGAAGGAAGGAAGGAAGGAAGGAAGGAAGGAAAGAAAGAAAGAAAGAAAGAAAGAAAGAAAGAAAGAAAGAAAGAAAGAAAGAAAGAAAGAAAGAAAGAAAGAAAGAAAGAAATCTTAAAACCCAGTCACACATGTCATGGTAAAGGACCATGAGCAGAAACTTTCTCAGAGTTGGCGTCTCTGCTTTTGGGCCCTAGATGCTCTTAGCTCTCTTCAATAAAGAAACACTCATCTCTAACCTTATGCTGACTTTCTGAAATTGCCCTTCACCAAAGCTCAGTACCCAAAAACTGAATATAAAATGTACCTGCAATTGAAAGTTAATGCATTCCTAGATTAAAAACATGCACCAAATTTACCTATTTCTGCACAGGATGTTTGTGTTGGTACATTATTTTCAGACATTTAAACAAGTGAAAATCTTGCAATTATATCTTAGTAGTGGTAGTGGTAATAATTTCCAGAAAAAAATGACTAAAAATTATCACAATAATTCTAATTTTTCTTATTGTACTTGACAATTAAATGGGTGATGTAACTACTACTACTTTGTATTTGCTGGCAAATTTCTTCTTTTAGCATTTTAGCAATTTATTTTTACTTGTATAGTAAAATAATCTAATAGAAGATTATCTAATAGAAGAGTATAGAGATAACCACACATGACTAGTAATGAAACATCGACAGATGCTACCTTAGCCATGTGCACCCAAATAGGCTAAGCATGTGGAGGTTGGAAATACAGTTCCCATTTTTTATATTTATACAAGTAAAAATGGAAAAAAACCTAGGCACACACTGATACAGTACAGGGGGAAATAACATAGTGAGCAGAAGGACAAGAGGAAAATTGTGATGGTACACCCAAGGAAACAGAACAAGAAAAATCTGACACAACTGATAGCTTCAACCTGATTTCAACTGACTGTTGGCTTGTGTTCCACTTACCTCTTTCTCAATGCATTCTTTGATTCTTTTGGGGGGAGAAAAAAGACATTTGTCACTAACGCTATAGTAATGATAGTAAATGTGGGATTCAAGATACATTTAAAAAAAAAAGTCACCTTTAACCAACACTAAAAAGCCACCAAAGGTTAGGGAGGAGGGTAGTCACCTAGCTCAAGGTTTTATTTAGTGATGGTTCCACTTTTTCACTCACTGCCTGCAAATCAGCATTTTTAGTGGACAAAGGGCTCAGCAGCGGCCTTATGATTGCTTCTTTTCAAATGGTAATGGCTATCCTAACTCCTCTGCCAGGTTTTTCTTACCAGAGCACAAATTGCAGTTTACAAGGCTCTGAGGGGAAAAAAATCTTAGCTGAATATCTTTTTTTTTTTTATTCGACAAACTGACATGTAAATTACCCTTTAAGTGCTCCACTCTAGGGCTCTGATCATCTCCTAATTGTCACAGTCAATTGTAGCCAACAGTCTCTTCAATCCCAAGCGCTTTGACAACAAGCACAAGGATCAAAGCAGAATCAGCTCCCTGCAATATCCTTCTGTTTAGGATGCTACAGAATGCCTGCAAAAGAAAGGTGTAAGGGCATTACTGTAGAGGAAACTGAGAGTAGCAAGTATTACAATAGTCATTTTCTCCATCTCTAAAATTATGCTGCATAAGCTGCTGTGATCTTTAATCACATGTGTAGAACAAATATATAAACCTCCTGGGCAATTAATATGCTCTTAAGATTATACTAATAGTGGAGCTTTACAAACAACACTGTCTCCATGGCTTAGGAAAACTATGACATAGTTATGGGATAGCAATCATTTCATAGCAGTTTGAGCATCAGAAACTATTGTCAAACATGCTCCACATTGGCTCACAGATTCCAAAGCAGAGTTCCTGTTATTTAGTTTGGTATCACTATTCACTGCCTCTCCAAATAGCCCACTGAAGGCTCTAGATTTTTTTTTTTAATTAACCAAGAAATGTCCAACTGGAAATGTGGCACCAAATAAATTTTAAATGTGACATAAAAACTAATTTCAAAAGAATGGTGTTTCTCTTACTAAGGAAAATTTTGTCTTATTACCTTACTGGAAACAAACTTAATTAAAAGTCATTACATGATCTGCAAACATAAGTCCTAAGTAAGATGTACATACCAGAATCATTACTTAACAAAATATTTCAATTCTTTCTAAAGGAATTATCATATATCGCTAACTTTCTTAAAAGTATATTTATGCTTTTGTCAAAAGACATAATTTCAGTTGATCACTTTTCACAATCAGTAGAGAGAGAAAAAATATAATGACAAAATGTATAGAAGAGCTACTTTAAAAATAATCTGAAAGTTGTCAGAAAAATGACAAATGGAAGGAAATCAAAGATTTATGTGACCCTCCCCCTACAGCTTTTCTTATTGTGCTCAGGTATTATGCACATATAGCATGTAAGGTCACACATTGATTGACAGTCTCCCTATGCTAAAGAAATGAACTGAAAAAAAGGCAGTACATGGCAAACACCCCAGGTTCATTTCTCAGCTAGTTCACTCACATCCCCCTGTAGGGGTTTCCCATCCTCCCTTCAATTTCACCTTAAATTCTCAGGTTTGATTGAAGAGCTTCACAGAAGGGTCTATTACGGATTGAGGAATGATCCATTTCACATTTGAAGCTCCAAAGAGCTACTTGTGAGGAATCTTTGAGTGCATTTATCTCACATGTGAAGCTTTCTGCAAAATCAATATGGGTATTTTTCAGTTTGACAAGTCAACATGAAATATCACATAATAATAGAAAAACAGAGTTGTGCATTTAAACACACAATACAGTTATCTATGACAAAGCTTGGGGTTATAACGCATGGATATCCTTGAGTATGTCTAATCTGAATTTATCCTGATAGCTGGGCCAAAGAGCACAGACAGTGTAACTGAGTGGCCACCATGTTTCTGGTTGCTCTGTCCTAATTAATCAGGGTTTTGTCTTCAAAGCAGAGAATGGGCAGGAATCATGGCCTTTGCTTGTAATCTAAGAGCAACGTGATAAATAGAAAGAAATAATCAGAGGTAAAAACACAAAGGAAAACCTCTCAAGAGAAAATTATTTAACTTTTAAAAAAATTCATGTTTAACTAATGGGCAAAATGGTAAAAAATGGTACTCAGAGAATGATATCCATGTCTCAAATCCCTACCACCACAGCAAGTACTACCAAATTAATTGACATATTTGTGCTGACAATCTTTGGGTGAATTCCAGGTCTATTTTACCATCTGCATAAGCCTGAGGAACATTTAAACTTCTCTAAGTCTCTGTTCTTTTATACTGAAGTGGAATTAATTATGTAAGACTTACCTTATAAGGCTTTGTGAAAATTAAAGAAGATGATGCATAAAGCAACTGGTATGTACAAAACATTTTGATAAAGTGATTTCTGTTAAGGTTATTATGGTTTCCTTGAACCTGTCCACAAAGTCCCTAGGGTTCTAACCTTGCACTCTTCCTACTGCCCCTGGTGCCCTTTCACATTGTTTAACATCCCCAACTTATAGATGACAGTCCTGGTCAAAGAGCACACTCACCAAATTAGTGCTGGTCCTAGTGGAGGAGGGCAGCTCCTGTCTTAAGATAAGGCTTCCTCCAACAAGGTAGGCTGTTCTTTCAAAGTGGGAGAAAATCAGATGGAAAGGAACTCAGCCCTAGCGGCCACTGGGCTAATCAATTCAATTAATAAGGGAGGTGAGACATGTAGAGAAATGTCACATATGGTTTACCTTCATATGCCAATATGTCATAATTAATAAGGAAATGATCTCTGCATTCCCCACCATAGGAAGAATTTAAAACAAACAAGCAAACAAAAAAACCCTCAGAAGCCACTCAAATTTGGTTAAATAGTTCTCTGTAATTGTTCATTGCTCTCCATCACATTTTCCTATAGCCCATCACTAGCTACATAGGACTAAACAGCATCTGTAGTTGATTATCTGTGCTTGGACCAAGTCATTTGTAGATTATTTGACACATATTTTAAATTTTAGGTGACTTTCCCCACCACTCAGAATAAACCTAGAGTAGGCAAAACATATTAGTATAGAGACATGAAAATTCATATTAATGATAAAAAGAAAACCATCATTATAATATACTATTGAAATGTTAAGTCTTACCATGTAGTCCAAAGTCAAACAACTAAATATAAATGACTTTGTGTTTAATTAATTCAACCAATATGTATCAAGAATTTAATATATGCTATATTGCTAATTTTTTAGCCACCCTACTGTTCTCTATTATTAAAATTAAGCTACAGCTTTCATTCCAAAGACACATTAGAATGTTTTATTATATGCTGATGTAGAATTACAAGTACAAATCGAAATAATTTCCTATTTAAAAAGGGCCATTTCCTTAAAATTTTTACTTTATTTGATTTGGACTCAAATTATATTTTTACCAATGAAACAAGTTTATAAATGATCATTATGCTCCAAGATTGACACATAAAAATCTATTTAATGTAAAATGTACCTGAAACCCACGAATACCAACCCTTGATTAACTCCAGGTCATGAGGACCATAAATTTAACTCTGTGAAGAAGTAGAAAGTTTTTTTAAGCATTGAATTTCCAAACTTTGGGATATGTCAGGAGAGTGATGTAATAGAAGGACTGGTCATTTATGAACCTGGGTGGTCACCATTCACGTCATCACCACCATGTCAACACAGTCATCAGGGGTACACCATACCCCAAGTAACATTAGTACATGGAGCCAATAAGATGGCAGTGATAGGTGGCCACTCAGATGACATACCAACATCAACATCATGCCTGTGTAAATGGTTGGAGAACCTTATTCCCTCCCTGGCACTTAAACCTCATCTACCATGTTTATTTTCCAGTCAAGGCCCTGAACATTTTTAAAATGCTTTTAGTAAACAAGCGGGTTTTAAGATATTTTGATCTGTTTTCCCACTTTCTGAATTTTGATTTCTACTATGGTGATATTATAGATTTAAAAGATCTAAAAAAGGTATCAGTCCAAGTCCTATTTAACATCTTCCTTGGCATTTTTGGCATTGCTTCAACAAAACCATAATATTGAAGTGAATATAAGCTTCAATATTTCTTAAAGATCTCGATAAAAAAATGATTTCACAACTTCTTTAAAATACTCACATACTTCATGATTATCTTCCTTCATTATCAGAGTTTTCTGCATCATACCATTTCTGGTTTTGATTTTAAGCTTTACTATTCAAAACTATGATGGAGGGCTGGGGATATAGCTGAGTTAGAGGGCTTAGGCTTCACAATGCCCTCGGTTCTATCCTCAGCAACAATTTAAAAAAATTTTTTTAAATTTTTTAAAAAAGGAGAGAAGGAAGGAGGGAAGAAAGGAAGAATGAAACAAAAAGAAAAAGGAAAGAAAAGGGGAAAAAAGAAAACTGTGAAAGATACCTGCCTTTCAGGTGCTTTAGGTATGCCATTAAGTAGTATCCTATAATTCAATTAATAAAAGTGCCAATTCCAGGCACTCATTTCAGCCACTTGTCTATATTTTCAAGCAAGTACACAATACTCTTATGGTGTGCGATCCATTAAAATAACCTCATTGAATTGGAAACACAAAACACAGACATTTCACTTAAAAGGTGAAATTAACCAAGGCCAAAAAGGAAGGGGAATGAAGAGTTGCTATTTAATGGGTACAAAACTTTAGTTTTGCAAGTTGAAAAAGTTCTGGAGATCTTTTGTACATCAGCATGGATATATTTAACACTTCTGAATTATATGCTCAAAAATGCATAAGATGGCAGATCTTATGTTGTTTTTTTACTATGCTTTCTCTTTTAGTTAAAGTAATGTAAAAAATTGTTTTTAATAAAAACCATGCATTCAGTCAATGATAAATAAATAGTTATGGAAATTTTTTTAAAATTGAATAAAGGATATTCTGATTTTTAAGTGTTAGGAAACCAGGATCTTTGATTTTATTTCTAAGATTTTTTCTAAGGAGAACACTGCCTAGGAAATTATGTACTAAGTTTTCAACTCCAAACAGACTAATATATGACTTGACATGGGAGAAATTGCACATGAAAGTACAGGTCAAAACTAAATAAATTTATGAAACTTAGATTATAGAATTTCACTTCTCTTCTGAAAGACTCAAACAGTGAAACACAAGGAAACCACCCCTTCCAGGTGTTCTTCTCTTAGGCTAAAACCATCACACATTTTTTTACCATCTAGAATCTCAAGAGTTCACTGAATATTCTATGGACCAAGCAAAAGTTGAAGCTCATTGAGACAAAAATACTTGAGCCCAAACCAGACTAGTTTTCAGTGGTTTCTTCATTTTCATAACAGTAGTTCCACAATACCTTACCACTCACTTTCTTTAGGATTAATGGTTTTTTGTTTTAACATTTCACTTTGTGTATTTTTTCACCATTTTAAAAATTGTTACAAAATAAGGATTTTTCAGGATTCAGGGTTAGAATGTGTTCTTTGAGTAAATCTAAGCAAATTTACATACTCAAACGTCCCATATAAACAGACAGAAACTTCAAAGAATTATACCAAATGGGTCCATGGAGTAATGTGAATAGCTTAGGTAGCTAGTATCTTTATAATGCTGCCTCACATACACAGAATAAAATCAATCAAGAGCAAAAATAGATGACTTCCTTTTTAATGTAAATTCCCAAGGATAAAATAGTAGGATGAAAACTAATGGACGTAGTCTATCGATTCAAAAAATCTAATTTTTTTCCTCTTCATATGCCCTCTACTTCAATCATCATATGACCTAATCACTTGTTTTTAAGATTTATTCTCGTCTTTGTAGCTTAACAGAGTAGGTATAGCAAAACCTTGAAGGGTGGTGTGAATTGGAGTTTGTAATAATACTGATATTTGTAATATAATAGTTATCCATGACTAACATACCTCAGGCATCTCTTTAAAATGATCATGTAAGCCAGGCACAGTGGCACAGGTCTATAGTCCCAGCTACTTGGAGCCTAATGTAACATTACAAGTTCAATGCCAGCCTGAACAACTTAGAACCTGTCTCACAATAAAAATTAAAAAGGGCTGGAGATGTAGCTCAGTGGATCCATAGTAAAGCACCCCAAAACCTACCCCCCTACAAACACACACACACACACAATCATGTGAGTTAAACAACAATATTCTTATCCCTCTGAATTATGAGAGAACTGAGGCTTAGATTAAATAACTTGGCCAAAACCACATACTATCAAACTGTTGTGCTCTTAACCACAAAGCTTTCCTACATGTTGATGAATTGTCTAGAGTGTAGCTTCACTGCAGTGTAGATTATTCTTCTACATCATCTATTACAAATTCTTACTTCTCAATAAATAAGTTTCCACTTGCTTTTGGGATATTCTACTTCACAGTAGTTCCTAAATAGAAACCATATCTTGGATACAGACACCAGTTTTGATTGACTTCATGATGAGCTAAATGTGGTCACCAGTCAACACAGTCAGTGACCATCAACAATGGCTCCCTTGGTTCCACTGCCACCTCTCAGGCACAAATATACAACTCACTCATATGGAGTGTGTTCATCAAGCAACAAGTTTATAGACTGTTTACTACAGAGAGCGGCATCCGTACTGGCGAGCATTTTGAGATCCTCTTGAAGTCAGAACTATGATCTAGCAATTCAAAGTATTCCAGAAGAACTTAATGCCCACTGTGTTATGTTTTAGATATGAGGTGTCCCCAAAAGCTCGTGTGTAAAACGGTGTTAGGAAAGTGGAGGTGAAATGATTAGGTTATGAAACCTTTAACCTAAACCTTTAACCTAATAAAATTGTCTTCTTCTAAAATTGTTCTTGACAGATCTTTTAGCCACAATGAAAAAGCTGACTAAGACACATTCCAAATACCATAATCAACACCAGTGAAGAACATAACTACCCCACAACAGGCTTTTTCATTACCCAGCCTCAGATCTGGGTCCCTTTCCCTATACCTCTCTATGCCCAGGTAGGTCTATCCATGCTTTTCCTAATGAGCACAGAGGGGAGACATATTCTTAACATGTTTCTCAGGGCCAACCTTAGAATCAATATTAGTAAAGCTAGAATACTAAGGACTCTTTAGACCACACTATTAAAAAAAATGAGAAAAATGTGGTTCAACAGGTCAAAATGGCTTGCCCAAGGTCACAAGCTAATGTGAAAATCTAGAGACTTTAAGCTCCAAGTGCAGTGCATTTTCCACTTATTAGACTGTCTTAAACAAAAGACTAAATAATATACTAGACACTTTACATACAGTAGTTCATGTAATCCCCACAAACTTCAGATAAGATAAGTAGTATTACTCTTTTTACAAATGAAAAAGATTAAGTAATTTAGTGAAATTCAAACAGCTAGACAGTGGTAGTTACAGAGATCAGCTATTAACATCTTACTTTCCATGTAATCAGCAAATTCCTACTAAAAAGACTAATCCAGAAAGGATTGTGACATTAGACGTTGATGGGTTGGTATTCAGATTAGGAAAAAAAAAAAAAGTTGTGAAACTAATGCCTGGATGTTAAAACAACTAAAATAAAGGTGTTGTTATTTTTGCTTCCTTATACTATGCATCTTTCCCAAAAGGATTTGACTTATCAAAAACTATACCCAATACGATACTAAACTAAATTTAAAACAGGTATAGAAATGTAGCCAGAAAGACGACATTCTTACAAGAAAATCTTAGATACTTGTCAGAGATAGACTCTTAATAAAAATTTGGCTTCCAGACAAACTGCATGAAGACAGAAACATGATCCATTACATGAAGTGCAGTATTTCTAAAATAAAGAAGGCACTTGCTCAGAAGAAACAATTATTCCTGGCTATGAGATCATAGAAAAATTCGTTCCTGAAGCCCTCCAGAAAGGCATGACACAAAACAGGGAACAGTAGTCTCAACAATATCCTCATAGCGCCCAGAGTGTAGGGTCGTTTATTATGTGATTCATTAAGCCAGCAGCATTGCGCTTGGGCAAAATTCAGCCTTGGAAGTTCTTTGAGAGGGCATGACAGTTGTCTCTGGATAAGAGAAGAAGTAGGAGACAAGACCATGCTGAAGTGGGATGATACTGAAACAGCATGCAGTATGGAAGTCTTGCACAAACACAACACTGCTATTTACCTCCTTGATGTTTGCTAGAACACCAGGCCCATTTTAGTCTATAAGGCGTTGAGTCCCTTTCCACTTATTTTATCAGTCCTGTTTGTTTCCACCCTTCCCAACCTCCCCTGGAGCCAGAGGAACAGACCTAAACAGGGGCCTCAGCACCAGACCCAGTTCTCAAGCTTGCCTGAGGAAAACAAGGAAGTAAGCAGAGCAGGCAAAGCCAGCCCAAGAGAACCATATCAACAGCAGTGTGTTCCAAGATTGTGACTACCCAGTATCAGATAAAGACTCCACTCTTCCCAAGCTCCACAGAGTATGTGAAGGCAATCTGATTACAACATCTGTCACCCCCAGTGGTCACCACGGTTGATGCAACTGATCCGGTGGGCTAGGAGTAGGGCTCCTTCCTTCCTTACCAGTCTATGTGCACCCCTTTCAAAGCTGTGCACATAGTCCAAGAGGACAATGTTCTCCTTCCCTGATAGAGGAGGACAGTTCTTCAGTGAAGTGTGAAGGTAACTGTGTTCCCCTCCTAGACCTTCCAAACAGGTTGCCATGATACTAAGCTGGGCAGAGAGCCTCAGCTAACCTAATTGGCAAACCTCTGCTAGGAGGACTTTACTCCCCTTCATTCATTCATTCACTCAGTCAACAAATGTTAGTAATTATGATGGCTAAAAGTTGGAGATTCACAGGTAGACAAGATATAAGCAGCAGCTTCTTAATGGAGTTTGTAGTTTATCCTCTACCTGGAATTGTTACTAACTGGGACAAGTGAAGGAATGATCATGGAAATGAAGGATTAATGGTAAAAACGGTACAGTCTGTTGTGGTGGTGGTTGTGGTTGTTGGTGTTCATAGAAGGCCACAGGACAGTTCATCTGGAAGTGTGGAGAACAGACCTTCTTAGGAGATCAACTAAAGACTGTAGACTTGCACTTCATTTCCACAACCCATATCTTCCAGTGACGTTTTCTGTCAAGAATGAAATGAATACCTACAATGAAAGCTGAAAACACTATAGAAATATTATTTCCAAAAATTATGCACATTGATAAAATGGACCTTAAAGTTATCGTTACATAGTTGTACCTGAGATCTGCCATAGTGAGATGTATTTTATAAGTGTATACCACCCTTCTGCCATGTAATGACAAAAAGACCCTGATTGGATGTTAGCTCCTTGATATTGGACTTTCTAGTCTCCAGACCTGTGAGAAATAAATTTCTCTTATTTAAAAGTTTATTTAAAAGTTACCCCAGTGGCTGGGAATGTGGCTCAAGCGGTAACACGCTCGCCTGGCATGCATGGGGCGCTGGGTTCAATCCTCAGCACCGCATAGAAATAAAATAAAATGTTGTTGTGTCCACCAAAAACTAAAAAATAAATATTAAAAAAAAATTCTCTCTCTCTCTCTTTAAAAAAAAAAAAAAGTTACCCTAATCTGTGGTGTCCTGTTATTACAGTAGAGATTAGAATCAGAGTACGTAAAATCTTGAGATTGACTTTTTTGGTAAGCATTATGCCCTTGAAATCCATCAAGGTATTACATGTATCAGTAGTTCAATTTTATTGCTGTGTAGGGTATTCCATCGTATAGATATGCCAGAGTTTGTTTAACCATTTGTACTTTGAAAGACAATCGGATTGTCCCGTTTTGCTATTACAAATGATGGGGCTATGAAGATGTTTTAAAATAATGTAAAATAATGAAATAAATATGAGCAGCGTATCCTATCTAAATACTAGACAATTGTATTAATTAGTAGCATTTAACATCTTGCAATCAAGGACTCACCAAATTGCAAATACTATATAATCCTAGAAAGTTAAAAACATGATTAAGATAGGCTGAGGGCTTCAGGTGTATAGTTCAGTAGTGAAGTGCTTATATACCATGTAGAAGTCCTTGGGTTCTATCTTCAGCACTGAAAAAAAAAAGTAGACTGAAGTAGAAGCACAATGTACCCCCACCTGTTGATGTACAGAGTGATTATGTGGGAAAATAAAACATATTTTAAAATGGCTGTTTCACATTATCAAGCAAAGTTCAGAGCATACTAAGGAATAATTATTTCTGAGAGTTCTGCATTAATTTCCATCTCCTTTAACTGAACCTAGAGATGGCATCTCCTTTTCATAAACCAACTCACCAGTTCTTGCTATCCCAAAGGAATCCAGTCAAATGGAAAAAATGAGCACTTGTACTGATTGTACAGATTAAACCAAGTTTAAGAATTTTTACATAAAACACACATCATAATATGCACTATAGAGCCAAGCATTTACCCAGCCAAGTTCTCACGCTTTCCTCCTCTACACTGACTGACAAGCACTATGTACTTAAAAATTGAACCCTTGTGCTAGGGGTGTGGCTCAGTGTTATAGCACTTGCTTAGCATGTGTGAGGCCATGGGACTTGAGCCTCAGCACTGAGAAAAAAAAAAAAGAAAGAAAGAATTGGATCCTTTACTTTCAAACTTACCTGTTTGTAGGCCATAAAAAAATTAATTGAAAGTGAAAGGCTCATTGGATACCTCATTTTATAAGGAAGTATTGAACCTATATAATGCTGTCTTAGCAGCCTTTAAAATATACCTAACCCTTTCCTTTTACCCACTTAGTCTCTTAGGTTAAAATTTGTAAAATGCTTTACAAATCCCATGCCCAATTGTTTTTGGAGACAAATTATATCAAACATATTTTTTAAAGATCCATATCCTACATTAAACAATCATTTCGCAATATTTTTTTAAAGATTTTTGTTCTGATGTTATTTTTGTTTCTGAAATTATCTGGACTCAAGTATCAGACCAAATTCAAAATCGGCTGTGATATTTAAGAAATCATCAGGCACCTAGAGGAATGCTTAGAACGAGTATATTTAATCTAAATGTTGTTTTCAAATGTAATGACACTTTTATGAAGACTCTTTTTCACAGTGAGTGAAGCTGACATTACATTGTATATAATGACTTATATTTCTTAAGCTGGGTTTGGCACTTTTTGTAATTTGAAACCAATAAAATTCTGATCAGGCCTTGTATGTTTTCCTAGACCAGCCAAACTTGTAAACTTTGACATGCCATTGGTTCCTAATAAATGAGATGGGCCTGCCCACATCAGCCCAAATAACCATTCACCGGATTCCTGGCCCAGAAGTCTCAGGAAACCCAACACAAAGGTCAGGCACTGTGAAGTATTGCCCATCATCAGCTGAAATGTGGTGCTGCCCAGTCTTCTGGCAAGGAGTCTACACTTGGACAGAAGTGATTCTTTCTCTGAGCACTCTAAACTGTTCAACGTCGGTGGCTACATTTAGTTCCTTGTTTGAAGTCTCTTTTTTCATCTTTTAAACAAAATCTTCTTTTGAGGTCTAAATGAATGTTGAAGAAATAATATGTAACTGAATATACATACACACATACACACACACACACACACACACACACATATATATATTTATATTTATATATATATATATATATATATATATATATATATATATATATATATATACTTTGTGGCTGTTTATTTATTGAGAAATAAATAAGCAAAAGGCATACTTCAAGAAGACACCTTTGCCATTATAAAAACTAAGTGTTGTGCACACATTTCTAACAATTCAGTCTTAGGAGGCTTCTTCAAGTTGACCACCATACTTAATATCCTGGGCTCTCTACCAGAAGTGGAAAATTCCTCAGCTACACTCCCAACACTATAGACTCACATCCTTTCTACTGGTCTACTTCCAAGTTAAAATGCCAGGAAAATTGTGTGTGAAATTTTGGTTTTTATTTTTATTATTATTATTATTTTAAAATTCAAGAACATTTTCATTATTTACAATTCTGATTTTCTTGTGCATGACACTGAACTTCTAAAACATGGCCACCTTACAATTTCCTTAGATTAGGACAGACTGCTATATATTTTATAGGCTTCTCCTTAAACTATTATTTTACTTTATATACCTGCTATCAATTGTGCACCTAGTCTGTGCCTGACACTGTGCTAAACCTGGCAAGTACAACAGATTGAGTCCCAGAAAAGAAGAAGGCATTTATTGCAATCCATTGCAGTATTTTACGCACATGCTTCTGCCAGACTAACTTAAGTTTATTTTACTAAAATCTAATCCCATTTCTCCTTCTTTTGCCCACAGAGAGGTAAAGAGTGACCAATTCTTATTTTCTCCAAAATAGCTTTCCTGACACTTGAAATGTTCAAAGTTCTTTTCTCTTTTTCAAAATAACCATTTTTTTCTGCAAGGAAAATATTACATTTGATGCATGCAACAAGCCAATATAACTCCCTTGCTGTGTCATCACATTGTCATTGATATGAAAATATAGAATATGAATTTTCAGTCACATTGAAAGGATAAAGCAAATGATAGTCCCCTATGATCAGCTAGTTTCTTAGATATTAATCTATATCTAATCCTGATCTTGCCATCCTAAGAAAAAATATATAATGGAACAAAAATTTTGCATCATTGCACTAGCTGGGGAAAAATAACTAATAGTTCTCTATCCCTTATGACTCATAGCAGAGCACCCTGCCCCCAAAGAAATCAAGACGCACTGTCACTGAACCACATTATTATCCCTTAAAAAGACTATAAAATGTGTACATCACTAATTCGTTGACATTGAACCTGTGCCAAAACTATTAAGAGCACATATTAAGAGATATCCCAAATGTTTAGGAATAAAGACTGAATAAAACTCAAAATGAAATTCACTATTAATTTGTCTTTCATAAATGATTAAGTAAAGCATATGAAGGAAATAAAAGAGCAATAGATACCCTTTTATCATAAACTGGGGGATTTTTCTCTTACACTGTGCTTGTACTGACCAGTTCAGAAGTATGCATAATTGCCTATGGTCAACATCATATCACTGCCAGATCACACATTAAACAGATAACCACTGTTATTATAAAAGCGACTACCCTGACCTCCTATTTTGGTCTGGCTAGGAATGCCCGTATTCTCCCAGATCAACTGTTCTGCAATGCCAGTCTTGTGCTGGGCATGTCAATTTGCACCAGGAAAAGTGAGCAATGCCTTACAGAGCTTACACAAAGCATACTTATATGCATATGAATAGCACAAGTTCAAGAAATATGATAATAATTGTTCTTGAAGTGCTTTTTTAAAATCCCAAGTCTATGGATTGGTTATTTTATATATATATATATATATATATATATATATATATATATATATATATATATATATATATATATATATAACTAAGGTACAGTGTGTGTTATTTGGCAGCTGAATTTGACATGAAAACATAAAAGGTTTGGGCAACCACATATTTGGAAATAGAAATCTTTCCTGAAAACATGGCTTTGGTTTTTAAACATAGCTAAATTTCTGGAAACTTCAATTTGTCAAAGACAGCCAAGACTTCAATCATATTTAACATATTCCTGGGGTTTACATATAGTGTTTCAAAGTAATAAACAACATCTTGTTTGGAGTAGCACGAAGAAAATGAGGCAAGCACTTCTTTAGAGTAAAAGCTCCACTTTTAAAAATAGTTTGGAGACTCATTCTTATGTTGGTAAAATCACAAAACACTATTCAGCAAACAAAACATGATGAGCTCAATTCAAGTTGGTAAACATTTTTAGCTGGCTTCATTTGTAGGAAGAATTTTAATGTAACCATAACTTCAAGAATATGTCCCTTATAATGGAAACTTGAGGGGTAAACTTTTTTAATTGTTAATAAGAACAATAGTATCAAATTTGCACTTGAAAATCAGAAGAGATGTGATGACAACGGTAAATTGATTGTTTGAACAATTTTAAAAATCGCATTACAGAACACTAAAATACATCTGTATTATTCACTAGCACTCCCATTGAAATGACCAGAAGCCCATGGGTCTGATTCACTAGAAAATAGTCTCCTTTCATAGGGAGGGTCTACATCTATCTTACCTTCAGCATGCAAAGCATGTACTAAAGCTTTAAATCCTTCATGTGCTTCTACCTCCTTGGTCTCAACATAATCATAATGTCTAAAATGATTAAGTCACTTAAGAAGAATAATAAACACTTTCCAAGCAGCAAAATATGAGTTGAGATAAAAGTACCCAAGGAAGGGGAGACAGAGTGAGTTTTCTCTGTACTCTGTATAAGAAGTCAGGTCAGATTTCACTTAATCATGCTTTATCCTTATACAGGGGCTGAGTGAATAGAACAACTGTCATAAGAGCAATTGTGGATTTATATCCAGATAACCTACAGTGATCCACCTAATAAACATACAAATATCTTGCTCCTGTGGTTAATAATTCTTTATTGTGCCCTGCATGTTGTTCCTGGTTTTTTTTAAGATAATCTTAAAAATCTTGGTAGGTAAAAGTGAAAATTCATCTAAAGGTTTAAAAGTTGGTAATGTGTTAAGCCCCTTTACCACCACCTGTATTTAAAATCACTACAGAAGTGAACCTCAAAGGTAGAAAGACCATAGCCAGGCAGAGTGACACACATCTGTAATCTTAGCAGGTCAGGAGGTTGAGGCAGGAGGATCCATCGTGACTTTAAAGCCAGCCTCAACAATTTAGCAAGGCACTAAGCAACTCAGTGAGACCCTATCTCTAAATAAAATACAAAATAGGCCTGGGGATGTGGCTCAGTGGTTGAGTGCCCCTGAGTTCAATCCCAGGTGCCAAAAAAATAAAATAAAATAAAAAGTAGAAAGACCTTAGATCCAGGTTTGCCTGGAAGATAGTCTTGGTTTGTGTCTCTTGACCTGAAGTAATTATTTGTAATATCCATATCCTCATTCCCTTTTCAAAGTGTTCCAGTTGAATGATAAATTAAAGGGCCACCTTTCTTATAATGGATGACATGTACTTGATATGACTTCCAAGGCACCAAACGTTTGCCTCAAGTATTTTCCTGAAAGCAGACAGCTCAGACTCTGAACTCTACCAGTTACACTACAAGGTCCTTGAGTACTGATGTTCATTTTTACTTAACTATGTGTCCCCAAAACTAGCAAATGGCTAGAAGAATGTTATTCTGGTGTATCAACTCCCCTTCCCTATGTCATAATCTAGTTTGCAGAGACTTTGATCATCTTTCCATTACTGGTCCATTATACTGATGACATTAGGTTGATTGGATCTAAAGAGCAAGAAGTAGCAACTATACTACACTTATTGGTAAGACAGTTGCATATCAAAAGGTAAAAAAAACAAATCCATTTAAAATTCATGGGCAACCCTTCTCGGACTATTTCCTGAAGACCTTAAAAGAGCACACTACAGGGATACTGCCACATCGATGTTCATAGCAGCACAATTCACAATTGCTAGACTGTGGAATCAACCCAGATGCCCTTCAATAGATGAATGGATAAAAAAATGTGGCATTTATACACCATGGAGTATTACGCAGCACTAAAAAATGACAAAATCACGGAATTTGCAGGGAAATGGATGGCACTAGAGCATATTATGCTTAGTGAAGCTAGCCAATCCCTAAAAAACAAATACCAAATGTCTTCTTTGATATAATGAGAGCAACTAAGAACAGAACAGGGAGGAAGAGCAGGAAGAAAAGATTAACATTAAACAGAGTCATGAGGTGGGAGGGAAAGGGAGAAAAAAATGGAAATCACATGGAAATGGAGGGAGCCCCTCATTGTTATACAAAATTACATATAAGAGGTTATGGGGGGAATGGGATAACAAACATGGAGGGAAATGAATTACAGTAGATGGGGTAGAGAGAGAAGATGGGAGGGGAGGGGAAGGGGGTTAGTAGAGGTTAGGAAAGGTAGCAGAATACAACAGTCACTAATATGGCAGTATGTAAAAATGTGATGTGTAACCGATGTGATTCTGCAATCTGTATTTGGGGTAAAAATGGGAGTTCATAACCCACTTGATTCTAATGTATGAAATATGATATGTCAAGAGCTTTGTAATGTTGTGAACAACCAATAAAAAAAAAATAAAGAGAAAAGAAAAGAAAAAAAATTCATGGGCAATATGGGGGGTGGGGGCATGGCTCAATGGGAGAGCACTTGCCTAGCACTTGCCTAAGTCCTGGGTTGGAGTCCCAGAACTGCAAAAAAAAAAAAAAAAAAAAAAAAAAAAAAAAAGATTCAGAGGCCTTCTATCTCCATGAAATATCTAGGGGCCAAGTGGTGTGGGGCATGTCAAGATATTCCAAGGTGGAAAATAAGTTGTGGCATCTGATTCATCCCACAAGTGAAAAAGAGGCATAATACCTTGTGGGACAAGTTGGATTTTAGAGGCACCATTTTTCTCATATGAGTGTATTGCTCCAGCCCATTTACTGAGTGACCTGAAAAGTTACTAGTTTTGAGAAGGCTCTGTAGTAGGTCCTGGCTGCTACAAAATCTGCTCTATGACTTGGGCCATATGATATAGTAGATTCAGTGGTGCTTGCAGGGCAGTTGCAGATACTGAGGCTAATCACAGTGCAAGTCATCAGGATTTTGGAACAAGGCCCTCCCATCATTTACAGTAGGGGAGGACTTCAGCAATCAAGTGGATATGATGGAGCATATCATTCTGGGGAATGCTCTTCCTTCACATGTTGCTCTGGCTCATTCCTTCACTTTCCTCAGAAGCAACACACCTTATCAAGTGAAGCCTTTCCTAGCCATTCTACCAAAAATTCCAACCCCACCCCACTTTCCATCCTCCTTCCCCACTTTAGTTTTTGTTGTTTGTTTGGTACCAGGGATTGGACCCAGGAGCACTTAATCACTGAGTCACATCCCCAGACTCTTTTTATTTTTTAATTTTTACCTTTGAAAAAGTTTCAGTACATTGCTTAGGGCCTCCTTAAAATCCTGAGGCTGGGTTTGAACCTGCAACCCTCCTGCCTCAGCCTCCGGAGCCACTGGGATTACAGGCATGCACCACTGTGCCCAGCACTTTTTCCATCACACTTACTATTATGTAATATATTCTTTACTTTTTCATCCAGCATATCCCCCCTATTCAAATGTAAGCTCATTAAGAGGAGGAATTTTGAGTCTATTTTTCTTTCTACTCTATTACTGATGACAAAATGGAGTCTGGCACAGATGAGGGTACCATTTAAGCAATACTAGTTAAGTTACTATTATTATCAATTTAACAGACATGTAGGGGCTGAGGATATATCACAGTTTTTAAGTGTGTGCTTAACATGTACGAGGCCCTTGTTTCCATTCCTAACACCAAAAAATAAATGAAAATCAGTACCTAAATAAAATCTATGTGGCCTGAAGACTGGGACTAGAAACATTGAATTATTTTATAATTGAATCCTGACAGCAACACATGGGCATAACATGTGTGATATGAGCACTGGTTCATATCATAATTCAGACAGCTGAAAAAACACAACTGAGAACTCAGCCAAGGTCACATTGGTAGTCATGGATGGTTTGGGAGAAAAATGAGTGCAAATCTATGCTCCGGAGTACATCCTGCTTTTCACACTGACATTAATACCTTTTTGCAAATTTGCATATCATTTGAGGACCTCAACTAGCACCCATTATCATCATTTATTTACCCACATATGTGTTTGTCTTCATCTTACAACCATTCATTTGACACTGACTAGGCACTGGGGTTCAAAGACAATGTCCCTTATGTTTATAGTCTAGCAGAGATGAAAACAAAGGTTCTGCCATGGAACTAGAAATAACTATAATGAATGTATAGGATTCTTTTGGAGAACAAAGGAGAAAGGGAGATGCCCTGGTTAAAACAAGGATGAAGGCCAACTTTGCCTTCCTAGTAATTCTGTGTAAGACCTCCTCTGATGGATTCAAAGGAGCCAAATAAATTTTCTGCAACTTCCGTGATGATGACCACTGGCCCATAGCCCTTTCATCCTTGTCTCCTTCCCTTACTTATTATGAAACTATTCTTATTTTTAAATAGAAGATAGAAACCTGTAAGAGCCTATGATTTTTTTTTTCTTTTTTCGTTTTTTACAATACTGAGAATTGAACCCAGGGGCTCTCTATCATTGAGTTACATCCCCAGACCTATTTTATTTTATTTTATTTTTATTTGAGACAAGATCTTGCTAAGTAGTTGAGGCTGATCTGGAACTTGCCACACTCCTGCCTCAGCCTTCCCAGTCACTGGGATTAAGAAAGAGCACCACCATACCCAGCTTGAAATATTTCTTTTTAAAAGGAGTTTCTGGTCTAAATGGAGAAGGATCTGTAAGAATCTCCTAACAACCACCTAGGAGAAAAAAATATTATACAAAATATTATTTGACTAAGTCCCTCTTCCCACAGCCTAATGATGGACAAATATCAATAAAAAAATGAAAAATTAATATTTTCAAACTATTTGCCTGATCCATTAATAGCTTACAAACTCTGACTCTCAAAGACCCTATTAAAAAGACAAAAGAAAAATGTGAGAATCTTCACAGTACTTTTCCAAAGGAATAAATTTTTATGTTTCTTGTGCATGCAAAAAGTGATACCGTATAGTAATTTTAATGATAAACCTCAAAGTAAGACTTTAAAAATTAAAAAGGAAATGGATATGGTGTCATATGTAGATATGCCTTGGAGAAATCTGAAAATGCATACACCAGAGTATATGACCTTAGAGAGACTAGGAAGTCTTTTACTTCTTATTCTTATAAAATCATAATTTTATGAATTTTTATGTGATTTTTAAAATAATTTTTCAGGCAAAAAAGGAAAGCCATACAAAAACTAATATTCAATGTTTTCAGATATGCATATTGCAGAATAAAAGAAGGAAGTCCATTCTCAATGAATATGCTGATTTACATAGCAGACAGCTCTATCCAGGGTTGGCAGGAAGTGCTATGGCACAGTGGTTAAAGTGGGGGTTTCTAAGTCAGACAGACTTTGGTTTGAATTTAAGCCTCATTCTCACCCATGGTGAGACTGGAAAAAAAAAAATGCCTTCTTGAAATCTATTTTCTCATCTGTAAAATGGGAATAATAATAACAATTTCTTGGGTTTGTTATTAAGCTTTTAGATGTGAATGTGCCTGAGATATACTAAGCCTTCAGTTAGATATGAATTAGTGCTATGGGAGATTACAGCTAACAAAAGTGAACAGGTGACTCTAATGTTAGCACTGAATTCCCCAAATATAGACAGAAAAGATCCTGAAAAAGCAATCTGAGAACAGACTGTTAGGAAAGCCTGGATTTGATAATAGGCAGCTTAATTTTTCAGATACTGCTTAGAATAATGGTGACACTGAATTTGCATCCTGTTTCTAAAGACATGTTCTCCGTCTTCGAGTTTCCCAAATAGTCAACAATCGCAAGAGATGATTCTTGAGACTTGACCATGAATGGTTAAAGACAATAGATGATACCGAAAGCCTCTCTTTAGGAAACCTTCTCAAGATCGAAATTCAAGGTACTCACATTGCTTTTTGAGATAATACAAACTGCCAGAGGAATGCTGATTGAATTTCTAAAAGGTAAACTGCTTAACACAGAAAAATGAGGAGTTTTTTCATAAAGAGTGAGAGGAGATTCAATTTTAAATTTATCACAGTTAAGTACCAAACCAAGACAAGAAAAAAATAAAATGGGATACAAATAAAAGTGGTTAAGCAGAGATATTTAAAGCAAGCCATTAGGACAGTTAGTGGGAACCTTTATGTCTATGTCATAAAATCACATAAAATAAATAGAAATAATGAGGCTAGCCTAAAAGAAAAATGACACAAATTGAGCTTGAAATCTACACAATATTTCAAACGATCCTAAACATTCTACAAATGTTAAACTTGACATCCTCATGAAAAAACAAGGTTTTTAAAAGGTGGGTCAGAGTGCAGGGATTTAAGTCGGGAGAGGCATAGATGATCTGTCCTGTTGTTTCAGCAAATATTGTCATAAAGCCATTTTGCTTTCCAACTTTGTCCAAAGAGCATGTGAGTAGTGTACACATACCAGAAGAAATCACTGTGGGCAGAGAAGAAAGTTGGCACACGGGCCTTTGATTCCTCTCCTGCTGTTACAGAGTCCGTATCATGTTTGGGACACATAGGCAAAGCTGGCCCAAGACACTGCCAGAGTAGGAAGACATCTTTGTAGTGAAATGCGGGGTCTTTGCCTCCTCTGAGAAATCCACCTCTACCAACCAACCAACCATAGAGCGATTCTTTGTCTTAGAGATAAATGAAGCCCACTTGTTATTTCCAGAGCACCACTTAGGCTACCTGGGAGGAGATGAACACTCTGAAAGTGCAGTTCTCCTGACCCTGATTTTCTCCTGCTTGCCCATTAGCACAGATTAGTTTATTGTTCACATTGCCCCCTAGACACGAGGCCTAGACAGCTCGAGCAAGTGGACTGTAACAGAAACAAGCCTTTCGTGACAATGGGAACGTAGAAGAACAGCACAGGGCGTCAGGCCAGAACAAACAGGCTCAGATGTACATAAGGCGTCCATATTTTCCAAACTAAAACTCATGACACACAGCTTGACAAGTATGATTGTCCTTATGGGAACAACAGGACAGAAAATTTACAACCCAAGGTTACCCTGGAAAATCTAAGATATATAAACAGCACATTCATAAAGGCATTGAAAGTGGGAAGGCCAACCTAACCTACTTTAGAATTCTGCAAGTGTTGGTCAGTACATGTGAAAGCTAGTTTGTTAAGTCACCCACATCTCTATTTATTTCGATCACAAACACATTACATATTTTTGACACACTGAGGTTCTCTCTGTTCCGAAGATTTGCCATAAGAATAGCAGGTGATATCTGAAGGAAATAGATGTTTACAGTTGAGTAGAAAAGTGTGCATCGTGTCAGATTAAATTGTTTGCCAAGCTTTCTAAACTTGCCTGCCCAGCCCTTGCAAGAGTACTAAATTCACCCAGAGACATGTAAGGAAAAGAAATATTCTCAGAAACTCTGTACTTCTGTGTGCGGGTGTGTGTGTGCTGGAGATTGAACCCAGGATGCTTTACCACAAAGCTATATTCCCAGTTCTTTTAATTCTAAGACAGGGTCTTGCTAAGTTGATAAAAGTCTCAGGATGTTGCCAATGCTAGCCTCAAACCTGCCATCCTCCTGCCTCAGTCTCCTGGGTTTTTGGGATTCCAGGCATGGGCCACTGCACCTGGATAAGCCTGCAATGCTCTTGCACATGACTTTCAGGTTAAGACCCACAAATTTACAGAAAGACAGAAAATTAATCAGTTCATGTTGCACCCTTTTTTCATCCATTTAATTACTTGCATGAGAGAGTCATAATTTCTTATAATACCCCCCTCAACAATACTTCAGTGAAAGTCTCTTATAGAAAGGAAAATGAAGGTCAGTAACCTAATATCCCCAAGTAACCCTACAACATTAAGCCAGAGTGGGTAAAAGGGAAGAAATGCTCTTACAGAGGGAGCATTTATTTATTCTTTCAACAGTGAATAAAAGTTATGATTTGCCAATAACTATAAATTGACAGAACTCTCAACTTTAAAAAAATATATATACAGGGAGACCACATAAAAGATTAAAACAATCGTTTATGTAAGGTCAGAAGCTTTTTAAGGGCCTGAAATATATCAAATTTGTCATGGTACCATAGAAATTTGACATTTGGGAAAATGCCTCAGAGATTATCTAATAAAGGGAAACCTCTCTTTCAGATGAGGAAACTGACGCATAGCAGCCTGTCCAAGTTTACCTGGTTAGCTGTAACTGAGTCAAGAGAAAACCTCGTCTCCTGCAGAGCTCACAGATGAGTTTACTCATCCATAAAATGAGGGTGCTGAGCTCTTGAGGTCAATGCCTGCCCTGCTGTATTGATTGATTGCTTTGTAATCTACTTATTTGTATTTTGGCTCTTAAATAAAGGTAAGGCTGCCAGGTTTGACATATTTCTAGCCCTCAGAAAGCTGACCTGACAGTAAAGCCCTTCCAAAACATTTATAGAGACGATGTTCTGAACAATTTGCAGAATTTAATAAGGTGACACATTTTAAAGTACAGTGTAGTTACAGACAGCCAACCTGAATGGATGCATGCGAGGGAGGTATTATTTTTTTTTAATTTTCAAGATGTCACTGCCATGGAAGACAGATGCCAAATGGTAACAGAGGCCTCTATTTAAAAAAAATAAAATAAAAATAAAAACTCCAAAAAAAGCACGAAGTGCAATGAGGAACATGACACAAGAAGAATGATGAAACATCAAAACCAGATATTAAGAATTAAAAAAAAAACACACACTGATTCATTATTTGAAGGTATCTCATGCCTCTGCTTTTCCATTTATATCTGCCCCTAAAACATGGCCATACAGAAGTTTCCCAGTATTTAATAACCAACTACAAATTTCAAAAAGATACTTTAAAATCAGAGTGTATAAATCAGAATATAAAATTGAGGTATATATTTAAAAAAAAACTTTTATTTTAGCTATAATGTTTCCTGTTTATTTTTACCCTGACTCTTACTAGTATTTCTATAGTAACAACACACAATTTTTAGATGGGGGAAAAACAGCTATATGATTTAAATACTGAATGAATGAAAGACCATGCCAGTTTGTTACTATATAAAAAAAAATGCTATAATCTGAGGTAGTATAGTTGACATAGATTATAGGCAAGATGATTAAATACACAGTGAGCCAGTGAAAGGAATATTTTTTGGAGGCCCCAGAGTGCCTTTTTCATAATTTTTAGATTTATTTAAATATATAAAATCACGATTGAGGCAGTTGAGAATACAAGAACATTTGGGAAAAGTTTGTGGGGAAATCAGCTTGTCCAGTTACTTGACTTCTACATTGTCAGGTCACAGGTAAATTTTCAGATCTCTAGTTTTCCCTACATTAATATGATAGTAGTACCTGAACTTCTCAATTCAGTAGACCTGGTTTTGAGCTCATTGCTTGCTTGTTTTTTGAGGAAATTACCTAACTTCTTGGTGACTGTTTCATTGTCTGAAAAATTAAATTGAATAACTAATTTCTGACTCACTAGATTTTTAAATTATTTAATTATATAGCACCTCAAAAAGCAACTGTAATGGTATTCAGAATACAGAAAGCTTCCAATAAATGGGAACTGTGACTGTAGTCATAATAGAGTATTAATGGTCCTCACCTTTTATTTTTCCTATTGTGGCAAGTTATTATGAAGTTAACACAAGTTTTTGATTCAGAGTTTGGTTAGAAGCTAGATTCTTGACTCATGGTGGGATGATAAAAGAATTTCATCAGCCTCAATTCCTCCTTCTGTAAAATGAATATCATAACACTTAATTCTCACTGTTGCTATTAAAATTAAATGTGAATATACATGCTACACAGTGCCTGGCACCAGCGGAGTGATAACAAGGTAATCTTCCAACATTCCTTATCCTGACTCTCCCTCATTGCTTCATTCATTCTTCCACAAACAACTGAGCCCTGAAGTCTATGCCCTGAAAATACAAAAGAAAAAAAACTGTCCACCTTTGTTTCAAGAAAGTATGAGAAGAGAAAGTGAGAGAGATTAAAGGATGCAAAGATGAATATTTTAAGAGGTGAAAATTAGTGAGAGAGCATGAAAGAGGAAAGCAAAACTTTCTTTTAGTCTTTGAGGAACATGCAATTAGCCACTTAATACCCACTAGGATGGCAATAACCAAAGCAAAACCAAAAAAGCAAATAATAAGTGTTGGCAAGAATATGGAGAAAGTAGAACCATCACACATTGCTGTGGGAATGTAAAAAAATGGTACAGCTGCTATGGCAAACAGTTTGGCAATTCCCCAAAGAGTTAATAATAAACTTAAAACCCAAACTTCCACTTATAGGTATGTACTCAAAAGAATAGAAAGGGCCAGGCACTGTGGCCCACGCCTGTAATCCCAGCAGCTCTTGAGGCGGAGTCAGGAAGATCGTTAGTTCAAAGCCAGCTTCAGCAATTTAGCCAGGTGCTAAGCAACTCAGTGAAACTCTCTAATGAAATAGAAAATAAGGCTGAGAATGTGACTCAGTGGTCTTGTGTCCCTGCATTCAATCCCCAGTACCAATAAATAAATAAATAAATAAATAAATGAAACAATGAGAGAGAAAATGGAAATTTTTGGTTTGTTTTGTTTATTAATTAACTAATTAATTTTAATTAGGTATATATGACAGCCGAATGCATTTTGATTCATTGTGCACAATTGCAGCACAACTTTTCACTTTTCTGGTTGCACATGATATAGAGTCCCACCATATGTGTAGTGTACCTAGGGTAATGATGTCTACTCTAGCAACAGAGCTATACCCCCAGCCCGAATGAAACTGGAAATTGTTTAAAATCAATGTCCTAGGAGCTTGGTCAGACTTCTGCTAGAGCCAGTGTGAATAGTGGATCATTGGTGACTGCTCCAGTGTTGGAAAAAAAAAAAAGAGAGAGAGAGAAACAAAACTGGGTGCGAGCCAGGCAGAGAAGGTAAGGATTGAAAACCCTGCCCAATGTTGAAAAGACAGCAAATAGCTTCTGCACGTTTTAAAACACTGAGACACAAGAGATGGAGCTGGAATGTGGGGAAAGTAGCAAGAGAACAAGCTAGATATAAACCACTGCAAAAAATAAAAAAGTTGATCCAGAATGTACATGTGGCCTGCAAAGCAAGCTTCTAAGAGTGCTGTCACTCCCAGAGGGTATGTGCAAGCAAGTTATGTCATCTTTTCTTAAGTATAAAAATAAACATAACACCCACCTCACAAGCTACTTTGAGAATTTAATGAAGCAATATAGGTAAAGCATATAATATAGAGCCTCACACACAGTTCAAAGTCAATATTAGCTCTTCAAACCTTTGGGAAAGCAAGAGAGAAACTTTCAGTTATCAACAAAACATTACAGCAAATGATAAAGGTTTCAAGCTTTTTGAACTTTTGAGTAATTTACATACATTACCACTAGTTTAACCTCCTCTGATCCATCAAAACATACATATAATTTTTTGAAAATCTCTAGAGAATTATGGTAAATGTCTCCTAGACTAATGATACCAATCTAGCCTTGGTAGCTCAAGTTTAGCCTTAAAAATATCAAATTCCTATTATAATGATATTCTAACAAAATATCCCAAACTTTATTCCAGGTATATGCAATCCAATGTTCAAAGACCTAATTCAACCAAGAACATTTTAGACAGTAAGTAATAAATTCTCAGAAGTCAAATTTTCCATTTACACCTATAAATAGAAAATTCAATTTAATGCAAATTGTTAAATAATAAGACCAGTCGGCAATGAACCATACTAAACACATCATATGAAATGGATCAGTCATGCAGCATGGTGACCAGCAAAGAAATTTGTGACATGCTCTATAGCTAAATAGTACGTGCTTATCCACACTCACGTGCACACACACACACACACACACACACACACACACACATACACACACACAAACATGCACACAAAACAAAGTGCTAACATAGAGTGGCTGGGTGTATATAAAAAAATGAAGAAATCCTGAATGAGTGGATGGCGACATTCCTCTGTATTTAAAACCTTTTGGTCATCTTCCATGGGATCATCTAAGCATGAAGAATGATATTTTATACAATGCTTGGCAGAGCAGTTGTTAGGAAGAGGAATCTTGCAAACTCTTTGTTGAGACTAAAAATCATTAAGAAGTGGACTCAAGCATGCTCTCCATTGAGATCTCCTCCTTGACAGAGTTCAGAAGTCACAGTCCAGACTTATATTAGCAACATACCCACAGAACTCTCCTAATGGTGGAATCCACCAGATTAAAATAATTCAATATACATCACTTTTTATCATACCATAATCTGGTAAATAGGTATGGCTTAAGTGTTGGAACAAATGTTTGGGGGAACATTTGTGGTGCTGGAATCAAGGTTTACCCTACATCCAGTGTGTCTAGAAAGGAAATGAATTGAGGTAGAAAGTTTGGGAAAAACGTAAGTTTGACTTTCAAGTATTTTACAAAGCTTATTTTCCTTTAATAAACCATCACACATCTGAGCTTGGAAACAATTTAAAAGAAAAAAAAAATAAAGCAAATGTCAATCATCATTCACCATAGTCACCAAGGTGCTGGCACCTGAACATAGGTTCTTACAACAACAAAGAAAAATCCTTAATGCTGATGAGACACTTCTTTGCTGTGTAGGTTCCCAGAGTCTGAAGCACATGCAGACCAAAAATCAAGAACATTCCACAGGCAAATTATTCACATTTTTTCGTATGTTTTTATTAGAATATCTGCTTGCCTGGAGCTGAGAGGTTTTATGGGACACAGAATTCTTATCTTTTCCTGGTGGTGATGCTGGGGATAGAATCCTATGTGTGCTAGTAAGTGCTATACCACTGAGCTGTATATCACCAGCCCCTAGACTTGGAACTGAGATCTAAGTCCAGCAAAGCCCATGGTGAACAGAAAGCAAGTTGCTCACCCTGTTTGTCAGTTAGCAACCAAAACTGATGTGCAATCTTCAGACACACATCAAAACAACATAGGAATATTGAAATAAGTTTAAAATGATGCCATCCAAACAACTAAAAGGCAAAATATTCGGCTAAATTGTACATTAATCATTTATTAATTTGCCTTAGCTTCAGTCAAATCTTACAGAAAGTTTCAGGTGCATATTCTAATCAGAGGGCCCCAGGTTCAGCCTAAGAATGACTTCAAGTCCTTTTCTTTAGTTATTTGGAAAGTTTTGGAGGGGAAAAATATTTCTAATGTAAAATCATTTCTACATTGAGTCTGAGAATTTATTCAAGTTTTTTTTTTTTTGTAAAATTCAAGTTAACTATATATTAGCCTTGAATATTGATAAGATTAAGAGAACAAAAATATTTGGAATATGACTTTAGCCCAATCCAAACAAAATGTTGAGACCTGATCTTTAGTATATCAGTTGAGCTTACTATTTTCCTTCTTGCTAAGAAATTAGTCAATGATACTAACATAACAAAAGAAAGGTTTTTTTTTTTTTTATTTACCACCTTGATCACTCCCTGCTCCTTCGTATCTTTCAGAAAAGTTAAGAATTTAGATTAGCCAAAGGATTGTAAGTGTTTTTCTAAATCCACTTTAGGTATCTGTTTTCTCAATTGATTTCTCTCAAATCTCCAATGATGTTTGCTGTAAATACTTTATTACTGAAATGTGTATACGTAATGAATTAAGAAGTAGTGATAATGTAGGACTACTTCATCCAGAAATCCACAGACATATGGAAAATACTGTGAATTACCAAATAAGTCCACTGAGTGAAACATAAAGTAAAAATGAGTTTCAGAGACAGCTGGACATGTTTATGTAGGCAAAAGGGGTTAGAAGATATGCTGACAACATGGAGAGGTGTGTTGCAATAAACTTGAAGGAGACAGGCCACTGGGCCACCACCCCTTTCCTATCCAGGAATGCCTTATGTTCTCATTAGTGTCTCACATCTGGACAGCTGCATTATTAAAATTTGGCCCTAAA
The DNA here is from genome assembly GCF_964194105.1 of Spermophilus citellus. Taxonomy (NCBI): domain Eukaryota; kingdom Metazoa; phylum Chordata; class Mammalia; order Rodentia; family Sciuridae; genus Spermophilus; species Spermophilus citellus. The sequence continues at coordinate 50,238,201 of NC_138192.1, read as the reverse complement.
CTTGAGTCAACAAAAAAGTTTAGTGTGTCTCAATTTCATTCTTCCTTTACATATTACACACACACACACACACACACACACATCAGCTTTTATTCACGTCCAGATTTCAGATTTTTATGACTCACGGCCAAGGACAAGGGAAGGCCTTGTGAACAAGCTTGTTCTGATCATGTCCACCTCTGTCTGATACAAGTACATGTTCGTGGCACCTCACTTTCATAAATACAGCATTCTAAACAGTCTTTTGAATGGCCACCTTTAGTCCTGGGTTAGTTTCTCTAGCTGAGTTTCTTTAGAAGGGAGAATGCTTTAAGGGTAAGAGAAAAGGGGCAGCTCTCCTCATTCCTTTATCTTTCATCATCTTTTAAAATATGCCATTAGGAAAGATTTTGGAGAGGATTGGTTATAAGCCAAGAGTTTCACTGGCCCTTTCAGTTCTTGCCATTTCACATTTCTTGCCTCAGGAACTGGTTGGGATTTTGAACACAGTCACATTTTAATTTACAAGATGAGGACATAACCATTGTGTGAATGCAAATAACCAAATACCTGCACTAGCACTTTACAATTAGCAAGTTCTGGGATCTGGTCTCCTTTACTCTAAAACATGAGCCCTTTAGGTTGATAATGTTTTCTTTCATTTGTAGATACAGAAACTGAGGCTCACTGAAGTTAAGTGACTTGGCCACAATCCCTTGCCCAGGAGGTCAGTGGCCAAGTTGAAACTTGCCTAGTTCGGCCTTTTTTTTTTTTTCAAATACACCTGGGAACAACAGGCGTAAGAGTAATTTACATTCAACCCTCAAAAAAGAGTTCTGTTTTTTAATGTGAATTTAAAGAATAAAGTTGAACAAAAACATAAATGCTGGGCTCATGTTTATAGTGTCCATTTTAAAGAACCCCCCAATCCATTACGTGGTACCAATATGCATATGTATGCTACTGAGTTATTTCCAGTAAAAAAATAAAGATATTTAAGGAAAAAATTTTTTTTCACTAAATAGCTCTTTATGTTATATGTATTTTTTTAAATTGTATTAATAAAAAAATGTACAAACATTAGAGTCAGTAAGTAAATCAAAATTTGAGTTTATTTTAATTTCAAGCATCATATTTTTGTAACAAAAAACCCAATCCTTTGGGTGGCACACACCTATAAATCCAACTACTTAGGAGACTGAGGCAGGAGGATCACAAGCTCAAGGCCAGCCTGGACAACTTATCGAGACCCTGTCTCAAAATAAAACAAAAATAATAGAAAGGTCTGGGGATGTAGCTTAGTATTGGAATACCTCTGGGTTCAATCCCTAGTATGAGAAGTATGGGGAGAAAGGGAAAAAAAATCCCCACAAGCCTACCCATAATCTAATTAGTTGACAATTGCTGAAAATAATATTCTTTCTACAAAAGCCAAAGTCACTTTTAGAAACTATTAATAGTTCTTGTTGCAAACAGAAGTTTTATTCAATATTTGGATATGACAGTCTCAGGATGTAAACAAATAGATGATAGAGTAAGTGATGGTGGGAGGACAGAGTGGAGGATTGGAAAAGAGACTACAGCACAAGCCTCACACTTAGCCAAGATACAGGCACCACCATGTCCCTAAGAAGCAGGCCCCAAAGTGCTGATCCCTTCTGATGTGCTGATTATCTCTGCTGTGGTGTCACTGAAAACTTTGGTTCTCTCTTGAAAACAAATGTCCAGGACTGAACACCACTTTGAGCCTATTCCCCGATGATCTGTCAAGTCCCTGCCAACCTCCTCCCACCAGAGGTGGTGCCCATTCATACAATTGGGCGGTTTATTGTAGTCCTACTACAACCGAGGCAAACTTGCAGCAAGTAAGAGACACTGTCTCATGCTAGCAAGAAAAGTTCCCATCCACTAGAATAAGCTCTTGGATACTAAGATCAGCCTCTTGAGAACTTTGTTCACAAAGCCATTTAGCTATTATCACTGCCACATTGGCTTCTGTCTTATATTTCTAAAACGAGATTGTATTTTCTGTCTCCCAGCCTCCTCTGATATCCCAACATGCCTCTAGCGCAACCTGGTTATAACATGTCACAGGTGATTTAAGCTAATTTCAGCTGTGGTTGATGGATTCCAAGGACCTGACCCTCTGTGCATTTGGTAGATCTACTTTCGCCTTCACTTTATTCTGTAGCTATCATTTGACTAGATGGGCCTGCCTTCTCTACTCCCAATAGCATTCATCACACACAGTCTGTCTTCCCTGCAAGACTGCAGGGCCAAGTCTGTCTTGATCATGGTTTTATCTCTACTCCCAGCAAGATGCCCAGCACATAGTAGGAAATTAACTAGCATTTACTGGATGAATAAGTAATATACAAAATGTGATTTCTCAGGTAATCCATTAGCTTGGGAAATGAAGTTCCCTGTGACATATTGAATTTATTAATTGGCTGATGACATGGATGCATTAGCCATTATATTTACATTAACTTTAACATATTTAACAAATATGCATAGAGACATCTTTTGAAAAACTGCTTAACCAATTTCTGAGAGAGAGAAGGAAAAAGATGACACAAATCTGTGCATTCAGTTGCTGCTTTATATTTATTATATGAAGAATTTACTTTTTTATCATTGGTCTTTCAATAGTGAGTTAAAGTACAGGTCTATTAAATAATACATTTTTACCTAACATTTTAACTTCTGTAAAACTTTTCCCCCTTCAAAAGAGGATTTACTAAGTTTACTTTATAATATTGGGTTAAGAGAAGTAAGAGACTTCAATGCAAAGCAATATTTCATTCCACAACAGAACTATAAAAATTATACATGTTTTTAGGAGGCACATTATCCAAAGGGGAAAAAAAAAAAAACAGTTCTAGAAAAGCACAGGCAATAGGGCAGGCCCTGTGGCACAAACCTATAATCCCAGCAGTTTGGGGATTACAGGAGAGGCAGGAGAATCACAAGTTCAAAGCCAGTCTCAGCAACTTAGAGAGACTCTGTCTCAAAATTAAAAATAAAAGGGGTGGGGATGTGGCTCAGTGGTTAAAGACCTCTGGGTTCAATCCTGGATACTGAAAAAAAAAATTAAAAATTGCAGGCAATATACACCTCATTATGCTTACTTAAAACTAATAATCTTATTAACTTAAGACAAAAGGACTAAACTATTTTTTTAAAGTCCAGTTTCTATATGATCACTGTTGTTTCTACTCTCTTATCCCAAATAAAATCAATTAATTTTCCAACTTTTCTATTGTATTAGCTTTCAATCACTGATGAAATAACCTAAGATAATGAACGTATAAAAAGAAAAGGTTTATTTCTGTTCACAATTTTGGAGATTCCAGTCCACAATTGGCCCTGTCACGTCAGGCCTGAGGTGGAAAGGGGTCCCACCATCTTCTTCAATAGCAAGCTCCCATTGACAGAAAGACTTCCTACTAGGCCCTCCCTACCTCTGAAAGGTTCCTCCACATTCCAATAACACCACCCTAGTTACCAAGGCTGTAATGCATGAGTCTTTAGTGGACATTTAATATAAAAATTCCAGCAGCTATCAAACTATTGTCATGATCACCTCTATGATTTGGTGTCTTTGTGTACCTAGGACAAGTGACAAACCAATTATGAAAAAGAAAAAGCAATTCCTTCTAGTTGCTCCCCTAAAACCAAGGCTTCCTTTTTAAAATGGATTCATATATGACCTCCTTACATATTGGACTGTCAATATTAAACTAAGTCAGAGGACCTGAGTTCAATTTCCATTAGACAGTGGTCCTGTGTCCTTTCAACATCCTATTTCCTCACCTGTCACCTAAGTAAAACTTTTCCCCTTTAGCAATTCCATGAAGATGTGTCTGCACTAAAACTTACTTGGGGCTTCCAATATGGGTTTTGTTATTTTGTCATACTGTATCAAAATCTTAATTTCCTCCTTTTTCAAATTGGACATGATAATATTTGTCAACTGGAAGGTTTTTTATTGTCAAGATTTCTTCTTAAAATTTTTTATTGTAAGGATTAAATTAAATCATGGATCTATTTAAACTTTGAAATTTGAAGATGTTTTTTACGTGTTTTTATTTTAATGCTCTTGCAAATATATGTCTACACTAGACACAAGTTATTTTTAAAATAATGAAAAAATATATTTCCAGTTTTGGGGGGAGGGGTCTTCTGTTAGAATGAAGTAAGGGATGCTACAGCTTCCTTTAACTAAACTCACTATCAGTGGAACATGCATACACACAGAGTTCATTGCTCAGTGATGAAAACTGGATTATGTCTCAACATTTATAGGCAGTTGTAGGAATTCACTAAGTGCAAGTTACTTGCTAGGATTGGGAATATAAAGATAGGAATAACATTGTTCCTAGCCTTACAGAAGCTATGCAATCATAGCAATACCCCTAAGTATTCATGGGGGATTGGTTCCAGGATCCCTGAATACCAAAATCTTAGTATGCTGAAATGTCTTATATAAAATGGTATAGTATTTGCATATAACCTGTGTACATCCTCCCGTATAATTTATATCATCTCTATTGTTTACAATACTTAATACAATGTAAATAGTTGCTACACTCTATTGTTTAGGGAATAATAACCCCCTCAAAAAATGTCTGCACATGTTCAGTACAGATGCAATTTTTCCCTAAAATCTCAATTCAAAGTTGGTTGAATCTAGGGAAGTGGAGTCCATAGATAGATTGTTGTCTGTATTCTTGTTGAGAGGAGACATGCAAAGGAATGATTGCAGTGCAAAGTGTCTGGTACAATAAAGACACAGAAAGGCCAGGACTTCATGGATTAGATATGTAAGCTAGGTTAAAGAATGAGCAGAAACCAGCCACATGGAGGAGGAAAGAACATTCCAGATAGCGTAAATAGCATAAGCAAAGTCCCAACGTTGGAAACAACATGCTTTGTTCAGGAGAAAATACATACAATATTACAAAAGTGTTACATACCATTTGCAGGGTGTTGGCAGAAGAGGCTGAAGAAAATGTTCTACCTAAAATGACCTCATGTGTTTTGTTAAAGAAACTATGTGGGGCTGGGGATGTGGCTCAAGCGGTAGCGCGCTCGCCTGGCATGCGTGCGGCCCGGGTTCGATCCTCAGCACCACATACAAACAAAGATGTTGTGTCTGCCAAAAAAAACAAAATAAATAAATATTTTTTTAAAAAAAAAAAAGAAACTATGTCTGAGACTGGATCTGGGGCGTAGCTCAATGGTAGACACTGCCTTGCATGGCACCATGCTTCTCCTACTGGGAAACTCAAACCTTAGGGAAAACAAGACTAACATATCCTAGTTTCTTAGATTCTCAGTTTTACACAAAACGATGAAAGAGAAGCAAAGTTGAAGCTGAAGTGCAGTGTTAATTTAAAATAATCTTTGTAAACCATAAAATACCCATCCTTAAAATTACCTTGGGGGAAGAGTTTGAGATGATGCACGGCAGGTATATAATGGAAAACCACTGCTCAGCAGTGACATGGTCAGATATGTTTTATTTAAAAAAAAAAAAAAAAAAACAGAGAGAGAGAGAGAGAGAATTTTTTAATATTTTCTTTTTTTTTAAGTTTTTGGCGGACACAACATCTTTGTTTGTATGTGGTGCTGAGAATCAAACCCAGGCCGCACGCATGCCAGGCAAGCCGCTACCGCTTGAGCCACATCCCCAGGCCCAGATATTAGTTTTAGATCACTGATGTTACTCTGGTATTGTGGGAGAGGATGAAGATGAGTGGTGACTGAAATCCAAAAGCCAGATAAGAGGGGGGCACAGTCTTCCAGGAAAGAGATGATAAGGTACTGAAATAGGGAAGAAATTTAAATGTGAAGGACCACAACACATTTAAGGACTAGGCAGAAGTAAGAGCATTAGCAGGGTAGAGGTTAAAGACAAGAGAAAAGTGGAAGATAAACCAAGGGTTCAGTCTTAGAAAACTGGATAAACAGTGGTGCCATTCAACAAGCTGAAGTATATGACAGAAAGTGAAAAATGAGAAGAAGATTATGACTTCAGGTTTAAACATGCCAATTACTCCATGCTCATGGAACTCCAAGTGAAGATGCTCAGAATTCTTCTCTTGTGCTCTTTGAGAAGAGTCACAGGCAATTGCAAGGTGTTAGAATTAGGAGGGCATTTTGCTTTATCTCCATTTCAATTTTCAGTGGCCATGTCTAGAATTCATACAAGACTTACACTTGGCTCCTTTATTGCTTTCTCTGATGTCTATCAACACCAATCACAGAGGAGTAACTGCCTGGGCGTGGTTTTCTGACAGAAGCATTGATTCACTAGTCTGTAGAGGTCCCTGGTTTTCTAACATTTTCAATAGCAACTGCAGGTGTCACTGACAATATGGACTGCTTGTAAATAAGTAACATGGAAGAAAATTCATTATCGTATCATCCATCAATTCCTTAGCCTCCTGAGTCCCTATTTCTGAACTTTATTTCACCTCCAACAATTTTTGTTAATCAATTCCAGTCTAGCTCTTGGTCTCCCAATTGTAATAAAACAAGTAGTGATCTCAGGTGGGAAATAAGCATCAGAAACAGATGAACTCATAAGACAAAAATCTTATGTCCCTATCCTCCTGTTTTCATGCAAATGTCCCCAGTAATTAAATCAGAAAAAGAAAATGTAGCAAAAACATATCAGCCAAATGGTTTCAAAATTTCAAAAGAAGCTGTAAATATGGTCCTTTTTAGAAGATCAGGTTCTAACTAGAGTAGGAGAAAGGGTAACAGTTGTTCTGATGAAGCAGTTTTTAAATTCTTGTCAGTGATTTAAAGAGAGATAACTGATGTATGTTGAAGAAGCTGGCGAGATATTTAAATAGTTCGGACGCTACAGGGAGCATTTTTTTTTCTTAAAGCAATGTACTCAGAAGTGTTGGCAAGATTTTATTTGAACGTAGCTGTGCTTATGTGAGGAAGTTATTTTGAATTACCCTAGTATAAATATGTATGACTTTATTTGTATTGAAAATTTCCCTTGGAAAGTGAGCGAATGAGGAACGGTTATATCTCTTGCTTTGTACATTGATTTAGGTATTTCATTTTAGAAATAAAATATCATACCCAGAATTCAAAAATATTATCAGAACTCTGTTTGTACCCACACGTGAGTTTTGCACCTACATTAGTACTGTTTAATTCTTATTTGCCATGGAGAACAGTCTGCGTTGTCTGCAGCCTGATGTTTTCACATGGCATTCATGTATGCATGCATGCGTCCATCAGGCACTTGGCCATCCCCTCACATACACCAAGCTCTATGCCAGACACTGGCACACAGCAATAGTATTGAAGCATTCACCATAACATTATTCCAGGTAAATATTCTATTTCCTTCAGGCAATTTTCTTTGATATAGTGGAAATTTGAAATCCTGGGGTCATATCTTTAGATTTAAAAGCTAAACCTCTTGAAGGCTGGGGACAAGCCTAGCATTAAAAGCTAGCTTTTTCTCTGAATAAAGAGCATCAAAAGAAAGGTAAGAAAAAATGAGGATCCCGAGAAATGGGCCCTGAAGCAGAAGAGAAGCAAGAAAAGAGAGGGAAAAGTATTAGAGAAAGCATTTTAAACAGGACTCAAACTTTTCCCCTTCACACCTTTAAGCAAACAGTTTTTATAGTTCTGCATGAAACTAAAGCTTCGAGTGGGAGAAAATCATGTGGCCCACTGGTTAATGCAGTCTGCCCATTTACTAAAGAAGGAAAAATAAAATAAAAATCTCAATTTTCTCTTTTTTTTTTCTTTTCTTTAGCTATTGCACAGGGTTGGAAGGGGAAGATCATTAATCCTAAACCACCACTTCACACTTGACTTCCTAACCAAATCCTACCTTTATTGGTTCATTCCATTCACTCCTTATGATTTCTTAACTTTTTCAGAGAAAAATTTATTAAATTTTAATACACTTACTTAAAAATAAGCCATAAAAATGCTCATCAGTCTCATGTGAAGAGTAAAATAAATATATACACACAATTCTGCATTTTCTTCTTTAATTGTTATTTGTCTTGGGGCTGTGTGTAAAAAGTGACAGAAGAAATAGAGTACGGTATATTGTGTTAAGTAATGCAATCAGGTTCCGAACTTGGTGAAACAGAAGTCGTTCAGGTCCAAGTAGCCATGGTCCTTGCCTGCTAGTTTCATCTGTCCTCATTCTTATCTCAAATTGTAAGTTTGCAATAGGAGATCAGTTTATATTCCTTTGAAGCTTCTTAACAAATGAAAGATTCTCCAAACAACAGCAAATATTTATTATATAATAGATAGTACTCCGGGGGCTTATGAAAGGTAAAGCAATGATAAATCACCTTTCGTTTTCAAATTCCTATGTGAAGATTCTAAATGAAGTAACAGTCTAAACATTTCCAAGCAATAGCAATTTGCTTTACTATGATCAAAACATGACATTACTTTGGCCCACATTCAAAGTCCATTGCAATTTCAATTGACATTCACAAACGTATTTTACCTAACTCTGAACATTTGCCTCAACCCCAGTAGAAGCAAAACTTCAATATAGATCATCTTTACAGAATAGCTATGGTGAAACTATTAAAAATAATCCTCCATATCTCATATAAATGCCCAAAGATAGTAGATATTAATACAGATCAGGACTATGCTGGTTTCTGTAGATTGAAATCCCAACTATTTGACAGGTAGATAAATTAAGCTTTAAAAGAACAGGGTTTGAATTCTTCTTCCTTTTTGTTTTAAAAGACCCAGTATTTTCTGTGAACTTTCAGCTTTGTTCTGTCTCTCTTGTCTAGAAGGGTGTTAGCTGTGTGCCAAGAACAATAGGTAAGCCAGCTTCCCTCAAAGCAGAAAAATTACCCCTTTGCCACAGGAGCCATACTTATGGTTCCAAAATGGCCAGGGGAAAACCTAATAGGAACAGATAATTTTTGCATGTGTAGCAAAGTTAGTTCCAGAGAGAAAGAAGCCTGGTTTGCACTGTAGCAGAACCATTGGAACAATATGCTCCCTGTATCCACAGCCCAATCCTCCCCTGACACCCTCCTTTCTAGGGCATAGGGTAGAAAAGTCACATACACAGTAGATCATGCCAGGGTCTGCTGACACAACCCTATTCCAAATTTGCAGGCAGGAGAATGCAGCAATGTCTGGGTTATGAAGATAATCTCACCTTTTTTTTTCTTTTTTAAAGCAGATGCTTCAGCACTCAAACTGGAGAGTGGGAAAAAGATAACAAAGGCAAACTTGCTCAGTGCTAGTCTGTTCCTTCCCTTCCTCACTCCATTTAGCTTCTGAAGTTTTGGCAAGAGTAGTGAAAAGCACTGGATGGTTTTAAGACCCTCTTTACCTTAAACAAGTTAAAATCTTTGACACCTCTTTACCACACTAAGCTGACTTGGAAGAGTGATTCTTACTAAGGCAAGTATATAGGGAGAAATAACTGGAAAAAAAATACTTTCCCTGCCATTGGAAATGAAAGTGTGGGATATATATCAAATTTTAAGTTTATATATTCATCACTGCTATTAATATCAAGAGATTTATTACAAGGAACACTCCCACTTTTCTGCCACAAATTAAGAAATTATATGAGTGTATTACATTTCCACTTTATTACCAGTAAACATTAATTTTTTAAAATATTATTTTTTGTGTAATGCAAGAACCTGTTAAATAATTCCTAATAAAATCATTAAAACAAAAAAATGAAAATAAGTCATTATAAACAATAAAATTAAATAAGCATTACCTAAAATATATTTTACATCCTCTTTGACTTTCTGTAATTTAACTATTTTTCAGATAATTCCTGAGTAGAAATTACTTATTGATATGCCTACCCTGTGCTAGATATTTACACATGTGGTCATGTTTTTCTACCACGATCAGCTTGAATGTCAGTATTCTTTTGCTCACATTTAAAATGAGGCTCACAGGGGCTAAATGATGTACCCTCAATACACAATTAGTACTGACTAAGCAGGGAGTTTAATCTAGATCATGTAACTCCAAAACCTCTATATTTGCTGCTATAATATGCCATCATTGAAGAGAATATCAAGAATCTAGTGTTAGCCACACATGGTGTTGCACTCCTGTAATTCCAGCTGAGGTAGGAGGATTACAAGTTCAAGACAAGCCCGGGGAATTTAGCAAGAACCTGTCTCAAAATAAAAAGGGGTAGGGTATGAGTGATTCAGTGGTAGGACACCCCTAAGTTCAATAGCCAGTACCACAAAGATGGCAAGGTCAGAATCTAGTGGCAAATACCCTGATGTCTAGTTTCCAGTCAACAGTATTAAAAAGAAATTGCATAAGAAATAAGCTATTCTGAGTATGAACCATGAAGTCTCCTTCACCACTGATAAGTCCTGCACCTGGGCCCAATGTTGGGGACAGGTAAGATAGCAAGAACCTCCCATAAAGTTTTAATCCTGAGGCTGGGGGCAGGGCTGGAAAATAGACTGAACCAGGAAACACATTTTGGGAAGCCAGAACACCAAAGCCAGAGAAAATATTTGAGGACTTGAGCCAATATTGTAACGTGAAAAACGAGGCCAAGTGTTAGTCCAAAATGGGGGGAAAAATACATGAAAATACAAGGGCTAATTTCAACATTCCAACAGACTGTAAGTGGGTCACAAGGTAGTATGCAGAGCAGATTGACACAAAAGATTTGAGGTCTTGAGAGGTAATATTGGATGTCACATGAACATTGTGTTGTCCTTGGAAATGGACCCACCAGATTCAAAGGCCCACAAATAAACAGACACTTTATTTCTGAGGGAATTGATTGATTCTTCCTAGGCCAGTTTCTTCGTCCGGTATGGACCCAGTTGTAACTCCTTTAGATCTGCTATCAGAGTTAAATGATATGTGAATAGATTTGGCATTGTGCCAAGCTTAAGGAAGCAATTTTTCCCTTAGCTATTATAATTTTATAGTTGTAATTACCCTGGGAATAATGATAATTTTTGAAAGTAAGGTTTTTATATTTAAGTACCTGAAAGAACCTTGAGGGGCTGGAGCTGTAGCTCATGGCAGAGGACTTGCCTATCTCACATAAGGCACTGGCTTCCATCCTTAGCGCCACATAAAAATAAACAAATAAAATAAAGACATTCTGTTCATTTACAACTAAAAAAAAAAAGAAAGAAAGAAAAAAGAAAGGAAGGAAGGAAGGAAGGAAGAAAGAAAGAACCTTGCTCTGTCCCTCCCACAGAGTCACCCTTAGAATGGTGTAAAGTTAGACCTGGGTACAGTACAAAGTTTATAATTTTGACCTTTTAACAGAATAAGCATTGTTTTTAAAGACTTTGAAGCAGTATGAGGTTATTTTGAGATGATCAAATGACTGGTAGGTGCAAACCATTTCCAGGAAAAAAGAAAAAGGTACAGGTCACTCTGGATTCCTGAAGGTAATATCCAAATGGCCTTTATGATAGTTTTGACCTGCAAGGAACATGGAATGGATCATTTGAGAAAAGGAACAATTAGGGAACCCTTAAAGAACAACTAACAGATGTAGGTATTTTTGAGGAGTCTTATTAAAAAAGAAGAAGAAAAGCCATTAGTATTAAGATTAAATATCACAATAGTTTTTTTCCTCCTAACATTTGCAATGATTTTCCAGCTTTGCATCAAAAAGAAAATCTGGCTTCGTGGACATTTAAGAGATTAGGGAATTTCATTTTCCACTTAATAAACTGATTTTCTCCTCCACTATAGGTACTTGAAATTAGCACAAACCCCAGGGTAGCTACAATTCCAAAAGGGAGTGTTCAGTTCATTATGAATGGTCTTAAAGCAAATAGTACTCTGACAGCCAAAGTCCTGGTCTCCAAGTTTGTAAGTTTGTCCTTTTTTTTTTTTTTTCATAAGTCTTACTCAATACTGCTTTTGAGCTTTTGCATATTTAACCCTTACACTCAAAGACAATATATGAATAAAAAAACACAGGAAACTTCAAGTTTATACATTTGGACTAAATTCCTTTTCCAAAGAACATAGTGTTTATAATCAAATTGTGACCATATTGATACAATAAATTAACTGCTGAGCTGACAAAAAAAAATACCATATTTATTTTTATTTATGTGGCTAAGCATCCTTTAAACAGTTTCTAAAAATCATAAACCAGCCATAAATCCTATAGTGTTTTCCACGTTCTTTTTTCACTTAAGTGCACAACACTCATTTTTTAATTAAAAAAAAATGGATGATACTGAAAAGGTAAATAATTGTTTCTAATAGTCAGAATTAATTTATATAATCTTAAGATCTGTATGTTCATGTTATTTATTCAGTCTTTCATTATAATGACAAACCATAATATAGTAAAATTTCTTGTATATCTTCATTAAATTCGTAATAAAACCCTAAGGATTAGGCCCTGTTAGTGCATCCATATTGTAGATAAAGAAACAATCTTAGAGTAAATTCCCTGTGATCACACAGGTAATAATCTATAGGGCTAGTATTCAAAAGAGATACTTTGTACTTGAACTGGTAAAAGAAATATAAAAAGATCGGGGACATGCTTGCCTAATCATTTTTAAATAATTTAAATCATCCCATTAATAAATAAAAGATGAAAAATTATCCCAAACATCAGGCCTATATTATTTGTCAGTTATCTCTATTTTCCAATTTTGGTTTGTAAGAATATGAGACAAGCAGAAAGTTCAATGACCAAACTCCAGTAAGAAAGTATGGTGCATAATTACTGCAAATAACTGGATTTGGGGAGATGAGTTACTTGATGATACACAGGGCATTTTTTTTCCTAATTAATTGTAGTTCTGCCACATGTTTATATGTGAGTGCTACATAGTTTACAAATTGTTAAGAACTTTTATAGAAATCTAGAAAGAATATTACAGCTCAATAAACTTTTACAAGTGTAGAAGAGAAATTTTACATTAAAATGTTATTTTTTTGTCCTGAGAGGATGAATTAAAAACACACACACACACACTTAAAATCAAGCATTAGATATGCAAATATGTGTTCAGATCAGAGATACCAAAATTATTCAAATGATTAATTATTCATCATAAAATGTCAATTAATAATTATGAAGCTTAAAAGGCATCTTTCTAATGCATCTTTATTTTTCTTGGCCTAAAAAGGACTTAATATACATGTTGAATTGACTTCTAACAAGTTTTTAAAATTCTACAAAGTAAACAAATGTAAACAAGTGCAAAGTCCAAAATTTAATAAGGGAACTACAAATGTGCTCTCAAAGTGTAAGAAACAACAATAATTATAATAATAATGAAAATAAAAAAAAAACATAGCCACATTCATGATATCTGAAGCCTAATTTTCACTCACCTGCTAAGTAATTTACAAGCTAACCAAGAAAAATAATCCAAGTACTCAAGATGTGGGTTTGCTTAACAATGTATAAAAAACATAACATGATATTTCTATATGAATTGATCAGTCTTTGCAGAGAGGCAAAGGGTAGTACTTTGGAAGTAATTTTTTTTTTTTTTACAGTTCCCAAATAGTAGTCATCGAAAGAAAAAGTACAGTTTAAGTTTCTTAAAATCATCTGTTATATTTTCTGGCGTCTGTTAACTCTTACTAAAATATCACTATAAAAAAGAAAATATTACACATAGCTTCGATTCTAAAGAATCTTCCTATGCCAAGAATTGATCATGTTCTCCAGGAAGATTATATCTTTAAAAAAAAAAAAACCAATTATCAGTCTGAGCTGATCTGATAAAACAGAATAATAAGCCATTATGATCACTGAGGTGTTGATTTATTTTTATTATTATTTTACTTTTCACTGACACCTGGCGAACTTGTAGTCTCTGAGACCCCGGTAGTTATTTTAGTCAGGGTGTCCCTGCCCTCCTGCTGGTAGATTAATTGCATATTAAACTTTATGTTTTCAAAACGAAATGATAAATCTGGACACATAAAGGAGGCACACACACAAAAATCACAAACGAGGAAGAAGAGGGGATGTTAAGAAAACAAGGGATTACAAAAGGGGTATAAAAAGAAAAAAGAGAATGTAGGAAATGCAGTTGGGAAAGCATTTCAAGAAAATACGGATAAAGGGCAGGGAGGGCTGAAAGGAGGGCAAGAGGGAGGAAGGGAAAGAGGGAGATTTTGGTTTTCAATTCCCCGGCGATGCTGTTGGCGTCCGCACCCTCAAGCCCCAGCCTTCCAAGTTGAGGCGAAAGCCACCTCCTTGGGCCTTCGTCGCCTCCAACTTACTCCAAGTTTTCTAGTGACTCCCACAGGGCCCCTTTCCGCCACCCCCCCACCCTTAGTGAGATTGACAGTCGCGTGGAGGAGGCTTTTCCAGGCACAGCCTTTCTCATGATAATCAGCCCCAAGCATCACCTCCCAGCCGCTGCTGCTCCATCTCGGAGCGCAGCTCGCGGACCCCGGGGACCGGAAACAGGGCGGCGGGCGGGGAGCAGGCGAGCGAGCCAGGTCAGCTGACCGGGCGGCAGGGCGGGGGTCGTGGGGTTCCAGGGCGGGGACGGGTCTGGGGGAGGGAGAGAGGGAGGGCTGGAGAGGGCCGAACCCCCCCACCCCCCACCCCAGCCCAGCCAACGTGCTCCGCAGCCTGTGCAAACGGGCCTCTCCCAGCGATCAGATGGAGGGACCGAAACTCGGGGCGGGGGAGGGGGACAGAGCGCGCCGAGAATTGGGGACAACAAGCAGACCTGTTTTGCATCAATAAATTAAGATGCTCATTTGGTCCCGAAGTTTGCTGGCTCCTGTCAGTGTAGACGTTGAAAAAAAAAAAAAAACCCGAAGCCGAGATTTAACCTTTACTTCGAAAAATAAAATAAAATAAAATAAACCCCTCAGCTGGCCACCCTGCTGAGGCCAGGTGACGTGCGAGATTCCACAGCCCGCGGGCCTCGCAGCAGGGATGTTAGGGACAGTCTGAGGTTCTCTGGTTCTTTTTGGTTTTGTTTGAAAGAGCTTCTCAACAGAGATGCTCCCGATCTATTTTTTTTTTCTTCTTCTTTTTTAATAGACTTTCCCCCTCCTATCCTAGTCTCAACTCCGAATGGATTGGATTGGAGTTTGCACGTGAGAAAACCGTTTGGTTTGTTTAGACCTCTGCAATCCCTCACCCCCTCCCCACACACTCAATCCAGGGGTCCCCCTTATCACCCTTTGCTTGCAACTCTCAAAGAAGTTGCCCACCTCCTGGGTAACAACACGGGGTCGAGATAATTCCTCTAGATGAAGATCAATTTCGTTCCAAAACGAGAATGGATTCCTTTTTTTATTTTCTCCACATGGTACAAAATAAACAGAATTTGCTTTTAAAAAAATTCATTAGCTGTGGCCAAATACGAATTCCTTCTACAGACCGTGTGTTCAAGGGCAGAAACGTTGTACCTCGTCGGGCATCTGGGCCGGCAAGAAGAATGAGGGGTGGAGTGGGAGGTTGTGAAAGTTGAGGAAATTGACAGACTGAGAGGTGAAAGGGGGGACAGCCACCAGGTTCTGGCTTCAGGGAATTGGAAAACAAAAGTGCATCCTTCTCACTCTCTGCCTGGGTGGAGGGAATCCTGAGGAAAGCAGTTTGTTCTACCCAAGGAAACACTAAAGAATTATTTCCCCCCTCCAATGTCGATTGCAATATTACTTCACATTTGCATGTATCTGCTGTCTTAATCCCCTTCATCTGCGCTAATCTCGAAGTGGATTATTAATGGGGAAAGCAGACCGGTAAGGAGCGATTCATTTGCAAGACTTGTTTTGCTGTGTGAGGAGCTGAAAGCTAGCAACCCCTAGTCCTCTTTCGACTTTTCCCTGTGTCCTGCGTTCCTGTATCCCTCTGATCCCACGATCTCCTTTGTCCCGACCTGGCCTTCGAACTGAAGGAGCGATCCGAACAAATTTATATTCCAGCTTCCTCCGATCCCACTGCCTATGCGGCGTTGGAATACTTTCTGCCAGATACTTGGGAAGGGGCGTGCCAGTCAGCAGCAATGGGCAACCTAGCCCAGCGCTCAGCCCTGGCGGAGACCTTTCCCGTACCACCATCCATGATCCACTTTGTGGGAATTCCCCCCACCCCGCCCCCCATTTCTCTTTTTACTCCATTTCAAATACTTGCATGTCAGAACTTCCAGTGCTGAATGGTGGGTGCTGCTTGCTTGCCACATGAATGATTACTGAATCCAGGGTAATCAGATGGTTAGGTGTTTTTAGTGGAAATACTTAATAGCCTTTTTCTTAAAAGTCAGATCCTAAGTAACAAGACATTTAATATACATAATAAAGACAAGAGTTTTTGTTTGTTTGTTTGTTTGTTTGTTTGTTTGTTTTTTAGCTATTAGATTAGATCCTTTGACCTATGGTTATGCCTGTGACTGTGTCTGGGTTGTAAGCCTTCTTTGGCTACCTAGGCTCCTGGAGAGCAGTATTGCCTGAAATCACTCCATGCAATGGGCTCCTTCTTTCTCCAGAATGGGAGAGGGATGACTGAAAGGCAAACTTCTATAGAAAGCTGAACTCCAATTTTTTAAAAAAGAAAAAATGAGGAGGAAGAAAAATGATAGTGATAAATCTCAAATGAGGAACTTGATAAATCATAGTATAGCTATATAATAGTAAGAGCAATGTAAAGTATAATACTAAGAATGTATCTGATCCATGTTAGAAATCTTTAATTTTTCTTTATTAATATTTTTTTTTAGACTGAAGACCTCAAGTGCCTATAGATCTTCGGTACTTTATCTGTCACAGGGTAAGGAAGAGATTAATTTATCCAACAATTCTCCTTGTGATAAACCCCACTCAAATTAGGAAAGAGGTGAATATGGAACCAACTGTGAAAACCTACTTTCTTACATCCTAAAACAAGATCTATCTGTCGTCATGCTGGGTGGCTATTACCCCCTCTCAGAAAAATAAACATACAAAATACAAAGACGTGTACCTCTGGGAGTGTGGATGTGGCAACCCATGTGGTGGCTTTTCCCTCCTTTGAATGCAATTGCCAATGACTCTTGCATTCAAAGTCTTGCTTTAGGCACATATTCAAAGCACAGTTCAAAGCAGTTTATCTTAATATAAGTAAAAGTCTAGTGTTGGATCAGGGTATTATTTGTTTCAGATTTCATCAGACTGAAAACGTGGGGATGCAACATATTTTACAGTATTAAAACAGAAAAATTGGTGTAAAGCAGCTCATAGGTCCTCTTCACACCTCCACTTTTACCTTCCAAAGGAGCCCAAAGGTTGTGGGACTGGAGGTTTATTTGTGCTCTAAACTTTGAAGTACTTTCACTCTTTAAAAAACAAACAAACAAACAAACTCATAGTATTTTAAGAAATTGAGACTGAACCATCAGAGGCTAAGAGATTTCTTCCTTTTCCGATAAATGCCTGTGCTCAGCATCCTCAAATTTGACTGTCTTTATTTACTTCTATATTAGTTCCAATTACGTGCAGTGTAAACCAGCTTTTTGATTAACAAAACAGCAGAGCATTGGTTAAGAACACTTAAACTTCAAAAAAAAAAAAAATTCCCCTGGGAAGTGGGCTCTGAATTGGTTAATAATGTGCAGTACTTGCTAAATTGCTGACTTCCAGATGTGGAAAATATCTTTCTTGTTTAGGACCTATGTAACCTGATTGGATTACGACAGAAGCGTCACGTTGGAAGCTTTTGAGTGATTATTTAATTAACCATACAGTAGAAAGCTGTATTCTCCAGGAAATCCCTTCCATATTTGCATAACCAATCCCTTCAGAGCAAAGGTGGAGTCTTTTCTTTTTAATTTTACTTTAATTGCAATATCAAAAAACATATACTCCAAAACTTAGACCCCATGCAGTTTAATATCGCTGCTCTCCCTTCCCTGCTAAGTTCCTCTATGGCCTTTCTCCTTTTACCTCCTGTCTCCCAGTGCACAGTCCCTCACTTTGTAGTGAGGTCTCGGTGAGATCTAGAGAGATCCAAACCCTGGTCAACCCAGCATTCTATGTTAATTTACTTAGAAACCCTTTATTAAAATGTCAAAGTACTTTATGATATCGGGATACAGTGCACAAATTCATCACACACATGCTCGCGCGCGCACACACACACACACACAAACACGCCCTGAGATGCAGTTCAAATGAAGCTCCCCCCCACCTCCGTTCTCGCATGTAAAAAAAAATAAAATAAAATAAGAGGGGAAAAGCAAAGAATTTAGTTTTAGAAACCGGGCCGAGATAGCCACATAACTTGATGTGCATCTCAAATCTGGTCTTTAGAGGTATCTGTATAAGAGGCGATCTGGATTGAGAACCCGGGATCTTTCCCTTTAACTTTCGCCCCTTGGAGTTCTCCAGTTCTGTGAATGGTGTGCACCGTTTTCCGCCCTGTACTCTGTAGGATTTAGTGATGAGGATAATCACGCCAAAGGCTTGACGGGGGGGTGGGGGTGGGGGGGCGTGGAGAAGGGAGGGAGGGAGGGAGAGAGGCTAGAGGGAGGGAGAGAGAGGAAGGGAGGGAGGTGGAATTTCATTTCTTCCACTATAAGCGTTTGCGGAGACTTCAAGGTATAATCTATCCCAGATCCTTTCCCAGAGAGAAACTTGGCGATCACGTTTTCACATGATGCTCACGCTCAGGGCGCTTCAATTATCCCTCCCCACAAAGATAGGTGGCGCGTGTTTCAGGGTCTGTCCTCTCTCTCCTACAGAAAAGAAAAAGAAAAAAATGTCATTAGAAGAGGCGTAACACGTCAGTCCGTCCCCAGGTTTGTGTTTCCTGGAGTGGCCGAAAGAGATCAGTTCTAACCTGCTCCGCAGGAATAACGGTCCTGCCTCCCGACACTCTTGGCGAGGTTTTGTACAGTTTGCTCCGGGAGCTGTTTCTTCGCTTCCACCTTTTTCTCCCCCACACTTCGCGGCTTCTTCATGCTTTTTCTTCTCACCATTTCTGGCCAAAACTACAAACAAGACTTCGCAGGTAGGTTTTTCCCCCCTTTTAAAAACCTTTTATCCTTTTTTTTTTTTTTTTTGGTGTGTTCGTCCCCCATCCTCTTTTTTAAATTTTCTCATTTTGAGTGAAGACGAGAGTCTGAAGTGAGAAGGGGTGCCTGTGGGTAGGAATTTCAGGTGGGCTTAGCTCCTTTATGGCATGCTTTTCCCAAGAGGGGCTTCTTTGCTTTCTCTTGGTCTTTCGCACACTCTCCTTCTTTTTCTCTTCTTCTTTCCTCCCCCAAATATTTTCCCCTGTACCTGTCCATTCAGGTAATAAAAGGTGCCTTTTGCTACCCAGCCTAGGAAAAGTTTTATTGAGAACTATGTGGATGAAATAAAAGCTCATCAAGGGGAGAGGTGCTGCTCTAATTTCACATCTAATTCCAATTCATTATATTCAGCAATTAAAACTTGGCAAATACCTGTTAATAATTATAAAACTTAATCGATACAGACCTACTAAAGTCGGAGACAAGTCTTTCTCTTAGACATGGCAGTCCATCTTCTCTCACCGGAGAAGGCTGTTTTCTAAGCAGAAAGTTGACTGTTTTTGTCTGCTTAGCGAGTTTCATTTCTTTATTTCATTCTTTGTGTGTGTGTATGTGTGTGTGTATGTGTGTGTGTGTGTGTGTGTGTGTGTGTGAAGTAACACCTCACTTCTGTGATTATAAATAAAGAAGTGAAAGTCCTCATGGAACTTGAGTCGTTTACCAAAGTAGTGTGTGTGTGTGTGTGTGGGGGGGGTCACTACAGCTGGGAAGAAAACTACTGTCAGGATATCAGTGTTTAAAATTAAGATAACTTTTGAAATTGTATTTTAAATGGCATAGTAACATAGACATAGATTTAATAGACTCATGCACACACATATTCTATTCCTTACTTAGGCATTGAAAAGTCAAAAGAGAAATAAATAGCAGGAGTTCCCAGAAACAGTGGTTAACCGATAACATAAATATGTTTATCTCCCACCTATTATATACTTTTAAATGCTCCCCCTATAATGATGAGGGCAAGATTACTTACTCCAGAGTGAGGAATAATAGTCAAAGATAAAGTTTACAGCACAAATGCCCTCTTCTCCCCACACACACAAACACCACACACACACACACACACACACACACAAACTAATAAAACTAGCAACTTTATTAAACATACTTATATGTAATCATGTGTAAGTCTCACCATGAATAAGACAGGCCAGCTGTTTTATCCTAGACACTTGTGTGACCATTTCTTTATTTTAGGATTTCCCCTAACAATTTAAATTAATAGAACAGGCAACAAATGATAAAAATGTGTCAAACTTAAAAGTCTTATACTGTGTGTGCTTAGGTAAATTTAAGGTGCTTTCTAAAACATCCACTTCCCCTTCTCTGATCAAACCCCCACCCCCCACCCTTCTTAGCAAATGTGTGGAAACTGATACTCACTTTCCAGGTTTTCCGCAAAGCTTCTAGCACAGGAGACAATAGGTGCGGGGCGTGGGACTGAGAGTTCTCGGCGGCAGAGAAGGGGTTAATGGCCCTTGTGTTACAGTTTGCATCTGTTACATCTTTTATAGCCCCCTGTTTAAACTAATCCTGGAGGCACAGCATCTTCCCAACCTCCACCGAGTTTCAGGATTCTACTCTCCTGCCTGCCTCCGATGTTCCCCTTCTCCAAGTTTTGACAGTTTCAGCTGAAAAAATGCAGCGCCTCTCTCGATTTTTAGGTACAAAAGTTTCGAAGCCAGAAAGGATACGATCATTTAGTAGAGCTTAAAAGTATTGCCGTAGCGGTTGGACTTTCTCTTTCCTTTCTTGAGGGGGGAAAAAATCTACTGGAACTATTTAAGAGAACCAGTGTGGTGGGGGAGCATGTGTGTGAGTGAGACGGGGGTAAATACTTAAGTAAATATTATCAAAGTGGTGGTGGTGGGGGCTGTGTCCAAAGAGGCTTATAATTATATTTCTTGTTGCCGCATAAAATGGGAAATCTTAATTTGGGGGCGAAGGGTGGGGGGGAGAGAAAAGAGTGCCTCTATAAACTCCAAAAGGGGAGGGGAGGGGGCGCGGGGTGAGTGGGCTTCCTATAATTACTATTATCAATTTACCCGAGTGTGCTTCATCCAGAGGCTGTTTCGCGTTGTTTGTTTGTTTCTTTCCTCTTGGGAATGGGGGGTGCGGGGGAGATGAGAAAAGATGAGAGCGAAAGAAAGCCTCGCCTCACCCCAAGTTCCCGAGCCGGGCTGAGGACTTTTCGGAGGAAAGGGTCCGCCTAGCCCTGAGTCAAGCAGTCTTACTGTACCGCCGTGTGCATTCCCTCATACGGTCAGGAGTTATGACTCATTTTGAAGATGTAATTCTTGTCTCTCTGATCCCCTCGCTAGTGCAACACACCAAACAGTAACAAACACAAAGCGCCTCAGGGCCAAGGCTGGGGGTGGGGGGGCGGGGAGGGGGCCGCTGAAGTTTCGCTTTGGCGTTGGGGGGCTCGGATGGGTGCTCACCGGGGCCCTGGCCCGGCTCCCCTGGGCCGCCCGCGCGCGTTTCAATGGGCGCGGGCGATGCCCACATTGTCGCTGTGTTTGGTTGCTAGATCGAGCCTGCGTGCTGCCGAAGCAGGGCGCCGAGTCCATGCGAACTGCCATCTGATCCGCTCTTATCAATGAAGCAGCCGATCATGGCGGATGGCCCCCGGTGCAAGAGGCGCAAACAAGCCAATCCCAGGAGGAAAAACGGTAAGAAGCGGCCCGAACCAAACTTTTCCGGGCCACTCCGCGGCTCGAAACCCAGGGAGAAGGGGGGGAAAGGGAAAAGGAACCGAGGCGGCGGCGGCGGCGGCGGCGCCCGGGGCTCGCGGGCGAGCCTCCCTCCGCGGCCGGCGCCGGAGCCCGGCGCGCGCGGCGGCTGGACTTGGGGGGAGTTGGAGAAGTGCCGGGCAAAGTGAGGGTCGGGCGCCGGGAGGCTCCAAGCTCAGGGGTCTGGCAGGGGCCCGTGCCCCCAGCCCCACTAGCCCCTCGCGCCCCAGCCTCCGCCCTCCTTCGCCTCCGCCTCCCGCTCGGTTAGCTCCCGGCCCGCCGGGTCCCTGGCCCGGCAGCTGGAGCGTCTGGCGCGGTCAGGGTGGGGGTTTGGGCGCCAGGTCATGCAAGATCCTGGGGCGGAGGTGAGGGTGGCAGAGGGACTGGGAGGACGGGAGAGGGGACCCGGGGCTGTGCCTCAGCAATGCTAAAGTTTCTTGCCAGAGTCGCCGGGCCGCCTCTCCGAGCGCCAAGTAACGGTCCGCGAGCAGCCCGGCCCGGCCGGGCGCGCCGGGACTCCAGGGTGGGAGGGACTCGGCCGCCCCGCTCGGGATCCGGTGGGGTCGGTGCAGACTAGGGGACCAGTAGCTCCTCTGCCATAGGCTCTGGCCCCCACGCCGGGGGAATGAAGGAGTCTCGGGGCTCAGCGAGACTTTACCAGGCAGTTTCTACATGGTCAGGAGGAGCCCCGTTATCCAGGCTGAGTCAGAAAAGAGGAAGGAGAAGGGGGTGCGAGAGAGACACACAGACCAGAGGTGAGAGTTTAAAGGGAGGGGGTGACAGATTAGTAGGTCCATCTTGGAGAGAGGCTAAGAAAGAAAGGGGGAGTGGGGGAGGGAAGAGAGAGTGAAAGGGGGGGAGAGAAGGGGAGAGAGAGAGAGAGAGAGGGAGGGAGGGAGAGAGAGAGAGAGAGAGAGACCCCCTAGGTATTACCCCCAAACAAAATCGTGGGAATAAAAGAGAAAAGTGATTGGCAAGTGCGCGGAAGGCGCCTGGGGGAGGGGAGAGGACTGGGGACTAGAGAGGGTGCCGGCGGAGGCTGACGGAGGATACTGAGTTTAAAAAGAAAAAAAAAAAAAAAAAACCAACCCCTCAAAACAAACAAGCTAACCAGCGCCAGCCCAGACTCGGAAAGGAAACTTCTCGCTCCCTTCGCTCTCAGCCAGATCAACCGGCGCTGGGCCGCGTAGACGCTCCCGAATTGGGCGCGGGTCGTAACGCCTGCCCGGCCACCCGCAACCCCAGCCCGCGCCTTGCCGGGACCGCCAGGACCCACTTAGAGGAACTTTCCTCTAGAAAAGACAATTGTGCGCGCCCCTGGCCTGTCCCAATGCTGCGCGGCGCGGAGAGGGGGCAGCTGGGGGCGCAGTGTGGGGTGCTAGAGGAGGAAAAAACACAAAGACAGAGAATTTTGATTAGAGACAAATGATGCTTCTCTCTCTCTCTCTCTCTCTCTCTCTCTCTCTCTCTCTCTCTCTCTCTCTCTCTCGTGTGTGTGTGTGTGTGTGTGTGTGTGTGTGTGTGTCTTTTGCTTGTTGTGGTGGAGGTGTCGAGCCATATGGGGGAGTGATAGAGGAATTTTAGTCAGAAACTGTTCGTTATGTTACCCTGCCTTTCCTCTTTGTGCTGTCTTTGATCTGTTTGCTTGGCTTAGTATTACAAAAAACAAGTACAATAATATATTCGGAGCTGCTTCCCCAACATTCAGTTCAGGCTGCCTCTTTTTAAGTGTGTGTATGTGTGTGTGTATTTTAATTTAATATTTTCTTTACTCTGGTGCCTGGCATTATTTAAGGTGGTCCTTACACAGGAGACTTCCCCTTCTCCATCTCTGGGTAATTTAGTAGACACTAAAATTACACCTAATGTCCCCCTCTCCTCTCTTGTGTTTCCTCTGTTCCTTTTATTAAATGTTGGTTATTGATTTTCTAAAATCAATGTCTGTTGTGGGGCTTTTTTCCCCCTCTTACAAGTATCTAAAGCACGTTGCTGATCAACTGGATAACAAAAGCTTTGTGTCAAGGAGGCTTTTTTTTTTCTTATGTTAAATAGTCTTTTTTTTTTTTGAGAGAGGGAGAGAGAGAGAGAGAGAGAGAGAGAGAGAGAGAGAGAGAGAGAAAAGAATGAGATTTAAAGCAAGGCTCCCAGAAGTGTTCTTTTGCAAGGAAGACTATTTAAAGTGTTTGTTTCTTCTTGCCTTCCTCCTTCCAACCCTTTCAGGATTTTGCCACCGGTGACCAGCCTTGCCCCAGCAGTGAGGTCAGGCCACAGCCCAGTTCTGTGAAAAGAGAGGGATCCTGGCTTCCTGGGAACCCCTGGGGTGCTAGCTGAGAGGGAGTCCCTGGGGCAGGGAGGGAATTGCAGGTGGAATGGAGCACCAGTAAGGTGCACAGTCATGACATGGCAACCATTTCCCCTACACCTAGCCACCAATTTGGAAGAAGCCTCCGCACTCGCACTCCGAAGTGGAAAGTTGAATTGCACATTTTAAGGCATTTAGCTCAGACCCTGCACACTTAACATCAAGTCTTTCTATTGCTTACAGCTTCTGTAACTTTGACTGTTATCTGTCCTTTTTTTCCCCAAAATAATCTGTGAGAAAACATGCTGTAAATTGGTTGCTTGTCAATGTTTTCAGTTGGGGTTAGTCTGACTGAGCAATGTCCTGGTTTTGAGAAGCAGGTAGAAGAGCCCCCCTTCCCCGTTTTTCATTTTCTTTCTCATCAAACACGTATCCAATGCCTTTTCCTTTGGGAATTGCCAGGATTTATCTGAACTGAGTGGATTTTTCTTCTTTCCTGGATTCATGGAAAAGATGTCACTTTTCAGCTTGTGTCTTTGCTGATAACACTAAATATGATGATGCTTATCAACATCATATAGAAATTCCTGGAAAGGAATAATGGCAATAATAATCATAGAAATAGAAGCTGCAAGAAAAATAAAAAGATGGACATCCAAGAACCTAGAATGGCACTTTATATAATTTTAATGAAGTCAACAGTGAATATATGGACTAAGGCATCAAGGAGATAAAAATGTGTAAAGCAGTGGGTATTTTTGAGAGGCTGGTCAAGATCGTTGGTTAGAAGACAATGAAGTGTACAATTATTAAACAGCAAAGGAGAAAAAAAGCAGTTTGAGGAAACTAAATGTACAAAGACAGAAACAAGAATCTATAACCCAACCTTCCAGATTCTCAGGCTAGCAAGATGCCTGGCCAAGACAGTGGCAGGGCATGCTAACACAGAGCCGACAGTCAGTCCTCTTTCCCCCACATGGAAAGGAGGAACCACCTTCCCAGAAAGTAAGATGTGCTGAAGGAAAAGGAGAGTGGGGCGAGGGGGAAGGAGGCAAAAATTGAGCTCCCCGCAGACAAGAATGTGTGTCCGTTTCAAGAAAGTTCAGTCAGATGATCCTCAGTCGCCTGACTCACTTTGTAACACTTTCACTAAAGCTGGAGGGGAGGGGGAAAACCCAGCCCCCATTTTTATTCCCCTGATTATACCCCCACTATCTCCAGGTAGCCTTGGAGTCAGGAATGAGCACTAGGAACAGGAGATACCCGTTGCTGCCTGCCATTGGCGCAGCCCGAGTGTGACTTGCAAAGTTTGTTGCTTTTGCCACGGCAGCAGGTCCTGGGATGCTCCAGCTTCCCTCCTGTCTCCTGCAGAGCCTGGAAAGAGGGGCCTGCCTCCCCAGCCTATTACCTTCCAGCATCAGCCTCTGAAACATCTATCACACACTTGCACTGTATAACAAAATATCAAATCCGGAAACTGCTTATTTCAGAGAAGGGATTGAAGTTGTCTTTTAAGGGAAAACTGAATTAGAAGAAAAGGGAAATGGAAGAAGGAAAGAAAAAAGTTACAGTTGATTTTTCTCCAAAGTTTCTGCTAATGGATTGGGGACTATGTAGGGAAGTGTAGAACATTTTCCAAACACCTTTAGTCTCTGATTTTCAGGTGGTAGAGAGAAGGGATCCAGTTGAATGTTGTCAGAACTTTAGATCCTACAAGAGAAACAATCAGACAATCAGACATGTTTAAAATAAACCCTCGCTTCTTACTATCTCCTTAAAGGGAGAGGAGGTGCTGGTAGTGATGCTTAGAGGGAATAAGAGACAAAAAAGTTGTCCCCATTTCAGAGATGCCTAAATGGAAAGAAAAGGAAATACAGTCTACCCCTTTTTCTTCTGAATGAGACTCCCAGCTCTCCTCCTGAGAGAAGAACTTGGAGTGGACATCGGAGACTAGAGCAGCACACACTAAGCAGGGAAGTTTCCTCGGTCACAGACTTGGTTATCTTTGCAAGTGTGGAGATCTTTGGCAAGCTTTCTTCATAAAGTTGATGAGCTTGTTGGGAGCCGGTTTTACTGATTCTGAAAGCACTCAGGCACTTTTTGTGGCAGGTACCAATTCTGAGGGCATTTCAAAGATATCCATCTCCATCCTATTCTTGCTGTGCAGATCTTCTTCAAGTTTTGTCAGGCTGCACACATACAAAGCTGGGGGCTATGTATCTAGACTGATCTATTTGTTTTATTTCAATTTGGGAAAACTAAGTCAATTTTGTTAGAAACGCCTTGCTTAGAATCAGAGCCAGTAACCAGCCTGGTGGCATCCTTAGTGTGATGGTCCACCAGAGATAAGGGTAGGTAAGAGTCTTAAACTTCAGTGGTAAGGGTTGGTAAGGGTTTTAAACTTCACTGTTTCTCTGTTGCCCAAGTTAAAAACAAATTTATGCCTTTCAGCATTTATTTTCAAATATGGTTAAATCCAAGACTAAAGTTACTTACTAAAAAACTCTGTAATAGGTTTTACAATGCTTCCTGTTCTTCTTTCTTAATTTGCTTAAAGAAAATTTCAAGAGGTTTTCAAAGACCCTTATGTCATATTAAGAATATTCCCTGGGGAAAAAAAAAATGTGTGTCTCCCTTGAAGGTAGGAAAGGAGAGCATTGCTTGCTATCTAGCAGTGCTGTGTTTATTCCAAGATGTGGGGGATTCTTTTCCTTACAACAGTTTTTGTCATCTGTATTCTTCCAAGGCTTTTAAGGTGCATTTTCTTCTGTGTGAAAGGGGATTCTTTGTCCTTTTCCTCTCCAGAACCGTGGCTTCCCAAGGTAGACACTATTTTGTGCCTGTCACAGAGAGAGGGAGTGCAGGTTTGCAATGCTCACAGACAATTGATTGTCTGCCCTAATGTGTTTCATTTACATGTTTATAACGTCAATGGTGCTGGGGTGTCCACTGTACCATTCATTCCCGCATTCCCACAAGGGGGCAATTGTCTGAATGGCCAAGTCAGACACCTTTTTGATTGCTCTTTGGTTGTCTTTTTAGAGCAAGGAGATAAAGGAGGAAAATCTGTGATGCAGAAACACTAGTTGAAAATATACAGAATTAAATGTCACTACAAAAAGCAGATGTTAACATAAGCCCAAATATGCATTTTAGCCAAAATATGAAGGTTGAAAAATATAATTCAGAGCAGAGGGAACGATGATTTGAAACCAATAATATAGCCATGCTTCCTCCTTTCTTTCTTTTCCGTCTTTAGCAATCAGAAGATGAAATGGGATTTTTCCTTTTCATTTTTAAGCCTTGAAACATCCAGGAACCTCCTTGTTATTTGTGTGTTTGCTGTGATTTGTGAATTTGTATATATTTATATAGCCTTGTTTATGCCAACAGCATCAACTTACCACTTGGAGAATCTATTGAATGACTATTTGGGATGCGGGGAGTGTAAACTTTTAAAAAGTAAGATCCAAGTATTTCTTCATCAAGCATTTTTTTAGAGGAAAATGATAATAATTTGAAGGCTCTATGGAAGCCTTTGCCTTAATAGCTATGTGCCAAATACTTTTATCTTGGGTGACAGTTGTGTCAGAGTGAAAGCTCTCAAGAAAAGTGTAACTAGTAGTTACAAAGTAAATAAAGGATTTCGTATTAAGGTGTTCTGTTCTGTTTTATGTTGTGATGTGTGAGTGTGTGTGTGTGTATGTGTGTGTGTGTGTGTGTGTGTGTGTGTGTGTGTTGCTGTCTTGTTTCTTCTCAGGGAGGTGGGAGAAAAAGCCATCATGCATGTGTCTTGGCTTTTCCTTTCTCTCAGTTCTTCCCTACATATTATGCATATATGTAGCCCACATGAATACACCTGCTTTTAGGAGAGAGAGAGAGAGAAAAAAAAAAAACAGATTTCACAGCTCAGATGGTGCCTTGCTGGTTCATTTAGGTAATACAGTTATTAGAAGTTGGTCTGGTTTTGTGTGTGGTCCATGAAGAGAGAAAATACTAACTCCTGTGTCATGTGGTGGGAAGTAAATGGGGTAGGGGGAGACTTTTATAATTTTGTAGTAAATTAGGGAGAAAAAAAAATCGCCAGTCTGTGAAAAGATTTTTGCCTCTCCGGGAAGACGCACACAGTAGCTGCACCGTTAGCTGGACCCCTGACACGGCGGTCTTTTGAATGCCTTAGGTATGATTTCACTTTCGCTCACATCAATGCTGACCTGAATGCCTTTCATATCTGATCCGCTGTGTCTCTCCCAGTAAACATCCCCTGAGGGGAGAACAAAGAAAGGAGCTCTTCTTCTTCTTAATCACAATTCAGCCCTTTCACCGCCGGCAGGCTCCATTTGCATTCTGCCACAGAAAGCCAAGATGAAAAGAAAGAGAGGGAGAGAGAGAGAGAGAGAGAGAGAGAGAGAGAGAGAGAGAGAGAGAGAGAAAGAGAGAGAGAGAAACAGAGGAGAGAGAGAAAAAGAGAGGAAGAGGGTAGTAGCTGAGTAAAATAACTTAGGTGTTTGTGGCTGTTTGTTGGGCTTCCCCTAGTTACCAGCCTTATATAGTTGATGCTCAACCAGGCCCTGTCCTCCTGACAGGCATATAGTGTTACAAGATGGCATGTCTGTACTATTCATGGCCACCCGCTCAACACTTGAGGTAAAAAAGTGTCAGAGAGGAATTGAATTCTACCCTAGCAGCCTGTTAGATTTAGGGTCAGGTGTGTGGACTTCCTACCCTTGAATGCTGCCTAGGATTTGGCTTTAATTACTATCATTGTTTACCCTGAGACCTGGGAGGTGAGGACTCTGGGGGGTGGGAGGGAAGGGGCAAAGTAGAACCTGGGCCCCTGGTCTGGCTTCAGTGATGGGTGCTCACACCCAGCCTGAACACAGTGATAAATCCTCAGGAAAACTGGAAAAGACTTTCCCATTTCTCCACCCCCCCCCGACTTTTTATGATAATTCATATTTCCAAATGAAAGGGGAAAAAAGCCAAGAAAGAAACTCTCAAATGAGCCAAAAAGGAGAAAAAAAAATCTCTGAAAAGAATTTTAGGGGGAAAAGTTGTTCTATTTTAAAAAGCTTTGAGGGCTGTAAAGTGCCACGTTTTTCACACCTTCTCCATACTTTTTTTTTCAGATTTTTTTAGTATGTTTAACATTTGTGAGATGACAGCCTTTTTGTATCTCAAACTGGATGCTTCAAGATTTGTAGGGAGGGGTTGGTGGTATTCACGTTTTCCAGAGAGAAAGTTTGTGCCTAAAGGGCTCCTTCTTACTGGGAATTGTTTAAGCCCTTGCAGGCGGACCTGTCAGGTTTTGCTGTGTTATTTGCCTCCCTTTTCAACATGCACAAGTAACATGCAGTTAGTGGTACTGCAGCAAGACCACAGCAAGAGCAGGAACCTCTCGTGACAACTTTTCATCTGCATTATCATGCTCCTAAACTGTCTTCTCTTTCTCCCCCACCCTTCTGATACCACTTCGAAGATACCAACAGTTTTTCTTCAACAATTAGATTAAGCATACAACACACACACACACACACACACACACACACACACACGCACGCACACACACACACTCTCAGTCACTCACTTTGGAACTACAATATCTCCAAACAGCTGAGTGAATTATTTGAAACGGCACCTTTTCCAATAGGCATTGTGACATATTTCACTTATAAGAGCAAAACTAACGGATATATTAGCAGTTGTATATGAACATGTGACACAGATTCCTGAATTTTTTTTCTTTTTCCCAGAAGATTTACAGAATTTACAAAAAGAGATTATCCCTACACCTTCCACCCCTCCTACCCACCCCCATGACCCAAGCAATGAAGGATTTAGGCAGATTTACTTCAGTAAACACCTTTGGACACTTGGGGAGAAAGTGGGAGTCTGTTTGCAAAAGGAGGCTTTTGTTAAGTGAGGTACAGGATAATGCTTTACTAGGCAGCTGTGATATTAACCTACCCAGCAATGCGGGAACACTCCTTAACTCTTTGAGTGCCTGGCCCTTTGCACTTAGCAGATGAAATTCTGGCTCTCCAAAGACACTCAGAATTCTGGCTCTAGCAGTTTATTATTCAGACAAGTCTTGTAGACATGAAAACTGTTCAAGCTTTTAAAACAATGTGGTTTAATTAGATGAGGTGGACTTACATTGCTCATAAGCCCTCCAAATGGTGGTTTATAATTGGCAAGAAAAAAAAAAGATAGAAAAAAGGAATCAAAGCAGCACATTAAAAATTCCAGGAAATATCTTTAGAAAAGCTATTTTCATTTCTAGCTTTTAAAATATTAGACTTCGGTCGCTAGAGGGAATGAAGCAGCTGGGGCCTCTCTCCTTACTGTGAAAGACACCAGAAGTTTGTGATGAGGAAAGGGGCTTCAACTCAAGAAGCTATAGGAGGCCAATTCAGACAGTGACATTATCTCAGCCTCTGCATCTTTCCGAGGGGGAAGTCTTGCCTATCTGTCAGAGCTTGGGAGGTCATGTGGACGTCCGAGTCAGGGCTTCAAGCTGGCCATTACCAACTTGAGAGTTTCCAAAGCAAGCAGAGCAGGTTTTATGAGGAAGGAGTTAATGGTTATTTTTTGCTGGGCACAAGAATAACTTTACAGGTGTTGCATTTGGGCTTAAATAAGATTGCCTTATTTAGTTTCAAAAAAGAGTGTAGGTGTCAACGTTCGAGCAGCCATAAATGTGTGAGAAAGTAAAGGGTATGAGACATGACAGAATTAAAGGTGTTTGCTATGTTGTTACACCGCGTGTCAGGCTGCAAGCTCCCTTTGTCACAGCCTCCTGGTGATTTGACAGCGCGGATCTACTTCCCTTCTAGGTGAGACAGCATTTTTTAACTGGAGTTATAAATACGGTACACCCTTTGCGTTGCACCCTGCCTCCCAGATCCTTGAATCCTATCTGAACGCATCTTGCCCTGAGACACAATGAACAAACGCTCGTACACAAGGGGGCTATGGGCTTGGGGGCCCGGGCAGCGCCAGCATCACAGTAGCTGGCATTGACTGTTGTTTGGCAAGAAGGTCCTCTGCCAAATCATCCAATAATTAAGTTTTATGTTATTTGTATGAACGACCAAGCATGCAGTATTCCTTTTCAAATCAAAGGGAGGCTTAAAATTACTTTTTGAACACTTTCAGACCATGGTCAGGTCACAGTTTGGGGGCTGAATTAAAATGATCTCATTCATGATCTAATTGAGGTTGGCAAAACCTTAGCAGTAGCAGGAGTACATAAATATAAATCAAAGACCAAAATTTAGCAAATCATATCATTTGCTAGAAATCTGCTCATGAATTATTCTCCAATTGCCAACCCAGAAGTTAAACTTTGTCTCCCCTCAGCAACAGTAACTGTGCATATTTTTTCAAGCTTCTGACAGGAAAGTTAGAGGAGCTGAAGAGAGAAAGGAGAAGGAAGATGATCAGTGTCTCATCAGATATTGTGTGTTTGTGACCCAAGAAAGTATGAGAGCTGATAAAGTCATGCACATTTATAGTGAGTACTGCAGTCTTGGTTAGAAATTAATGGGGGCTTTAACAAACTAGACTCAGAAAAGCCAGGAGCTTAGACCAAAAAAAAAAAAAAAAAAAAGAGGTGTAAGGGGAGAAAAGATTTCAAGAAGGACCTGATTGAACTTTGCTTTCATTTTTTTCAATTGAGGAATGTAATCATCATAATGATTCATGATTATTTACAAATTTAGTTCCACTGCTGAGCTGAGTTGAAGGATTGAAATCTGAAGGTCTTGTTAGAATTAGAAGACAAATACAGAACTGTCAGTATATGTCTTGAAGTTACTTTTTTTACTTTCCTTTTTAAAAGCATTCCTATAAACTTAATACTCCAGATAACTTTCCCTATAATCTATGGTATTCATTTTCATATTCAATGGTATTTAATCCATTTTTAAAAGTTGTTCTTCATTTTTATTTTTTATAGTATGCTGTTTCAAACTAAACCCACACACTCCCTTTTATGAACTTGAAGAAGGTGTAATTCTTACCTTGAATTTTTTGAAGTTCAATTACACTCAAATGAAGATATTCTTTCAATCAAACAATAAACACACAATTGGTTAGTTTAGCCAACTTTATTTATCACAAGCACAGAAATACAATGGTGTATTTTTAAATCTTCAGGATACAGTGACATTTTAAAATAATCTCAGGTGTTAGAGGTAAATGATCACACTCTTTTGAGGATAGATATCTGTCATTAATGATTTCTCATAACAAAGAGACATAATATTTTGTACATTAAAGACTGTAATGGCCTCCTCTATAATAGTTAATATGGTTCATATGACAGCATAGATATTTTTGACCTTGTGTGCTATTACATATTTCTTCTTATAACTAACTCTAAGAAAGAAAGGTGCTCCTGACAAGGAAATAGCCACCCCCTCCTCAAAACAAGAAGTAATCAATAACAGATCAACAAATTAAAATATGTTCTATACACATCTGATTTTTTTCCCCCTCAAACAAATGAGTAAATTTCAAGGAATGTAGTACCCACTTAATGTATATATGTAGTATGTAGCTTTCACTGTTTCTTAGTTTGAATGGTATTTATATTATCTTGCATATCCAAGTAACTGTAATCAAAGAAACTTTGCAATTTGCCTGTTCTTGGAAGTACCTAAGTTTCTATTTTAGACACCAAGCACATCAATGGAAGTGTTTCACATCATGAGATTTCTCAGTTTTAAGAGGTGAGGTTTACATATAAAGAACTCAGTAAGCTGTGTTTTCATAATAAATAGACCCATTAAGAGGGAACTATCTCTAAGCAAAGTGGTCGTCCTCTAAGATTCCCCATCACCTTTGCTCTGTATAGATGGGAATTTGAAAACTAAATACAGCACATATGCACACACTCTTACATGTTCACAGACACAAATGCACCCTGGGACCCAAACTCTGGTGTTCTTTCTCTTTAACTTTCACTTCATATTTCTAGCTTATGAATGAAATACATTTAAACACAAATAGTAAAGGTGAAAAATTAATGTAGACTCTTGTTTAAGATTTATCATAGGTGGGAAAAGTGTTCTCTATGCCACTTGACTTTTACAAAACTTACTTATACCTATTAATCTGAGGTTTAAGTGTATTATTTAGGATAAATTGCTAGTTTTGTGCTTTTAAACTGTTTTCTTTTAGTACTACCAACCTTAACAAAGATTATCCTAAATTGATCGCAAATTATTATGGTTTTTAAAACAGCATTCTGAAGTCCTGAATAAAGATGGTATTTTAAAGTAGTGTTTACAATATTTATAAGAAAAAAAAGGGAGGGGTGGTTTAAAACTATACTGAACACTTAGAAATATGTGGATTTTATACTTGTGCAGATAAAGTGTGAGGAGGCCTTGTCCTGTGAAACCAAGACCACAAATGATACGTGTCAGTAGGCTCTTTGATAGGGCTTCTGGCCACAGTGTTTTTGTGCTGTCAAACTGCTATGTTGAACAAACACCTCCTCTGGGACACAGTGATAAATGCAGAGACAGGCTGGCTTCAACCAGTCTTAGCAACCTCCTCAACCACACCCCCCTCTCCCAGGCTCACCTCCCACCATCTAACCACCTCCCGCCCACCTGGGCCCCCTTACCTGAAATTGACATTTTTTAGAGAATTGCCCAGGGTTTTTCAAGGTGTCAGTGGTGAGTAATAATTGAGACTCCCCAAATCTTATGAATCAGTACTCTGGAACTGCAGGCAAAGTCCTTTTTCTGGCAGGCTTTATCTAGTCTTTTTAAATGGAACTGGACTGAGCTTCTAAACTTTTGCCAACTTGAACTTTTTCCACCTTGACTTAATCATTTGAAAACTGCTTGCTTTCCTCTCTTTCCCCTAGTCACTTGAGTTTTATTTTCTAATGTTCAAGCAATTACATTGTGCAACACAAAACAAAATTTTGCCTTAAAAAATCTGAACGCGATTACCTTCTACTTTCTCCTTTCCAGCATTCTTTTAGGGCTAACACTTCAGATGTATAGTCAACTGATATATTTTTTTTTTCTTCTGTGTCTTGAAGCCATTATTCTCTGACTAAAACCTGTTTACTGGTGCCTTTGTGTGTGCATTTTTCCCCCTGACATTAAATGAATTTCCATCTTCTGCTTCTGCAATCTCTAAGAAATAGATAAACCATTATATTTTTTTCCCTGCTCATATTTTAAAGTGGTGATCCTGACAGCAGGACGATTATTGCACTTTATGTTTTAGTGGATGTTTGCTGTTGCTAGTTACAGCAACACTTATCATAAGACAGCAAGAAAAGAGTAGTCCCTGGTAATTAAAGTAATGAAATATTCATTTACTCTACCTTTTCTGTAGTCTCACAAATTAGGCTGCTACATTTAATGCCTGCACTGCCTCTGTTTTTATTATAATGGCAGCTTTCGCATCTGCAATTAGGACTAATTCTGACAGTTACAATTTCTGAGGGATGGTAAACAGTGAACGAGATGTGCAGCAGAGGTATTACACGTGAAAAGCCCTTGTCTCTTTAACCTTGTTGTTTTTTTTCTCGCAGAGGTTACCTTTTCCCGATGGTGCAAAATCGACTTGACATAACTGTTCATCAGTTTCAGGGTTTTCCCTGGAGGTATTTGCATCAAATCAGCCCAGTCAAGCTTCAAGTTGAAATTGGCAGGCCAGAAACTCACAGGGTAGAGACTGGAAAAGAGACAGCCAAAGTACAGGCAGCAAACTGACAGCAGCAGAGTGAAAGACAGACAGGGGGGGGGAGAGAGAGGTGGAGAGCGCAAGCTTTTCAACTTTAGTGTACGGAAATCTCAGCTGGTCCTGGAAGGATCTAAGTAACACAGGATCCTGAAGGAGCTGAAAAGGTCCAGAGATTCAGAATACCTTCAGCTCCTTCTTACCACTAGGACTCCCCAGCCCTTCTCTGGGGCTTGTCCTCACTCACTCTGATTGGATGCCTAAAGAGGAGTGTGGGCTCACTTAATTAAACAGAAGGAAAGTTCCAAGGCACCTCCCCAGCACTTATTAAAGCTCAAAAGCCAAATCTCATGATCAGTGTTATAGGAGGAAAATAAGGCGGTTTGGGTTTTTGGGTTTTTTTTTCCTCCCTAATTGTTAACTTGTTGGAAAAGTGAACAATCCTTCTCTTTACCAGGTTTGTTTTCTCCAGGGTTCTCTTCTGAAGCAGATTAAATGTTCACAGAGACCAGACCTCAGGAGGCTGTAAATTTAAAAGCTAATGCATTTTGGTCAACAAAAACAGCCACATAGCCAAAATTACATCTCAGAGAGACTCCTCAGAATAACATAGGGTTGCAGAGTCTCTTTCACAAGTAATATCTGCCTATTCTGATGTAAGAAGTTTGTGCGATTGGTTAAAGGCCAAAAAAAATGTGTCAAAAATCTCAAAATAACAATGACATTCAACTTTTATTTCATTATCAGGAATGTCGCTTTAAGAAAAAGTCTTGCAAATTTTCTATAATCGCTTTCACAATGAAAACAAATACAAAAAGTGCTTCCTTTGCCTGAGTACATTTTTTCCTGTATCTTAAAACACAGATACATATGCTGACACAGTTTTTTGTTTGTTTTGTTTTTTATTTTATTTTATTATTACTATTATTTTTGTCATTCTCCTCTCTTCTAACTTTGAGGAGGGGGCAGGTTGGTGTCTTTGCTAGATAATTTAAAAACCTCCTCACTTTCCAACTAGACTTGGGGGTGGAATAAGCCCTTGCTTTCAAACCGTCCTGGAGCTGTGTGTATGACAGGCACTGGCTGAGCTGCTGATGCCCATTCGACAGGCACTGTTGAACTAAAGTGGTGTGACGGCACAGTTTTGTTAAGCTGTGAACAAAGGGCTGAAGATGCCTTGCTGGCATCATCCATGTGCATATTGGCCTTGTCACAGTTTTGCTTGATTTAATGCTCTGTTTATTCCTAGATATTAAAACTTAAATTCTGAACAATATGTTTTCAAATACTACATACCAACTTTATTTCAAAAGCTTTAACTTTGAAGACCCTGGGGTCCATTTGCTGTACAGTTTCTATGCAGCCAATATTAAAACACAGCTTTGGAAATAAATAGATTGCCAGTAGCCTCTTAGCTGTTATCCATTTAAAAATGGGATTCCAGTCTTAAAAAAGTCTTATTAGGGTAAAAGATTTATTTTTCTTTGATCATTGGTTGAAAGCCATTATTTATTTCCAACAGTAGATTCTCACATACATTGCTAAGGGAAAGTTACCTTGTGTGTACACAGTGCAGTCAGGGTGGACTTTTTTTTTAAAGGCCATTATTTAAAATATAGTAATGAAAGAAACCATTTGCAAATACCTACAAGAGTAAGCACATCTCCATCAACAGGAGGGAAAGAATCCAGGGAGTTCATGTTGAAGTAAGTCCTATTTGAAAGATAGCAGAAGAATTAGGATTGAGATTTAAAAATAAAATCGTGGTTACAAAAATCCCTGTTCCACATACAACAAGCAACCCTTCAAAAGAAATCTCAAGTTTGGTACTAAATTTAGATTCCAGTGTCCCATTGAATGTGTCTTGAGCTTTATCTATGCTGGGTTTTTGTTCCCCCTCTGCCTCTCTTTCCTCTCTTCAGGTTTGCTTCAAGTGTTTGCTAAGAGATTAGTTAGCAAGTTTATATTGAGGAGGTAGCCATGGGAAGCAGCTCTCTTCTCGAAGGAACGCAGTGGGTCAGAGTATGAAGATACGGGGAGCTAAGATGGGCTCAGGCCTGGGATCAGGTACTTTCTTTTCTCTCAAAGACAAATGGCTGGTATAAAGATTGGTGGGATGGCATCTCCCTGTAGGAGCACAGATGTTACCACTTTTAGAAACTTCCAAACAAGCATTATTGCTGGAGCAACTTTATGGAAAAAGAAAAAGTTTTAAGTCTATTGCTAGAACACTCCCTTTTCATTATGTAAAGAGGCTATAATTTGAGATATTCAGGGTCATTTTTACCTCCATTCATAAAACAGCATGTTTCTCTAGAGCTGTTAGGATCCTGGAAGGTGAGGAAGGTGGTAAAGGAGAGAAAAATATTCAACCGTGTGAAGGTATGACTGCTAACAGCACAGAGGCTACACTAGAAACCAGAAATGGAATCTCCAGGGTAAAATCCACGTGCATCTCCACCTGTCCTACGCACATTTCTTCGCAATGATAGTCTAACAAACCGAGATGAATTGTCCCTCTGCCTTATTTATTAGCAGTAGTTTTTTACTCAGTGTTCATTTATATCAAATAATTATTATAGCTAGAAAGAGTGTCACCAGCAGAGGTGCCTGGGCAAAAGTAAGCTTTTATTGCTGGTTCTTGTATCACATTCTACATGAAAAAATCTTAGATCTGCTGGCAGCCTAGAGTGGCCTGTTGTCTTACTTTCATCTGGGATTCCTGTGTCCAGCCCCATAGGCGTGAACAAGATTTAGACAAATAATCTCAAATGGGCAAAAGAGTAGACCTTTTAATTTATTAATAGGGTAGACTTAATATACAAAGTGAATTTTGGTGCCAATTTTGTGTTTCCTATTAATACTTTGTTAGTGACTATTTATAAAAGAAAAAAAAAGTTGATTCAAAGAGTCCTCCTGCCCCAACCCCATCTCAACATTATCTGTTTTGCCCTGCCAACTTATATTTTCATCATTCTATCTTTAAATTGCTCTAAATGAAGCTATGGTCCCAGCAAATACAGGGCCATAACCAAGATGACTTCTCGTCTTTAAATTAACTATCCTAGTTTAGGATCTTTTAAAGAATGGGGTGTCAAAGAGATCTCATAAATGCTTTCTTTGAACGTTCATGATGGCTTATATGGCCTTTCCCCCTTTTTTTCCAGCCTGGTAGAAATGGCCTAGCCCAGGACTCATTCAAGTGAGTACATCTCAGTGGCTGATTGAAGGGAGACACCAGCCCTTGTGATACCAATGAAATGCATTAATTGAGAATGTCCCAGCGATTGGGAGTGGGTATGATGTTGGTTTAGGGTATTCCTCGAGGGATTTCTAATTCATGTGAGAACAGTAAGTGTAGATCTTCCACTATCCGTTTGCATAAAGGTTTCATAAACAAGTATCAATGGCTGTCGTTTTCCCCCCATCCCATTCCTAGCAGAGTGAGAAGCAAGCTCTGCTTCCCATAAATAAGATCTTTGAATTTATCTGCAGTGAGGTACGGCTTTAATGATCTGTATCTGCAAGCCAGGAGCATGAATGTGATCTTATTGTATCATAGTGTAGAGATGAGATAGGCTAGCACTACAGCACACCAATGCATTGTGCCTGGTGTCGGGAACAATCCTTCCATTTCCAAAGCAGCAACTCTTTATTTTTCATCATTGTTTCCTTACCTCACTTGTATGCTTCTTGTGATACAGATCTGAGTGAGTTGTGCAAGCTTCAGACTTGCCAGCCCCCAGCTCCCAGGCCTAGTACATAGTAATTCATAAACTCACCATATTAGAACTATCAGATTGAAACTAAGGGTTTCTACTAGTGGTGGAATTGGAAAGCCCATTGTTTTGATTATCATTTCATCAGCCCCAACTGATACTAGTATGCTCAAGGAAAACATACTTCAGTTACAGTTGATTTTCAGATTCCAAAATGGTGCTGCAAAGCCTGTGCATCTCTAATTATATTTTATGCTAGGCTGTGCAATACCAAAATATACGCC
The DNA here is from genome assembly GCF_964194105.1 of Spermophilus citellus. Lineage (NCBI taxonomy): Eukaryota > Metazoa > Chordata > Mammalia > Rodentia > Sciuridae > Spermophilus > Spermophilus citellus. Next base: position 50,199,420 of record NC_138192.1, on the reverse strand, counting down.
GCAGCAATCAGTGAGTGAACAGTATCAATCAATTTGTAAACAGATGAAGTCACTCATTCCCAAACTGGTTTTCCAAAAACAATTACTAAATTACAATAGAAAAAAATTGTACAGTTACTGTATTTGTGTGCTGTGTTACAATCAACATACCAGGGAAACAAAACAATTTAATGCAGAAAAATCATCATTCATCTACATTATAATTGCTTCTTTTTCACATCTACAGGGCGGTTAATTAAAATTGTGATTAAATGCGGTCGCGCTGCCTAAGATGTCTTGCCCAAAACAGGTGGTACAGAATTTAAAAGTAAAAAAAATGTAATTAGCATTGGAAATTGAGAAATTGCCTGTAAGAATCAGTGTTAATTTCAGTCAGTGATGAGGTAATTTATAAATGAATGCAGTGGAGGCTGTGCAAATGCACAATTGCCTTCCTTGCCATTCTTAGCATTCTCAGCATGCAGGTGAAAATGTTTTCAAAATATTGAGGTAATTTGAAAATCAATCCATGCATTCTGTATCTTTTTTTCTTCCATTTGTACCAAATGCTGAACAAATGCTGCCATAGATGGCACAATCCATCAGTTTTTTACTTTCTGTGCTGCACATAGTTTGGACCTAAGTTAGGAAATGTAAGGACACAAATTGCAAGCCTGAGATTGTTGCTGAGGTCAGAACTCTACACCTGAAGTTGGGACTAATGTGGATTTGGGTTTGCTGCAAATCACTCTCATCAATAAAACAAGAGACCTGGTGAGAAATCTTTTCATGGTACAGGTGGGACACACAGGAAGACTATTAGCCACTCCAATAAACTCTTGAAGTTTAATTTTTAAAGTTTAAGGAAGAAAGAAAATTATAATAAGAGTTGATACTTTTTAATCTTTATTAATCTACATATAAACCTCTAAAATTAGATAATAGTTATTACTAGAAACAATTTTTCCAGACATGAACTCTGCTTATTAATGCTATCTCTCCTTTCAACAAAGATGCCACTTTCTAACAAAGCATATCATGAACTTAATATATTTCTAGCCTTCTATGGACATGATGAAATTTACAGTTTAGATACTGTTTTCAAATTATTTCTATTTACACCATTACTATTTACTGTCAAAATGAGAAACACCAAGCCTTTTAAATCTTTTTAATGTGAGAAATTTAACTTTCCTGTGCTTATCCTTGACTCTCTGAAAATAAGAATTTAAAATTTTTAATCATGAATGAAGAATATGAGTTTGAATATTTGGCTGGACACCACTAGAGTTAAGAGACTGTGGAACTTCTTAATCATCTTCTTCTGTGTTTGGCATCCTGCAAAATGATATCTCCATAGGAAGCTCAACCTAAGAATATGTTTAGCTAACTGCTGCAGATCAATTTGCTTATCAGATTCTTTCCTATAAAATATTCTGCGTGGTTCTCTGTTGTTTAGGGCAGAAATCAATTATTTCACTCTGAAGACGTTCTTTGGGTAACTGACATTTTAGGGAGAAAGAGGGAAAATAATTGGAACAGTCTATCCTGGGAGCATGTTACCATTTCAGGCCCTGTATCAGGCCTTCTCCAGGCCCTTCATCATCACTTTTAGGACATAAATGAAATGTGCAGTTTAGAGGTGACAACTCAGCTGGTTGTTCCAAGTGGCATGCCGTCATTTCTCCCATATTTAAATCTGTTTCTCATTTAATATTACAAGTAGAAATAAAATGAGACCCATAAATGGAGGAAGCTGAAAGGTCACTAGTTAACTCCATGAGCCCTCTCCTTTGACCAGCTCCTGCCTCCCACTAACTGCGATGATGAGGATGTCATATTCCAGCAGTCTGTTCACCTCCAGAGAGGGTGGGGGCAGATTTCATTAAAGAATGACTTCCTGGATTCCCTTCAGGACCTGTGAATAGAAGATCTACAGCCACATGGGGCTTGGCTCAGATTTCAGGGGAGTGGTGCGATGGGTGGGGGGAGGTACTGTGACGTGCTCCAGGCTGCTCTGGTTCTGAGTTTACAAGGGGTCACAAAGGTTAGAGAATCACAGATGTCAACAAAACTCCAGGCCCTCCCAACCCCTTGAAAAAGTTGCAGTAGAAATCTCTTTACTTCTTTACGTTTGACCTGTAATGCCCCACAAGCGAGCAGGGCCACGTGGAGTTACTTGGGTGATTCCACCCCTGTTATATGTATGTTGAGAATGACTGTCTTTCAGACAAGTTCCTTCCGCCAAGTCTCTTTTCCATTCTCTTGTGGGGCATCAGGATCCTAAGAAAAGTCTTGGACTACATGGCTGTAGCAGCATTAGATTGGCTAACAAGATTTTTTTTTTTTAATGTCTGTCCTTTTTCTTTTCACAGTTTGCTATGTGATCTTTCTTGATTCACTCTACTATTCCTAGAAGCAGCACCACTTCAAAACTGATGTCAGATTCCTGGAAGAAATGTACATTCTCTTTTTCTACTCAGGGTTTCTTTTGCCTTCTTTCCTGAGGGTTATCTGAACTTCACATTAGGACAAAGAAAAGTTTTTCTTTTTTCAGAAATAATTGAAAAGTATGTCACTAGGTCCTTTTTAGGCCTCTGGTCTTTGAGCAGGGACTCGTGGAGTTCATTCATTCTGCGTTCATTGTGTACATAGTATGTGCAGGCACTGTACCAGATGCTGAGGAGCTCACTGGGTAGTACAAAAGAGGGGTTCTGAAGACATGATAAAAACGTGGTGAGTGAGATGCAGAACTTTGTCTCCACAGAGAAGAGAGTGTCCAGAGGATGGTGCAAGTAGATATGGGAGCAGGCAGTGAAGGGAGAGTTTCAGGGAGGTGGCTTTTGAGGGGAGCATTGTCACACAACATGGGTTTCACCCATGCAGTGAGGAAAGGTGCCCTGGGCTGAGAGAATGACATCTACAAGCACTGGAGGAGAGAAAGGCCAAGGGCTCAGGCACTGTCATCCTGCTAAGATGTCTGGAACATAAGCATGTGCAAGGAGATGAGCTTAAATTGAGTCTGCAAAGGTGGATGGAAGCATAAAAATATCCTATACCATATTTCTGGCTCTTATCCAGTAAATAGGTGATGGTGAGCTTGTGAACCACCTCTTATATAACAGTGACATAATCATATTTGTGTTTCAGTGACATGTCTCTGGCAACTGTCAGAAAGATAATGTTTATTAAGTACTTATAATGCCTTGAGACCTGTGCTAAGAATTTTGTCTGTGTCATCTGATGTAGTTCTGACAATAACTCTTTCAAGTAGGTACTATTATTTCCATATTCTTTTTATAGATGCGGAAATTGAGGCTTAGGAAGGGCATGAGCCTGGAGTCAAGGAAGAAAGTCTATGGTTAAATGTTTCTGTAATCATGGAATTTCCAGAATTACAGGCAATAGTGATCATCAACTGGAAGGACGTTTGGAAAAGGAAATCCAGCATTTGAAAGAGTTATAGTGATACAGTTTGATTCTTTGTTTGAGGGTGAATATGAGACTAAGTGGGGTGTAAGAATTTCTCATCTTCAAAATTATTCCTTTCATTCATCACTATGTCAGTTCGTAAAAGAAAAGGAAAAATGATTGCTGACCCTCAAGAAACTGATCCTAGAACGTGTTACATCTTTGGGAACTTGGAAAGAGATAGTTAACAGGCAGCCCTTCAAAACAGCAGAGTTTACTAAGCCGGGAATACTGGTCTTGCTGATTTAATTCATGACGTTAAGGCCTTCTTCTGCCTTATGAGGAAGCAAATGAAAATAATCCCTTTGCAATGACTGTTTTCCCCCTTTTCTGAATTAACTCTTCCATTGCCTGAGACTCACCAGTCCTCAAACTTTCAAATTCTCCACACTGCCTTATCTCTTCCATCCCATGGCAAGCCCCTAAAGCTGCTAACATTTTGTAACAACTATGTGACAAATTGTTGTGCTTTTATTCATGTTGGACATCTTTGCCAGGCTTGCTTGTTGTGTTTTCTGTTTGGCTGTGTCATGGGACCAAAGGTGCCTGCCTTTGTACAGCATGTCAAATCTGGTTAACATGCAGCCATTTATCTTTAAAACCACTCCTGCACAACGGCAGCGGTGGGCCAGGCCACAGGGCTCCAAGCACAACCCAATTTTTCAGACCATCTTTTCTGCATATGGGGAGCACACCGGACGACAGACAAGATGTTTTGTGATTTGGGGAATCTCTTAGAGACAAATTGTAGAGTGCAAGTGCAGTGTAACTAGACTGCTGGGTGCCCAGTGAAGTGAGGAAAATCAGATACAGCACAGGCTGGAAGAATGAAACAAGAATTCATATCTCTGTGCAGAACATGCACAGTACTTTGCTCACACAGAGAGTTCACACATAGACAATAGCATGTTTGATTGTTGGTTATTTGCAGAGGACTCTATAGCCTTTATGCATTTTGTGCTGGTGGGTGTGTCCACACACGGACATGCAAATGTGCTTGTATGGGAAGACAATTTACTGTTACAGATTCAACATATGGGAAAGGCCCCCTAGTTCACTGAGGCAGCTCCCTCCTAATGTAGTAGAAGCAGAATCTTTGTGTTTTGTACGATTGTTTCAATAAAGGACTCTGTGTGTGTTTAAGAAAGTCTCAGAGCCAGTTAGTGTCAAGTGCTGGAGTAAAAAATATTGAGGACTTTTTTTCCTCCCTAAGATACTGCAAACTTTATAACCTAATTCACTTTGGGTTTCCATTTCTCAATTGTGTCAAGGTATCTTGGGGATGATTTGCCCTTAAATAACTAATTATCAACAAAGGAGACAAGACAGCAGTAAAAAAAATGTGATAAACCTGCATAGACTAGTCTAACTAAAATGAATAATTAACTTCCTTGGAGCAGTTAACATAGCAAACCCATATAATTTAAATGGATTTTTTAAAATTTTAAATATAAATCTATGTATGCACACATGTACACATGTGATTTTGTGTCTGTATAGATACTAAAGTTACTTGAAGAAACATGCACAAATTTTTTTTTCTTTTCCATTCTCTCTCTCTTTTGAGTAAAAGACCCAAGAGATTGCCTTTCACTTTGAAAACAATCTCTAATATCAGGAAAATGCGCTGTTTGTTTATGCGTACATAATGCAAGTTTGTCCGCCTGGGAACTGCAGCAAATGGGAGAAGTATGCATGGATTTCACAGGTAACAGGATTACGTGGGCACATAATTGATCCATTTGGAGAAAAAAGATGACAGTGCTCTAAAGATGCCTAGGCTTTGGAGATGGAGTTTATGAAACAGGCATTTGTAAATTCAAAGGAATCAATATGTCAATTTTATTACATCTCAGAACCAGCTGGGCATTAAAGGAACAGTAGCCTTTAAAAAAAAAATTGCAGTTGCCTATTTTTACATTGTCTACCTTTCTCAAAGGGCTTAGAAATTACGGAAATGAACTTAAAGATTTGTACCTTCTCAGAAATTAATTTACATTGTCAAAAAAGAATAACAATTCAGCATTTTGTCAATTTTCAACCTAACCATGTGGTTCAAATATCTTCCTTATCATTTCAATCAAAGTCTATTAATAGATATAGATAATAAGCAGAATATTGACTTTAAAGTGGATTCATAGTGCAGTATACATTGGAGTTTTGCAAAAGTGTAGATTTTACCTCTTCACTGATGTAAGGACACAATTTATGAGCCGACTTCGGATGTCCCACAGAACTTGCTCTGTGCTTGTCTGAAACATTCCTGTTTTATTAGAGTTTTTGACAGTTCAAGAAGCTATTTTAAATTAAGTTCCTAGATAATAGGATTTGGACAACATTCATATCAGATATGAATGGGATATGAATTCAAGATAGCATATTGAAACCCAAAAATGTTGCATAACTGAAGATGAAATTTAGGAGCTATTAACCAGTCCACTTGTAGGGGAAGCAATGCTTCTCTTCACACTCCCTGCTGTGTGATGTCTGCTAGAGTCTCAAAGGTGAACTGTCAATATTTCATGTTCTCCTCTCCGCTACCCAGACTCCTGCCCTAGGAACACCTCTGAATCTGTTCACTTATAACAAATGGAACCCAGTTTTTCTCTCCCCAGGGGTGAGGGAGTAAAAGAAAAAAAAAATGAAAACATGGGAATCAGACCAAACAAATGTGTGTCCGAATTCCTCTGATGTTACCATTTACTTTTTATATGGCCTGGAGTATGTTTCTTAACCTCTCTGAGCTTCACTTCTCATGCCTAGAATGAGGGGCATTACTGATTGATAGGATCACTGGAAGGATTGAGCAAGATTCTAAGGATAGTATGGAGTCTAGAAGATGCTCAATAAATTCTGATTATGACTATAAGGTGTGACTACTCAGGCTGCCAGGAATCCTGATGGAGGTACTTCAGTTTCTGAGCCTTTCTGAAACATTCTTCGAAAGAGGAAATAATAACCTTAGCCTGAGGTATTTGAATATTCCTTTTTGATTCTTAAGGGAATAGTTTTGTTGTTGTTGTTTGTTTGGGGTTTTGTTGTTGTTGTTGTTGTTGTTGTTGTTGTTGTTTTAAGGAAAAGAAATAGCCACAGTGATGGGCATACTTTTTACCTCTGAGTTTCCAGGAAGTACACATACATTCTCTTTTAGAAATATTACTCCAAAATAGCCTCTAAAATATTTCCTCATAAGATGTTTTCCATTCCGATCTTTATCACTGCTCTTACAATATCTGATTCCTATTCATCTCCCCACAAAATGTGTAAATGCCTTGAGGACAGTCTTGCCCATCTCTTATCACCAGTGATTAGCTCAGCATATGACATATGAAAACCATTCTGTTCAAGGCAGGCATATGGCAGGTACATTAAAGATTTAGCATATATTGTAATAGCTAGAAAAAAAGCTTTTATTAACTTTATGTTAGACCCTCTACCACAATTTCTTGAACTTTACTTTGTGATAGCTTTGGCCTTATAAAAACTTGGATTTATTTATTTATTTGTTTGTTTTTAAATCAACTGGCTTCCTGACCTTCTCGGTGGCACCTTTAGACCCATGATTCTGAGAGGCTGAGAGGCAGGATGGGTACTCAAAGACCATAGGCTTTGAAATTTGGGCTCAAATTTAGTTTCCACTTCCATACTAGCTCCATACAACCTGGAGCAATATGCTCTACCTATGTCTCTATTTCTCATAATAATATCTATGTTTCAGGGTTGTTGTAAAGAAAGTTTGGTAACAGTTAAGGTGCCAAGTACATAGTAAATGTTTAATGTTACATCCTTTCCCTCCATTTTTTCTATTCTATTCTTGAGCACTCACTTTGGGTTGGCCTTCCATGAGTTCCCCCCTTGCTTCTTCTATTAATTATTGTCAAATGAAGCTATAGTACATACAAAGTTAGATAACTTCCTTCAGTCCAAATTTTGTTATGAAAACTGGGCTGTTTTCTGCTTAAGGAAATGAGCATGCAGAAGTACCTTCCATATTTAAAATCACAATCATGATAGCTATTTTCTGCCTAATCTATTTCTTTGTTCCCACCATCCTGTTTAGTGAGGCATTTTGATATTTGTGCAAGTCTTGTGCTTGGGTATCTCAGATCTCTCTTCCTCCATGATCCTCTGGAGATAATCAGAAAAGAAGATGCACTGAGGTCTCTTGCCTTGCAACTATATGGATTGATTAGTTAATAGAGTTGATTAAAAGACTTTGTATGATTCTGCTTAAGCATACCAGAAATACATTCAAAATCTACAGCTACAAAATGTAAAGAAGGTAGTCCAAATATAGTACTACATAATGAGGCTCCCTGTTGGTAGTATATAAAGCAGTATAGCTTCAAATTCTAATGAAGATCATTTTAAATCTTGCACTGAATTGTGAATTTAAAATTCCCATGTTCTCCATAAGTATCTGAAGAGGGGCATGTAAATACCATAAGTGAATTAATTACTGCCTTAAGTTGGTAAAGCATGTGCGAATCCAAACTTTATTCTTGAACTTGCACTTCTCTTCCCAAGGTTTTTTGAACCATTTCCTATATTCTGCATTTTGGATACCTATTCAACTTGTGAGGACATAAAAAGAAGGTGTTTTTCTTTGCATAGATTGAATGTTTCAATCTCAGAAAATCCCCACCACCACAACAGCAAAAAGTCTGCCTGGCATCATGTACGTGCACACCTTGAAACTCTCAAAGCAGAAAAGATACTTAAAACTTGCCAAAACATGAACAAAACATTACCTCAACTTTTGCCTGTCCTTTTAGCATTAACAGTACAATCTTCTTTCTATGAGAAGAAAGACCAAGTGGTAAGAATATTTTAGCTCCTGCTTATGTCTTGGTAATGAAGGGGGACTGCTGAAGTTAGTGCACAACTTTTCAGGGCTGACTCTTGACAGAAACCCAAGGAGAATGGAGAATGGAACTGAGGCTAGGCTCACTGATGGTGCCCACATGGTGCCCACCCCAGTTTCTTCAGAGACTCCATAATTTCCATGGAAGGGCCAGAGGCCCTGCCAATATCCGCACATCATTGGCATGATAGACCATAACAGCTTCTTCTGAGCCGTTCCGGTCTATCGTGTCAATGCGTACTCGGGGAGTCCTCAATGCACGGATCATTGACACGGCACTACATAACGGCTCCTTAGCAGCCATTACTGGGTATCAAGTCAATGCATACTCAGGGAGACTTTATCGCACAGGCCTGCACAAGCAGACACATGCCGAATACTAAAATTCCTTAGGAAAATTAGTCATTGCCCATGTGTGATAGCTGTTTTCCATTTTGAATTTTAACCATTTTGGGGAAAGAAAGAGAAGGGAAAATATCAGAGGAGTCCAAAAAGTTCTTTAAAAACTAGTGTGCAAGTCCAAAAGGTGGGGTGGGCTTAAGAAGATGATGAACTTCTCATTTATTTCTTTTCCATGGCCTCATTTTATCATGTCAAAGTTGTAGAAAGCGCTTCACTTTTGTTGGGCTCTTTTTCAGGGAGAGTACATCCCAGAAAACTTTGTTTTATGTTTCAGATGTAAATCTCAGAATATGTAGTGGAAATGATGATAGGCTCTCTTTAAGTGTGAAATAACAGTAGAAGGTATAGTTTTAACAGCCTTCCAGAGCTAAGCATCAAAAACATTGCATGTTATGATCATCTCTACAAGAGATGTCAGTTAGTGGTCATTTTAATAACTGATATGTTGAGTGGGGAAGGCTCTGTGAGGATCAGAATAATCATAATGACACTGATGACAGTAATAATAATATTACAATCACCACCTGCATTCTTATGTGGCAGGAACTTTGTATACACTATCTCATTTAATTTAATCAGGTGACACTACGAATCAGAAAACCATGGCTTAGAAAGGTTCAAAAACTTGAATAAGTGTCTGAGGTAGGATTTGTACTAGGTCTTGTGAGAGTTGTACTCTTATTATTACATTGCTTCTAGTAATAATCACCCTTGGGGAACTAGGTTTTTGAATATCCAACCCGTTGTCTGTTCACTGATCAGGAAACTGAGGCAGAGTAGTTTCAGTAATTCCCCCAAGTAATACAGAAAGTCAGAGTCAATTATCAGAATGCAACAAGAGGCAAATGCGTCCTTTCTCTCTGACAACACGCTAACCACAAATAACACTTGGGAATTTCAGAACCTCTGTTTGTATTTAAGAGGGAATGTCCACTGTTGCCATCACTTCTGAAAAGATTTCCTTGAACCAAGTCAAAATGGTGTGAGTTTGCTGTTGTTGATTTTTTTTTCCTTTTGTGTTCTGCTTACTGACTGACATCTGCTATCATGCTAAGCAGGTGTTCCTATGTAAACGAACGTGCCCTGTTTGTGTTTCGCCATCCTCGCTGCTGCGCACCCAAATGAGCAGCGTGATTAAGAATCCTGTAAATTTTTGAAAGGAAACGGATGGCTACCCTACTAGAACATAATTACACCGTTCCAACATCCGCAGCACACTGCTGCAGCAGAGTTGGAGAACAGCAGAAATTAATAATATATAATAGCATCATTCTCGTAATTTATAAATGAAATAAAGTAGAGAGGAGATTCTGCTGATATGCATTTTCTCCTTAATTCTAAAAGACAAAGTATAGATTAGAATTTTAGTGGGGTGAAACCTGGCCAGCAGTCTCCCACTAGTTGCCTGATTCATGATAGCTGTGTTTTTGCTTAGGGAAAAGAGGTAATATCTTAGGCCAGAAGAAGAAGGAAAAAAAATGAATAAGTAAGGCCCTCTAAAGGCAACACTACATAAAGGGGATCTGAAAAAAATCTCTGCGGATTGTGTGCTGACTGTATTTTTAAAAGGTATTATTACTTAAGACTTCAACGTGTGCTGCATTTTTTTCTGTCATTATAATAACATACCAACATAGGTCAACCCCTCTGAGTAAAGAGAGACCTGATCAGTTAAAGATGTGGTCCAACATGAACTTTATGCTAAAAGCACTTATGCAAGTACTAGAGATCTGCTACACAACGATGCAGGTACAGTTAACAGTACTGTACTGTACAATTAAAAGTGGGCTAATAGGTGAGATTTCAAGATATGTTTTTATCACAATAAAAAGCAATTATATCTTTTCAAATACATTGTTCTGAGCCCTGTGAATGCACCAGTGAGAAGCATACAGATCGTCATTAGAGTCAGGGAATCGATGCTTTTAATCCCACCTTTTAACCATGCCGGAGAAATAATAAAGCTTTCTGAAGAGGCAAATAAACCATTTGGTAAAAGTAGCCAGTAGGATTGCAAGAGGCAGTTAAATTTTTTAATATTTTTCTGTTTTAACTTTTGGTGGTTAAGTTGCCTGACAAATAATGAACTTGAGTGTTGCAAGCGTTTGCCCCCCTCATATGTGCCCAAGGCCCACACATACATGTGTACACACACAAGAACAATAACCTTGAAGAAAAATGGTATTTAAACAGTTTTATTTGAGCAATTTTTCTTGCTTAATTCCAAAGAATGACAATATGTCCAAAAAAAAAAAAAAAAGTCAACGTGGATTTTCTTGCTTTAATTAACTTCAGAGAACATGAAAATACTATTTGCCTTTCAAGAGAAACATGTCCGTTTAAGATGCTTATTCATTTAAGCAGTATTCATTTAAAGGTCCCCTTGAGTATTACTCAATGTGTTTTGATTTGGTTCAGAGAAAATAAATTCATTTAATAGATTTATTTCATTAACAGGTATTTATTTAAGTGGGTTCCACTGTATTTAAATCTCCAGTTTCCATTACTTCCTTAGCTCACTTGCTTCATGTTGACTAATTTTAATAAGCCTAAGGTGCCTAGGGTCTTATTGAGTGTTCAGTTTGATCAATATGGTTAAATTAAAATTGTGCAAAATATAAGCAAATGTACTCTAACAACACAGTGAAAAATGTGCTGTGTGCTAAGCATTGATTGGTAACTGTGGACACAGATATGTGGTGCTTGGTGAGCCTCTGAACTACCTGGAAACTGCCTCAGTCCTCTGAAACTTCTGTCTCTTCAGATACATTCATGACATTCCCAGGCACACTTCCTGGCCCCAGCACAGGGGTATCCACTGACTTAGAAGAGAAAGGACATTTATGTCAGGTGTTTTGCTTTTTGATTTAATGGAAAGCAGAATCTAAGACTCATGGTGGAATCCTATATAAAGAAAAAAAAAAGTCAAAGATCTTATAAAAGTTCAGCTACAACTATTACTGAAATGCTTTAGGCAATCAAGGAATAAAGACCCTAGTTCTTTTCCATGAAATAACTTTCTGTTTAATTGTAATTATTTTCCAATCTTAATCATTTTGGTTAGCTTGTATCCTTTTTTGAAGTTTTTGCTTGTAAAGTTTGATTTGGCAAATTACCTCATCCCCCCAAATTTCTGAAGTATACCAAAATAAGCCTTGTCATTAATACTGCATTTGAAAACCTCCATAACTTAATAGATTTCAAACAATGAAAGCCTATATAACTTAATATGTTTCTAACAAATTCATTGCTTTCTGTATAATTGTAAAGCTAAATAGATAACTGAATGCATTTCAGTGGACTCCTTTTAGCATGAATAAAGTTTTATCTTCAGTTCCTAAATTGCTTTTAAAACCTTTCCTTTTCAGCCTTCTCTTTGTTTTCCTTCGTTTCCTATTTTATTAGATGAAATAGGATCAGCATATTTAATGTTCAACATCAATCTTTTAAGCTTAGCAGAAATCTACCTCAATGACATAGCAATCATAATTATATCTCATACAAAATTGTTCCTGGTACGTGTTTGCTGTTTGGACAGATTCTTTTTTCTACCTGTTGTGTGCTCTTGTATCTATCTCTAATCTTCTTGCTAAGTGATAGCTACCATCACAGCACTGACTTTCATTGATATCATCTCTTCCTACATGTCCAAAACATAAGTTCACATGAGCAGAAGTTGATCTTATCAAAGGTAAATCAGAAGTTCAAAAAAAAAAAAAAAACAGCAGGGAGATAAAAAAAAATCAAAAATGTACATCTTGCAAGCAATGATGTTGTATTTAGGAAAAGTGTGTTGAGATGAAAATCATTCTCTAGTTTGAACTGACCACATAGTTTTATAAGCATAAAGGATTTAAAGTTTCCTTTTAAATTACATCTAGTGTTTGAGCTTCATAACATTTAACAGTGTAGTCCCCAGCAAGCTTACAAAATAAAATAATGTTTGAGTCTTAAAATCATCAGAAGTTAAGTAGACCAATACAAGTTCAGAAGAAATGACTTTATTTTTGTAGTGGAGCCAAGAAAAATTCTAAGGTTTTTTTGTTTAGTTTTGTTCATGTTAATCTTGATTTTTCCCAGTGTTTTGCATGTTTTGAGTTTTTAATATCAAAGGTACTGCTCTTTGTAAACAAGTGTAAGTTTACCCAGGCAGCTTCACTTACACCCTTTCCTTGTAATCAGATGTGAAAATTACACCCTCCCTTTTGGATACATGATAATTACACATTTCAACATGCAAAGAATTGTCTCTGTTTCAGTTGTTGGAATGAAAAAGCTGAGACATTCAGTAAAATATATTATTATATTAAAGATCATTTCCATAATTGTTTTCAGGATTCGTAATCAAAACCATGATCAAGGTAGTTTTAGTTTTAAAAAAGAATACACATGGAAATAAAGAGTGGATAAAATTAATTGCTGAGTTCCACTTGAATGGCCATTCTTTTATAAGATGCAATTGAGAAAAAATGTTATATTCTTTCTGAGAAAAAAAAAAAACTTTTAGTGCCTTATTGAACATTTTCTTTGTCCATGCTTATTGAATTACCTCTTTTTTATGTGTACCAGAAATAAAAGGTAAAAGTCTACAATTTTGTGATCAATGTGGAAGGTTTAGTCTAAAAATATAAAAAATGAATCTTTTCAAGGTTTTATTCTCTTGGCAAGAGGCCTCTTCGACCAAATATAAAAGTTTTGTAAACGCAAGCAAGGTACCTCAAACTTCACAATCAGATTTTCACTTACATCATAAGGTAAAGAAATTTGTCACTGCGGATATAAAACAAACTGAAACTTTAAAAAATGCATAGCTTTTGGCAAATAACACTGACTCAAAAATATCTCTTACCTCTGGAGGAGAGGGTTTTTAAATTATTGATTCCTTTCTTAAACAGAGAAGAAAAGGAAGAGAGAAGGCAGTGTTGGATGATTAATTTATGGCTTTTTGAAACAGTTTGAGGCATTGAGGGATAAATATCCCAACTGTTTAGTTCTCCAAGTAGTTAATTTTTTCTGTTGATCCAAACATTAGCATAGGTAACTAAGGACCAGTATTCTTATAGCTCAAATCTGTTTTAAAAATGAGTCTTATAGATTTTTGCTTGTAAAAAATTTCCCAACCTAAGTTTCCCAAAATTCCAATTGTGGGAATTAAATAATGATACTTATTAATTTTTATATTGTAATTTTGCTTACCTCTCTGTCTTTTTCTATTTTAAAATTATAGCAAAATCTGGCATATTTAACTTTCCAAAATTTTTTCTCTTCATGTTTTCATATAATTTTAAAACTTGGAAGGATCCAGAAAATCAACTTTTCTCATCCCTAGGCTTTTCTCATTGAGTAGAAATTGAGACAGAGCTGGCAGAACCATGATTTGAACCTCAATTTTTTAATTCTAAATAAAAGACAGGATGCTATTTTGAATGTTAATCCATTTTGCTGTTGATTTTGTGCCCTCAAGATGCACTGTGAGATAATATCTTATTTTCACTCTAAGTTTTCTCTAATCTGAAGTGTCAGATTATCATGGTTTTATATAACAAAATATGAAGGGAGGTAGAATCATCAAATCTAGTATAATTGAGTGAAAATTATTAATAGAATTTCTGTGGCTATAACAAAATACTTGAGGCTGGGTCCTTTGTTGAAAAAGAAAAAAAAAAGAGAGAGAGAGATTATTTAACTTCCACTTCTGTGGTGGTCCATAAGCATGGCACTAGATACTGTTCAGCTCTGGTGAGAGTCCCAAGGCAAATGGAATCATACCAGTGGGATGGCATGGCAAAACATAAAGCCAGAGAACAGGAAGGCACCAGTCTAACTCTTTTGGAACAAACTCTGTCACAGGAACTAGTTGGGAGTCCCATGAGGACTGCTTAATCTATTCTGAGGGTGGTGCCTCCACGACACAATTACCTTCTTGGAGGTTCCATCTCCTAAATGTTCCAGCACCACCCAACATGGCCACATTAAGAAGAAAGCTTCAGGGGCTGGGGATGTGGCTCAAGCGGTAGCGCGCTCGCCTGGCATGCGTGCGGCCCGGGTTGGATCCTCAGCACCACATACCAACAAAGATGTTGTGTCCGCCGAAAACTAAAAAATAAGTATTAAAAAAATTCTCTCTCTCTCTCTCCTCTCTCACTCTCTCTTTAAAAAAAAAAAAAAAAAAAGAAGAAGAAAGCTTCAGACCTGTGAATCTTGGAAGACAAACTCAATCTATATCCAAGTCAGAGCAGTGAGTTATTGGATTATGGAGTCACATATTCTGAACTCGTTATTTTTTGGTTTAATGATGCTGTGTTTTTTCAGGAAGACTGAACAGTGGGTTTAAGGTGAGGTGTTCGGTTTTCCTAATTCCTGTACAGGCTGATCAGAGAGCTTAGAAAATGTTTCAGCTGGTAGTAACATTAGCCTGGCGTTAAGTGGGTTCCCACTTTAGTCCCATTCCAAAACTAAGCCTATCTTGCCATGGTAGAGAGGGTGATGAAGAGGAAGAGTCAGTGGATAAGAGGATGGGAGGGTTGCCAGGAAGGAATTAAAAGGCACTTGCTCCTGACCTTATTGTCTATGTCCACCTTCACCAACTTTAGCTTCCAAAGCAAAAGCAACAGCAGATTCATAAAGGAAGTGTTTTGAATGAGAAAAGTGCAGAAGAAGCCATTCCTCATTAGGTCACCTGCCTTCTAGTAGTTTCTATTCCAGTGGGCTAATTGATCTGTGATGATCTGGAATCACAACTTGATAAAACAGGAAGAGAATTAATCTTGGCTCAGGAACCTTGGACTCCTAGCTGTCCCCATCCTGCCTTCCCATCTCAGTGTGACCTTAGGCACAACCTTTAACCTCTCTGCACCTCACATCCATAGCTGTAAAACGTAGGGCTTGACAGAGATTGCAAACCAATGGCTTTCCAATGTGTTTAGTGTGGCTCACAAAGTTTTTTAAGCACATTTAAATTGACTGTCAGTGTTTAAAAATTGAACAATTTCACACAGAAAAGTCCAGATTCCTACTCCCTCTGATAAATTCAAAAGATCTGGCATCTCTGACCCACATAGTTGCTTTGGAAGTTCATGTGAGAACTACTCTGGGTCCCCATAAGAAGGACCAATTGACTCCCTTACTTTTATGGCCCATGAGACATTTGATAATGGGAATCAGGAGTAGTTCAGAAGAGATGGATCTAGGGTGTATAATATCATACAAAGTACATTGACCAAAACATCTCACTTGATATTCACAATAATCCTAGGAGGTAGAGAGACAAAATATTTAACACAAAGAAGGGGTCTGAGATTCAGAAACACTGGATGACTGTTGGAAAATTGGCCTCTTATTCTTCGCTTAGTATGAAAAACAGTCAGAATTTTTTTTTAATTTTTTAATACTTATTTATTAGTTTTCGGTGGACACAACATCTTTGTTTGTATGTGGTGCTGAGGATCAAACCCAGGCCGCAGGCATGCCAGGCGAGCGCGCTACGGCTTGAGCCACATCCCAGCCCCAAACAGTCAGAATTGAAGTCTGTAGCTTCAGGCCCCATAGTCATTGCTTTCCATACTGTCATTTGTCCTCAAGGTCTTTATGTAAAATATATAAAGTATGCACACGCTGGCTTATATATCTTATCTGTATCCTTTTATTAATAAGAAATGAAAGGTTAGGGGTTCTTTCATGAATTGGTAACTCTTTCAGTCTTTCCTAAGTTGAATGGTAGCTCTTCTTAGGCAAATACTGGATTTTTATTAAGGGAAACTTCCCTTAATACTACAAAAAAACACTTGCCACATAGAAAAGTGCAGCCTATGGGAGGAGCATCATGTAACTAAGATCAAAGTTTTCAAGGAAATAATGATACAGAGAGATGGAGGGGCAAACATTTCATAAAAGATGCTGGTGGAGATGGATGGGAAAATTAAGGTACAAAGGAATCTAACTAAAATAAGAGATGGAAGATACAACCATCGGAAAAAGATATATTCTTGAGCAATAAGAAATATAAGGAGAAATAAAAGATGAGGAAAATATATAGTAATTTAAGAAGCGAAACCCTTTAGGACAGAGGTAGGGGAGAAATGGGAAATGCTAGAGAGGAAGTCACAATCAGGAAGTATAGAAGTAAAACCTCCAGACCAGAAATCTAAACAAAGAGGTAAGAGGAGAGGAGATGGTGGTAAATATGAAAAAATGCCAAAGTATGTGTTTTGGAGTTCAGAAGTTGAGATGAAAATATATTTTGTCACAAAGCCTTGTTCAACCTGTTTGGCTAAAGCCAAAGAGAGGAGATTAACATGATTAGAAGGAAATAACAGAAATTCATAGGACAAGTGTTTGGATGTCAAGAGGTAGGAGGAAAAACTGTACTGAAAGGAAAGAGGACATAGAGGGGAAAATAGAAGATGAGAACCTGTGATGGGTGCAGGTGAAAAATAAAGTGAGTTGAGACAGACCATGACTGGAACCGCAGGAAGCTGAGTTGATATGGACACGGAAGCCACTCGAGGAACCTGCCAAGAAAAGGAAACCTCAATCTTCTATGGGAGGGGCAGAGCCCAGCAAGGTGAGAGAGGAAGAAGTTAAGCTATGCAAAAAGAGAAGGTGAAGTATGAGAAGGCAGGGAAAGGGTGAGATAAAATGGTAAATCAAAGTCAGGGAGCTTAAGCATTGAAAGTAGGAATGAGGTGCTTGGTTGGAATTGTTCGCTTGTGTATTGGCTGCTGTCTTCTAAGATGAGATACCCTGCTTTATTCCACATAGTTCTATGACAATATTCTACCATTATGGCAAATTCACATGGAGAAGTACTTTATAAGAATGAACAATTTTTGTTTTTAATTTCCCAAAGGATAAGGTAAAATTCATGGTGTTCTCTCTCTCTCTCTCTCTCTCTCTCTCTCTCTCTCTCTCTCTCAGATGAAGCAATGTAGTGGCATGCAAGAGTGGGGCTAGAGGTAATAACCACTTTTGAAACTGTTCCTTCAACAAATTCGTAATTCATATAAGGTGGGAATTATGTTCAAACATTCATGGCAAAACATCCTCTACATTAATTTACATTGCTTATACTGATGATCTCTTGAGTTTTCAGAAAGTTTGATTTATAGATTTTCATAGCAAAGGTCTTTTTGCTAGCTTCTGTTTTATAGTCAAGTTGTGTAGACCCCACAATAATCTTTACCACAATGCTAGATGTGCTCATTTTTCTTGATTTGAACACTATCTTGCTCTGAATGTCCTAAAAGTGTACCCTTTGGAGCTCTAGAATTTAGAAGTTCCTTCTCCAACTGCTTCTAGTCTCCTTCTTTAATAGAATTAATGTAAAGCCTTTGGCAATACAATTTCCATGTCACTGTAAAAATGGTGTTAAAAGTCATAACAGACACAAGAAAGGGGGAGGAAATTAGTATTGTGTACTTCCAGTCACACCCTGGGCCATGTGCTTGGGCCGTGTGCAGTGTGCATCCTCCGCCCTGACTTGGGGGACACATGAGGGAATAGCCACGAAGAGGATTAACTTATCTGAAGAGGGTAGTGTAGACCATTCTCCTGCTGCAAATGCAAAAAAATAGTTTTATAAGAACCCAAAACAATGAATTGTTCAATACCAACTGTGTCCTTTTCCCTCTTTCTTTTCTTGTTTCTACTGTGTTCCTCCACAATCCCTGACCCCCTTCTCAGATTTTTACCTCAAAGTTTTAGGTGCCTGGAAAGAAAAACAAAATCAATGAGCTATAATACTAACAAGTAATACTATAATTGTTAGAAAAATCAGTTTGAAGTAAGATGAAATTCTCAGAAGTGGCTATCTCTTTGAAAACTTTTCTATTTCTAGAGAGCATATAGATGGATACAACTTTTATGTCTTAGAAACAGATGTTTACAAAGAGAGAGGGCGGGGAGGAGGGAGAGAGAAAATACCATAATAATGACAGTAGACTTATTTTGCATAAACAGTTAAAAAAAAATGACTTTTGAAGTTTTTTTATTTTTGTTTCTGTTTTTGTTATTTTGTTTTGTTTTGTTTTGACCTAAAGCATATAGAAAAAGTAGACATGACAGGTAGGTAGCTAAGCAAGAAGACAGGCAGAATTCCTGACTATCAGGGCAGAAAGAATTTATAGGGGAGCTGCCACATGTAACACAATACAGCTAAGTTTTAGAATCGCAGACAGAGTGGGAGTAGGCAATACTTCTAGAACAACTGTTGTTCTTAAATACTCTCCCAATGCTAATGCTAAGTCACTCATCCCCCACCCCACTGCTTCCTAGAATTAAGAAAAGTTCTTCCCTAACTTGGGTTGCTATGCAGAGAAGTGAAATTTCATTGGCTCCGAATGCTTTTCTGTCAAGTAGGGACTACTGGGAACCCAGCTAATGTGCATATTGATGTACCCTGTAGCTTCAGAAATGATGAAAGAGCATATTACTTATTTCCACAACAACAAAGCTAAGAGAAATTTGAAAGCAGCCAGTTATTTTACCTGGGGACTTTCTCCCAGGTGACAGGGGCATAGAGTCATGGAATTTAAATACTGGGGCATTCCCATTTTATAACAATTTTTATGGGGAGCTGCGATACCATTCTCAACCAAAAGAAGAATTAAAAGACCATTGCTTTCATTTGTACTCATTTAGTCTACTATGCCTAAAATATAGGAAAGTATTATTATGCTCTTTCAGATTATATTTTATTTGTTGTTTACTGGGCTGGGCTGACATGATATGATTTGTGCATTGCGGGGTCACAACAAGCTACTAGCAGGACAATTTGCTGAATCAAGAGGATGATTGTGTCTGGTGCCAGTCAGTCGCAATTAGGACCAGGATCAGGGAGGCCCAGGGCTTGTGCATCGTCTTGGGCAAGCTGCATAGAAATCAGCTCACCTGAAACTAATTGTCACAACAGAGACCTTATGCAAATGAGCCCTGGGGTTAGCGTGGGAAAAGAAAAACTGTCGCAAAGATAGGTGACCTGCTGAGCAGGGGGTCTGTTGCTGGGGAAATCTTTGTTCAATGAGTTTAAAAATGTTTTCATTGTTTAAAAAAAAAAAAAAAGTAGCATACACACTCACCAAGAGTGTGGAAAACACAGTCATCTAAAATTCCAATAAAGTAGAAGCCTGCTTTGGAGCACGCAATAAATTGGGAGTCTTTACACTTTATAAGGGCTATAGCAGGAAAATAATTTCCCTTTGCAAGGACCTTTAAAGTTTTGGTGGTGTGTATTGCAGAGTGGCGTACCTTGGATATTCACTGGGGAGGGCAGACCTGCTACCAGCCTGGTAGGACTTCCACCTGCCACCACAGTATAGCCATGAAGGATGTCTGTGAACTAGGCAAGAAAGGCCTATTTTCTAACTGAACTTTACTTTTATCTCAGGTAAAGATCCTTGAGTTTCCCATCACATGGTAAAAGATTCAAATGTTTGAGGAAATAATGGCAGTTTATTGAATTGTAATTTTCCAAATATTCACAAAATCAAGTGCAATACAAGCACTGTGAGTCCAGGAGCAAGTGATTATATCGCTTGCAGCACAGTGGATTATAAAAGATCAGAGAAATATAGCAAACTAAAACTAAAAATTATTTTAAAATTATGATTTACTTCCCTTTTTTCAACTGCTTAAGAAAATATTTATAAATTGGAAATGCGATTTGATCTGACTATAGTACTCCATTGGAATAAGCTAAAATGTTCAACTTTAGAAAAGTAGATGAAGAAAAACTAAGGTAATAGTAAACATTCTAACATGTAATTGTAACAAAATTGCTTTGGGTTCTTCAGTTGATTTTAGCTTTTCTCGATTGTTGTTTCCTTAAAAAAGTAAAGGTTAACATATTCACACTGCTTACCTTTCTCACTGAAGATTTGTCAGTGACATACTAAATAATGTATATCGTACAGAACTATAAATAAAATAACAAGAAAATTAAGTGAAGTATTCTAAGTTTTGGCAATAACAGTAGGCCAAGATATTTTGTGTCTATTGATATCAAAGGAAGAAAATTTTGAGTGAAAAAGTTAAGGTAAGAGAAAAAGAAAGTTGCATTGCATTAGCTTTGGATTCAAATGTTATTTTGCTTGGCAAATTACTGAGTCTAAGAAAGTAAGTGTTTTCATTGTATTTCCTAAAGGGCTGAATTGAAATTTGTACTTGTAGCTTGATAAGCAAGTTTGGGAATTAACTTGGTAGCCACTAAATAATCTAAAGAAAGTTAGGTTTAAAAGAAGTGTGACTTAATCACAACCTAAATTTAAAGAAAAAAGAAAGAAAAGAAAACTCTTTTGTCCCTTCACCACTGTCTGAAATAATTTCCACATATAGGAGATGTTTCACAGTGGGTGCGAAGTGCTCAGCTTTCACTCATCAAACTTTAATCGGAACTGCATTTTAGTTTTTGAATAAAGAACACTTAAAAAATTTAGATGCAAATTATTTTGCATTATTCATGCTCTAAGTGTCCTTGCAGATTTAAACACTTCTGAGGCCACCTTGATTCAAGTAATTACCTAGGCCCTCACTGCTCCGTCATGAATAAGGTATTTTGTACAAGTAAAGTATGCACCCGATGAGCTTTTAAAGTGGCTTTACACTGAACTTGTGTATTGCTTCTTGTGCATGAGTGAGCTGAACATGCGTCGCAATCTGTCTCAGGTGGGAAGCCCTGGCTTGGGCATCCATGGGTGACGGGATGAAACCCGAGCATCTCCCTCCACACACATGCTCTTCCTTTGTCTCTTCTCAAGAATCTCAAAGTGATTCTCCTGCCTGATTCTAGTAGCTGTTTTATAATGAAAGAGAGCAATAGATTCTAGGAAAAGAAACAAGGGAGAAAGTGGCAGTGATTCTGGTTAACTCTCCCATCACCAGAGTTCACTGAAAATGTCCACTTTTCAAGCCGCTTCTCATCCCCATCAGCTAAGGCTTCAATGTAAGGTAATAAGTCTCTCTGATTTTACATGGCTCTGTACATCTGCCTCCCCATCTGTCAGTCCAGCCTCCCCGAGCTATCACAGCTAGGTACTACCTCCACCCTAGTATTCTTCACGAAATGGAACTAGCTTCAAACTCAAAAGCAACTGAAGAATGCTTACAATGGAAATGAAAGTGACCATGGAGCATAAATCTGTAGGCGCACACACACACACATACACACACACACACACAGGAGGGTTTGTAAGAGTTAAATGTAATTGGCTGAAGCTCGTAGCTGGCGTTTGTTACAAAGTGCCCAAGCCTTTCCTTTCCAACTCCGTGGCTTTGAAGAATTATAGGAATTTTATGATGTGCTATTGGAGTTATACTGGCAGAGATTACAGAAAAGGGGTTAAAGTTGGTTTATGGTAGAAAAAAATTATGCAGAAACCAATAAAAATAAACACACTCAAGTAGACTAAACTTGCTGGGCTTTTAGTTTTAGTTTAACAAAGGAAGTTTAGATGAAAGTAAATGTTGCAGCTTTTAGAAAATTAGTTGACACTCATACTTGATCATCTTTACTACACAGCGGTATAATTAATATTTAAACATTCTAATAATGCAGCTTGCTTTGCATGCACTTTTCAGCCTCACAACAGTATATTTTATCTGGAATTGTGCTAGCATTTTCTTGGGTACTGCCCATTTTCATAGAGTTAAATTTAAAATAAAGTAGGGTCTTAGCTCTTATGGCCAGTAAAACATCAATAGGAGAGCAAACAGGTTTCATACGTCTACCAGACAGTTTATTATTAAGACTAATATTTATGCAAGATAATAGATAATGTATAAATTTTGTTTCATTGTCCCTGTGAATGTTTTTAAATGATCTGACTAGATTAAGTTTGAAAGTTGCATTTGGCAATTGTCCACTCACCTCTTACTGTCCAAAACAGGAGAATTTTGACCACAAAAAAAAAGCTGTTTGAAATCTGCAAGTAACATATGAAATGCTGAATCCCCAATACCAGCCCATTCACATTAGGGCATTGGTTAACATGGTAAAGACTTTTTATTGTCAAAACATGAAATCACTGGATTTTAGGAGTGTCATCTGAATTGAGACAGTGAAATACCCAGGAACTGAGCAAAACAATAAAGCTAGTAAAGTATAGAGAAGTAAGTACACTAGTTGGAAGAGGACTGAGCTAGTTTATTTTCCTATGAGAACTTTCTTCCTGTTCCAGTCTCAGGGCTGTAGGTGGCAGGGAAAAGTTGTTTCAGGTGCTGCCCTCAGCTCAGTGCCTTCGAAGAGTGCAAGGTGCCCAGTGTTCTTGATCTTCTTCAATTTTGAGTGGTGAGAAAGAGCATTCTACTTTTCCATCATAACTTAAGTGTCTTTAAACTGAAATAGAATTTGCATGTACATATTTATGGCTCATTCTTTATAAGTGAGTAGGTGTACTGAGCTGCAGGTCTATTTTGAGAC
Source organism: Spermophilus citellus (assembly GCF_964194105.1). Taxonomy (NCBI): domain Eukaryota; kingdom Metazoa; phylum Chordata; class Mammalia; order Rodentia; family Sciuridae; genus Spermophilus; species Spermophilus citellus. Next base: position 50,176,291 of record NC_138192.1, on the reverse strand, counting down.
TCGTCCCACATTAACCCTTTGAGGCCCACCTAATGACAGGTCCTGCCCTGTGGGAATGCTGTCCTTTAGTGAAGCATGCAGACATAGTAGATCCATACTTACTTCAATACTGAGGCATCTCATTCTGCTTAATTCTATGAGGCCTTTGGAGTGGTGGTTTGCACAAATCAAATGGCACAAAGGAGAACTGCAAAATTAGACAGGTTAGTTTTCAAGAAAAAAAGAAAGATAAGCAATTAAAAAAATAGCATAAAAGATAACTACAGAAAAGCACTATACAAACTAAGTTCCACACAGCAAGAACCACAGGAATTAAATAAAGTAGATGTCAAGAGGTGGTTTTCACTGGCTGTTTTATTTTCTTATGTCAAAAGGAAGCCATTTTTACAGATTCTTGGACATGATAATTTTTATGTCTGATACTCGGAAACTGAACCAACAATTTAGTGTCTATGTATTTTATTTTATTGGGTTTGTTTGGAGAAAGGGAGTTAAATGAACTCAGCTTACAAATAAACTAACAGCCCACGGACTATTTAAAACCTGCTGTTAAGGTGGTAGAGATAAGTTGAACCCAACTGCTGCCACATGCATGGGTTTGACAGATAGGTAGGTTCAAGAGTGGACAAATTAAAATCATTTTTTATATGCTAATCTCTACCTGTACAGGAATAATTTTTTTTTAAAAGGCAGCCTACTGGCAGGGTAAATTCAAGAGCTATCAGTAGTACATTACTTCTAGGAATTATGACACACACACACAAAAAAATGAATAAATGCTTTCGTGAGAAAAGTCTGCTGGAGAATTCTAATTCCAGATGGATGTCATGACAACATTGGGCCAGCAATATTGTGAAAAGAAAAATAACATATATAGACATGGCTTTCTAATTTGAATAGTAATTCCCTCCATATGCAAATGGTCAAATTTATATCTGAGAAATTACTTTTTTAGTTGCAAATAGAGATTAAAGTGAAAACAATAGTCTACCTTGACCTTCAGGTGGTAGTTACTTGCGAACTTCCTAGTAGGAAAGACAGACAGGGGTGTCAATCAAAACCTACCGATGAACCCACAGCAGTGAAATCTGAGAAGGTTTATAACAAGTAGGCAATAGTTTCAGGCCTCTGTGAGAACACATAAACTAAAACTTCATGCTGGGACAAAACAGGACAGGACATTTGAGGTGGCAAGTGAGAAAACCTTCTTCTTATTATGACAAAGCCTCTCCCATACTTGTTGAAATGCCACTGAGTTGTTATTAAATGCCCACCATTTCTCTAGGTTTACAAAAACCTTTTGGAGTTTCCTTTAATTTTGATAAATATTCAAATTTGTGCATAATTTCTACACTTCAGTTTTGAATGAGAGAAAATTTCCCATGCATGTTGAGTTTCCCTTCAAGTAAGAAAGTACTTCTTGTAATAAATAAGAACATTGCATTTCTTTTTACCAATGCTATCAAGATAAAAACCACCTTAGGTTATAAATTGAAAATTTACTAATTCATTGAAGTAAGAACTAAAACAGTCCCAAAAGAAATCTTCAACATCCAATGACAATGACACAAAAGAAATGCATGGTTACGATTATCTAATAAAAGGTTCTGTCTTTTCCCAGTAAAAGCCCTCCAGTTGAGGTAACAAATAGTTAAAGTGCCTATAACCAGGTTAGAATCATTGGTTATTTTGTAGTAATGTAGCTTTTATTAAACTATGAATTAGTTTCTAATCACTGGTTATAACACCGGAATTATTTAAACGTGTACCCTTCTCTCCTAGGAGGAAAGTAATAGAGACCATTTTCTGGCACCTAAGTCGTCTTCGTGTTGAAGATGAAATTAAGATAATAACAACATATTTAGGCAGTAAATGAAATGCTTTGCTTTGGTTTTACTGATAGGGAATTCTGGACAATGAACTTTTTTTTTCTCCTCTTTCCCTCATTACTAGGGGTTGAACCCAGGGTCTCACATATGCTAGCTAGTATAAGCTTTTTAATTTTGAGACAAAAAGTTGTCCAGACTGGCCTGGAACCTGTGGTCCTTCTGCCTTAGACTTATGAGTGCCTGGGACTGGAGGCATGAACGGCCTCATTTTACATTCATTTAAATGAGACCTCAGGTCTGATGCCATGTGGCCAGGCTGCTAACATGGCTGAGAAGGATCGGCATCATTAACATTCTTTGATTGGAGAGCACATTAGGAGGTAGATAAGGAAGCAGCACAGGAGACCTACCTCCTGGCCAGGGGAAGACAAGGCCTGGAATGTCTGCAATGTGTTTCTATTTTTGTCACACCTATGTGTGGCCACTCATCTGGTCTGACTCAGTGGATTTCATCCCAGAGCCCTGCTCTTCTCCCAGCTGAAATAATACCTTCCTTCCTCTTGTGCTCTGCCTTTAGAAGGACACTGTTCACCACTGCCCAGGCAAGATGCCTTCATGAGACTGCATATTTTTAAACACTGGTGAATCTAAGATAGGGCATTGGGTAGAATTTTTTTTTAGTCACTATTTTATGTATAAACTCTGCTCTCTTAATTATAGTACTTTGCGAAAGTGGGTGAATATATGAGAATATTTGGCCCAAGAAAATGAAAGAATTGTGTTTTTGTTTTTTGGTTTTGTTTTGTTTTTGTTTTTGTTTTGCAGTGCTGGGATCAAACTCAGGGCCATGCATAGGCTAGGGGAATGTTCTACCATTGAGCTATATTCCCAGACCTTACATACACTCTTTTAAAAAAAAAAAATTGCCTTAAATTTACTATGAATTGATGTATTGTTAACACTGAAACAGATAAAGCCAGGGTATGGGGCAATGATCAGGACTTAGCCTGAAGTGTTTTCTTATCTACTTCATTCTGCTCATGCTTGGAGAACCAATACTGAATTTCTCCCACCTCTTTTTAAGCCCACACCTCTACCTCATTTCCCTGGCATTCCTTATATGCACATACCTATTCTCTTAACAATCCAACATCCGTGCTGCCCTCATCAGATCCCTATACACCTGACAGCCTCTGGCTTGAAATTACCCCTGCTAGACTACTGACCTCTTACAAGAGTCAGGGTATTCACCAGTTAAAACTGACATATGATCGGACCACATACCTCCCACAAGAGACCTCAAAACTTACTGACATTGACTTTGGCAAATTAAATAACATGGCATAAAACTGCTCATTTTCCCTATCTGCCCAGTTTTCCATTGCAGTGGGAAATACCACCCTATCATGGACCTCCCAACTGGGAACCCCATAGTTATTTTTGTCTCACCACTGTCTTTCTCACTCCCCACATCCAGTCTGTTACCAACCGTTGCCACTTTTTCTTTGCCAACATTTCCTGAATCCACCCCCTTCCTTTTCATTCTCATAGTTGTGGTCTTAGTCTAGGCTTTGGCCTTAGCCCACTGGGACTTTGCAGCCTTTCCTCTCTCCCTCCACATGTGCATATCAAACTCCAGTTTACTTTAATAACATCCACGAACTTTCTTTTTTTCCTGTCTATGTCCTTGACTTGTCTATTCGTTGTCTTTGGGATCCGTTGGCACTGTTCGACTGCTCTCTGAACTGGGTTCTACTGTTTATTTATACCTTTTCATCCAGCTACCTCCTCATGGTTCCAATCCCTTTCTTTCTTTTCAAAAGAAAGTCCACCATTACTTCTTTATTCAGTCATTCTCTCATTGCTTCAGAAACCCTTTTATGCTATACATCTTCCTGACATACACACATCTATGGCAGATCCTAAAACTCAATTCCTTCCTTTCCTTCCCTCTTTTCTGATGTAGCTTAAGTGTTGTTATTGGAAGCATGTCCAAGTTCAAAATGTCCAGCTTCCACCATTTGCTACCAATGACATTGGGTAACATCTCTGAACTTCAGTTTCCTCATCTGTAACATGAATTATAGTGAAGAATAAATGAGATAATCTGTCTCAAACACTGCTGGTGCCATTTAAAAACGTTTGCTATCATTATTACCACATCTCAATGGACAGTTGCCCAATCACACCCCCTTTAGTCACCATCACACTGTGTGCTATTTTATCCTTGCATATAAATTTCAATGATGACATAACTGGGTCTCTTAAATCTAGTTCTAGCAGTAGCTTATATCTTAAAAGCTTATACCTTAAAAGTCAAGGACAGAAATAATTGAGCGTACCTGATACCACACCTGGTACTGGTGAAGACTTAAATGCTTTTCAAGAATGATTATGAGGAAGATGACAGTGAGGATGAGGATGAAAGAAGGACCAATGTTCCTCTGGGTTAATACTTCTGCTTTATGTCTGCAGGAAGTACACAGGATTCTTCCTCAAATTAGTTTTTTTTTTCTCATTACATGGAAGCATGTTATCCGTAAGAAAATATATTGTGCAGTATGCATGAGATTTATTTCTCAGAAAGCAGAGAAATGGTAAGAATTTTAAGTGTTCTACATGCTTATTTAGATCTCACATCAGGAGATAAAACAAATGAAAACTCTGACTTGTTAATAATTTACATTTTAGTAGAAAATTCGTACATGCTGTTAAGATACCTCTAAGACCCAACACAGAAAATGCAAATATCTTATATCCACTGTGCACTGAAGACAGAATTTGTCTGAGAAGAAAACATCAATTTTAAAGAAAGTGCTTTCAAGGGAAGATTGACCATATTTACAGGACCATAATTACACTTATTAATTTCAGATGACTCTTTTGAAGTATTCATGTAGATGATCTCTCCATTCATCAGGTGTCTCTTGCAGAAAATCCACTGGGCCTACCTCACTACCTAGGAGGTAGCTTACAAATAGGGGATTTCTTTTCAGAAAGCCACACCATTACTTTTCTCTAACAGCTTATGCAAAAGATTCACGAGGGAGGGAAAAGCCCAAGCCAAAAAAGAGAGAGAGAAAGAGAGAGAGGGAGAGAGAGAGAGAGAGAAAGAGAAAGAGAGAGAGAGAGAGGAGTGTGCATGACAATAACTACCTCTGTCCCTTTGGTTTTTGTTCTTTTCATGTCATGGAACTTTTTAGCTGTGCTGCCTGGGTAACTGCTCTGGAAGGTTGGAATATCTGTTGTGGAGGGCGGTTTGTGATTGAGGGCCCTCTGACACAACCTTTTGTTGCATTGAGGTGTTTGATCCTCTTTCCCTTTCTTCTAAAACCAATCCCATCCCTTTAAAAAATGGATAACCAGCACTTCTTTTACTTATTGTCAGCTTTTGGAAAGTTACTGTGGGGGTTTGTAGAAGTTTAACTGGTTAACTCTTTGTTGGCTGATGTGCTGTCACTGAACATTCTTTCTAAACAGGAAGGATTTTAATCACTTGTATCAGGTAACTGCTGCTGTCACGAATGTAAAGCAAGTGAGACTTTTTAAAGTCTGGAAATAAAGTGTTTGCCTTCAAGGTCTTCAAATGTGAGTGTGATTCAGGACATATCCTCATTTTTCTTTTTGTCCTAGAACTGAAACATGTGACAGGTATGACTCTGCCACTTAAAAAAATAATATGACAAGATATACTGATTTTTGTTTAAAGAGCAGTAGGCTTTGGTGATTAAGTAAATGCAAAGGATGGCTTCAAAACTGAGAGCTGTCACTGAATGACAACAAAGAAAAAGAGACTCAGAAGGAAAAGTGTAGTGGTCTTGTCCCAACCTGTCAACAAAATGCAGAATATTTTTCCCCCAAAGAAGGGACCCAGCCCAGACTATAGGAGAGAAAAGAAGATTAAGTGGATTATTTGACAAAAAAAAAGCAACTTATGGCTTCTAGATTGTGACCTACATTCTGCACACAATAATGATGTTTTACGGTGGTGATAGGGTTAATAACCTAACATCATTCATGTAGTGTTTTTTGAAAATTGAATTTTACTGCTACAAAGTAAATGTAACAGCCCTCTGGAGACAATATTACAGGCACTTTATTGTTTGCTAAGCTGATGTCATCTTTCTACAGACTGACTTTAAAACAAAGGCAGAACATTTATTACAAATATCACTGTGTGAAAGGAAATCTACTGAAATATTGTTTAGAAGGTGAGCTGATAAAAAAATAGTATTAATACTTGGCTTTGATCATCTTACACTGTAAAGTTATGACTTCAAAATACTTTTCATGTGATCTCTATTCAAGGCAAACTTCATCCTGGAAATTCCTACCCAGGTCTCTAACATTATTTGCCCACAAGTTGGAATATTTGCTTAAGCTTCATGCATGTTTTAAATACATCTTTACTCTCTAAGACAATTTCTTAACAAAGTTGATGAGCTTGTGTGAGAGGGAGAGATTAAATAGCATCTTTCAAAGATGATGTATGTATGATTTAGGAAACAAAGTACGGAGACTAAGCTGTTTAGTTTCTATAATGAACTTTCAAAATCACCTGTAAGTAGTGACTGCGAAGTTTGCAATTTAAATAAGCTGTTTGAGGCACTGCCAAGCAAGCATTCTGCATCCCAGGTTGCTTGCAACTCAGAGTTTGGTCTCTGTATCTGATGCACATGTAATACAGCGTGAAGTTGTTTGTGGATCACACAGGAGCTTCTTAGAGCTTCATTTCCACAGTGCAGCCCTTGAAAATGTATCAAATGAGCAGACACGTTTGGCTCTTCCTTACAAGGCTCAAGTAATTTGTTTGTAAATCAGTTACCTTTCAAGAAAAGTTAAATTGAGGGGAACTCTCATTTCTTTGATCTTTTCCCACTTAGAAAGCCAAAGAGCAAATTAATGATCATGTTGAAGTAATAATGATAATGAGGAAAATATAATTTAGTGAGCTACTATCTCAAAATAACTTTTCAGGTAAGACATATAAATAACAGCCCCAAAGACTGAAATAGCCTGATGGTGTTTTTCTAAGAAAATGATTTACTGCTCTGCCTTTGTCTCTGAAGTCTGGTGGAAGGAAAACACAGGTCAAGGAAATTGGGTTAGGGAATAAAAAAAAGCCTTTTACGGGGTAGGTGTAGAATCGTATGAATAGTGTCTAACTGGGAGTGTGCAGGCACTCAGGGATCAGGAGACTGGTATCACAAGTGTTTGTGAATGCTCAGTACTGATGGCAGTTTTATCAGTCAGAAATGAATCTGGGTTCATCTACTGGCATGCTCTGTGTATTAGTGCATGCCCAGAAAAAAGCTACTGGTTCTCTGATTGTGATTAAACCAGGACCTGAAATGCAATGTTTTAAAAACTTAGTTTGCTAATGACTATACTTTTGTATGGGAAAATTACTTTTAAGGCTCACAAGTATTTGAAACTTTTCACTCTAAACCATTGGCTACTTACCAGATGCTACAGTAGCACCCAGAGTTCAAAAGTGAGTCCCCACAAAGTCTCAGACCAGTATCAGAGAGAACCTGTTGGCAAGACTCAGAGCCCCATACGTTGCGAGTTATCCCAGAAATGTTTGTTGAGTGACTGGTAGAATGAGTCGAGTAATAATCGAGGCAAGTCTTTCCTTCAGGGTATGTACAAAAAAGGCCTCAGAGCTCCTTCTGAACAGGTTAGCAAAGCTGTGAGAAAGGATGTGCTTGAGGAGGTATTATTCAAGTAGCATTCATCATGGAGATCAACAGACATGGTCCACAGTAGGTGGAAACAGCCCCCCCAGGAATATGGCATGATTTTTAGTAGCACAGCCCAGTTATGACCCTGCCCTCCATGAAGCTACTTCAGGGATTTTGTCCTTGTTCTTCTCTCCTCACGCCCTATCATTCTGTCAGTAATACACACACACACGCACACACACACACACACACACACACACACACACAAACACACTCCTCACCTAAAAATCAGTGCATTGAATTAATTTTCCAAAAGGAGAGAAGCGGCATGCCTGTTCCTCACTTTTATCAATAAAAATCACATATTTGTCGTCCACTAAGAGAGCTCATTTTTTGACTAAACACTGTTCTTAAATGTCTGACCCATAAAAAAAAAAAAAAAAATCAAAGGAGAGTAGTTAATGTTTAACCACCTACTAGTCTTGTAAGGGAAGAAGAACTTTTCAAATGGGATGAAATTGTCTTGTCAAATTATTAAAGTTACAGTTTGTCACCAACCTATCAAGAAGTCTTATGGTTGGGACACTCCAAAACAGGACAGTTTGGGACAGTTCCAGTTGTAGGAGGCCTGCGTCGACCTCCGTAAATAGAATCAAACTTCCTCTCTTCCACATCTGGACATTTCCTTGCCTTTGATTCCCTCCCTTGCTTTCTTTCTGGGAAGGCCTTCCCTCTCTTCTCTCAGCTACTTTATAGGCAGATGTGCCTCTTTTTTTCATTTGCTAGGACCGCATCAACACCACCGAATCTTCCAAACTAGCCCCTTTGAAGTCTCTATTACCGATACAATCACTTTTGTTTCCCTCCCATCCTCTCTCTTACCAAGCTCCGGCTTCTTCTCTCCCTAACCCCATTAGTTACATCTGCTGCCCCTACCATTCAGCCTGTGTTAAATCGTAATGCGCTTGACATAACTTCAGTTTGTCTGCTAAGTACTCAATCAGCACGCACTGCTATCTTCTGATTTGTAGGAAAGGGGGCAAGAGTGAGTAAGCTGGCTCAAAATTCTCTAAATGATTTCAGCTCTGCCCAATTAGCCCAACTAAAATGGAAAATTGACAACTAATGATAATGAAAGAAATGGGTTTTAGTTAAGAATATAAATCCCACAAACTTGATTCCTGATGCCTGGGGGGAGATACTATATCCTTCATATGATGGTCAGATGGCTCAGAGAATGCAGAGTGGATGAATGAAGGGAGGTATATAAATAATTGCAAGCTTTATTATTCAATTAGGATTCTTTCCTTGGAATTCATTAATGGATTTTTTTTTTTGAGGAATCTGTGAACCACCAGAAATTACATGTAATGTTTTGTACATTGATGCATTTTCCTGGACAGCAAGTCCATACATTTAATCAGAATATTAAAAGGCTGTAACCACCCCCTTACCCCCCCCAAAAAAAACCCCAACATTAGTAAGTGAGGACACCTATTATGTCTGTGCTTTCCTGTGGTCTGCTCCGCCCCCCCCCCCCCCCACTCCAGCACATTTTAACATCCCACATGATTTGAACAATTCAGAAAGGAGAAACATAAGGAGAAACATTTTACCTTCTTTAAAAGAAAAATATTTAAACCACCTACCAGGTTATACAATTCACATTTTTTTATTATTTTAGTTTTACCACAATTCAAAGACAGGCCTTTTTTTTTTTTTTTTTTAACAATGGGTATAATCACACATCTGAACATAAGAATTAGTTTTATGCAGTTCCATAGAAAACCAAAATCTTGAGGAACACTTTCAAAACAACCAGAGAAAAATAAACCATTCCTTATGTCAGTCTTGTTAGAGAGGGATTAAGAAACTGGCAATTATTTTGGCGACCTTAATTGTTGCGCGGCAGGAAAATATGTAATTAGAGCACGTTCCCAGGCCTGCACACCTGCAGCACATCCTACAGTATAATGTCAGCTTTCAGTGCTGTCGGTGCCAGGTTCCAGCACAACCAGTCACAGTGACGCTCTGAGAACATTTCGGACTCATGTAATGTGGCTTCTGTGTATGAAAGAAGCAGGCATTTACACTACCACACAATGGACTGCATTGCTGCAACACTGGTTTCATTATTTTCTGACGCCTACCTTCAGCTCTGCCCTGGTTTACTCCGTTTGAGGTTTTATTGTTACGGTATAATAGTCCTGTACATTTTTGAAATTCCCTTATTATTCAGCTTATTAATACAGTACTGACTTGATTATCAGGCTGCAGTTGCGCAGCAGAAGATTCAGTGCATTAGCTAAGTCAGAAGCTGAGTAAATGCTTGGTATAATGAGAACAATTGTTTGACTTTTTTATAGAGAAAGATGGGCTATGGTAGTTCACTGTACAGTTGTATTTTGGAATTCACTCCATATTCTCTATATATTGTCGAGCAGTCGTTTTTCGTATAAAGAAAGCTTAAAATGTGTTCTCACTAATTTGACAGTGTTTCAGGGATGGAAGGACTGCATCATGATTCTCATTAGCTTTTTTCTTTTTCTTTTACTAGCTTTCCTCAACAAGAAAGAAACTCTGATGTTAGAAAAAGTAGTTAGGATGAAGAAACAGTATGCAGGGCGCCTGCTTTTCAGATAATTCAGTAATCTGGCATACTGATAGTTAACAGACTTTTCCCCCCTAAGGGAGATACACTGTATTTTGCTATCTGACATGTTGTCATATATAAAGAAATCAATTGGTAATTAAATGATGCACCTTGTGAAGATGACAAAAGGCATTTGGTTGCGAAAAGAGAACTGGGTTTTGAGGGGTTTGTAATGAAGGCCTAATGACTATTCATAAGAGATTTTCAGTCCGTTGATCCACTTGACTGGAAAGTTCTGCCCTGGAGAGTTAGTGCTGTCAGTTTCTCTCACCTCAGAAAGCCGCCGCAATCGACGGTGTAGAGGATGAGCGAGAAATTATCTAGTTGTTGCTCTAGGCCTGTCTTAGGTCACATGCAGAAGGCACATCTGGCTTCCTGTAGGTGCAACCTCAGGACATAAACTTTGACTAATTTTTAAACTATAAATATGTACGAGTGACACTGAATAAGTTACCTTTTATTCATATTTCCTTTATTTTAGAACTCATGCAAGTTGGGCCGTAAGCTGCCATTTTGGTCTTCCTTTTCTTCCAATTTTAAGTTACATATTTGCTTGTTAGGCTGAGAGTAATTGTTCATGGAAGTTGTCAAGGACCAAATGATTAAGAGTCTCTTTATGTGAAACTCAGTCATCATACATACCTTTGCAGACAATATGCCAGGGTCATCCTGCAGAAAGGTCAACTGCGACGAGGAAGGAGAATATTATTGTACAGTACTCTTGGTGGGTGTCTATTCCTCTATTTATTTGGCAAAAGGCATTAAGACATCAAAACTTATATACCGAAGACTAGATACAAGGCTCCTACCGCATATCAGAGATCTCTAGAATTCCAGAACATTACTGTTGTTCTAGTGTCTTCATAAAAAACAACAAAAATGAAAATTTATGCCAATTACCATCAACCATGGGCCAAGCACAACATTAGCCTCAGAGGATACAATAAAGAGGAAACAGAATCTCAGTCCTCACAGTTGAGTGCGAAACTCACATGGTAAGAGTTGGAGTTGAGTTTTGTAATAACACGGAGACTTAGAATCCAGGAATGGGTTCCACAGATGATGTAAAAATTTCTTTCTTGTATTGCTCTTTTCATGGCAAAGTCATATTAGCCAATGGAGAGACAAGCTGGCCAAGGGAGCTCTTCCTGTGGCACCTGTGTTCACCTCTAGAACCCCAACAGAATGGTAACTATCAATGCTCTCTGTACATATTTACTCTTGGAAAGTGCTTCTCCCTGTTATCTTATGGGGCAGTTCACCTAATCAAAGGTAAACATGTTTATCACCTCATTAAAGCTTGTTTGATGGCCACTTGAAAGTGGTGTTTGAGTTGGAAATATCTGTCAAAGTTCTTGTCTAGAACATCTGTAGGTGGGACATTATGGAAACTATAGAGGCTTTAATCTCTCAATATTAGAATCATTTCATACATAAGATATACTTGACATGATGACACTGATGATTGCAACTTGTGTTCTGTGGTTACTGAATTTTGCTGACGTGTTTGCTGGAGCTGTCAAGGTGGACCAAATGAATGGATAGATGCCAAAAAAACAATTATGCTTATTAATGTACATTGATTGCTTGTTTAGGTTATAAAACAAATTAAAAAATACATTAGTATTTAAACCCATTTATAGCTGAGCTAATGATTGCTTGTAATATAAGGTCTAGTAAAGAATATTCTGTAATACCTGTAAAGCCCAGCTATGTTATCTAATTAGTAGACTTTGATTTAAGTAGCTATAATTATGGAATTGAATAGTTGCCTCTCTAAATAACAAAATGGTAGATTTAAACATATAAAGATGTTGACTTGATTATTTAATATTTGTAGCAAAGACAAACCACCTAAATAGAGAGATTAATTCCACATCAGTGCAACATTAAAAGGGAGAGAGGATGCCAAGAATCCCATTAATTTGGGATATAAATGCCTGAAATTTCCTCGAAACATTTACACCAAAGAATACCAACATGACAATATCAAGCAGTTCTCCCCCAGGATAAAGAGGTAAGGAAAACATGATTTTAAACTGCAGAGAATCACACAACAAAATTAAAGATGGTGTGTTCCACCAGATGCTGAACACAGACACCATTTATGGAGCTACAAGCCACACTTGGCTAAGTAAGTATTTTGTGTAGACATGAGCTCCATTACCCTTTTCTCCACAAAGTTTTCCCTGAATATCCACTCTTCCCTTTACTGTACTACAAGTCCATGTTTTCAATAAAGACAGTGCTACTTGAAACCATGCATGTAATTGTATATCATTGTCATTCCACCGTGTGTTTAAGTGAGATAACCTTGGTTCCAAGAAAGCTTCAATACTTGCTTAGCTAAATGGCTAACTTGAAGAGGAAGAAGTGACCTCTTTTTTTTTTTTTCCCCTGTATGATTTACTTTGGCTATTACTTTTGAAACATACTTTATACTTCTCGATTAGATCTCATTGCATTCTTCGGAGTTTGCTTACAATTTCTATACTTCCTAACAAGAACTTTGGTTAAATGAGTTTACATAGTTTTTTCTGCTTCTTTGCCCTATTTTCTTCCAAGGCCTCTGAGTCAGAAACATTCAGTGCCACAGTGAATAATCAGTACGATAGCCACCATTTGCTTTTCTCTTTTAACTTTGGGGAGTTACTTTTGAACATAGTTACAACTGCTCAAAAGGGCTTTTTCACAAATTGTTTACCATGGCCGTTGCTGCCCTATTGGGCTTTTCATTCTGAACACATAGGCAGCAAGCATTGATGTCAGTATAACGAATAATGTGCACAATTTTTAAAAACACTAAATTTACTGAATCCCCATATTACGTTTTCACGCTGGTCTTTCAGAAACTATGCTAATACAATACTCCTATAAACCGATCTTGGTCCTGGCAGGCCCTATTGGAACTAATGGGGCCTGACAGTTCTTCAGTTAAAAATTATACATGAGGGTCACTTTCCCTTAAATTATCTATTGTATGCCAGCTGTTCACAACTGCAGTGATTCACTTTCTTTCATTGCTAGAAATGTCTAATTTTCTCATAATATCCATAGCAACTATTCTCGTAGATACCATTGAAGTTAGAGAGACTTCAAGCACACCTTCATGGGAATCATGTTAGAACTGCATTTTCCATTTTCTTTATTATTATTTTTTTGACTCTGAAAAATGTAGAGATGGCTCATTTTGCTTGTTTCATGCCATAGCACTTGAGTTATAATTTCTCATTTGCTGCACAACTTTATTCTATTTTTATGCTCCTAAATGACGCAGCTTTAAGTACCCATGAGTGGCACTTCCGTGCTGTGAGCACTATCAAAGGCAACCTCAGACAGATAAAACTCCTGGGTTTTTTTGTTTTGTTTTGTTTTTTTGCTGAGAGGAGAAGAGGAGTCATCACCAAGGGCCTTCTTTTGTTTTTCAGGTCTATTAAAACTATAACCAATAGAACCATTAAGAGAAAGGAAAAATTCACCCCAGTCCTATGTCTGAATGCAGGCTCTCTCCTCAAATGTTCCTCAAAGCAGTTATCTTTGGATTATAATTGAAATGGTTTTTTTTTAATACTTTTTCCCCCAGAATGCCCCCAGTAAAGTATTTCTCCCACAGTTATTGGACCTCTTTCCCAGCAAGTGGCTGGGATTGAGTCAGCCCGTCCCCACCCCTCACCCCGTGCAGGGTAACGGATGGCAAAAGTGGATGTGGTACAAAGGTTACACATTCAGTGATATTTTCTGCCTTATTGGTAAAAATGGGGAGGTGGGGTAGGAGGATTTCCTTTAATTATGAATTAAGTGTGATGTTAGTAGTTATTTCTGTAACCTGGTGAAAATGCTGCATATTTGGGGTGTAATTTTTAGCATATGTTACCATCTGTACAGTAAGATGGTGACCTGTGCTTTCTGAATCTTTTGGCTCTTAGGAAGCACACAGATTATTATTAGCTTCTGTAGAAACCTGGTCATCCTGATGCTTCTTGAGAGTGTATTGTTTTGTTGTTGTTGTTGTTGTTGTTGTTTTAACTATGGAGGATAAGCCACAGACTGCAGCAGTTCGAGAAGGTCACATATCGATGGAAGCCACGTGGTTTCCCCTTTCCATTGTGTGATCTTTCTGGGTCTGGGGGCATTAATATGCAACAGTTCTGTTTTTCTTTGAGAAGGACTTGTAAACTCTTTAAACAGAGGCACACAGTTTGCAATTGTTGCGGTACTGAGTGGGTGTATAGAAGCTAGGGCTGTAGCCTTGTCCAGTTGCAGATAGAATAAAACTGACAATGATGCAATGGGCCTGGCATGTAGACAACTCTGTGGGATGGATGAATGGTGCAGCTTTCACCATCCCTCCGGTGGTGGTAGGCCCTGTAATAGCTAGCGTAGGAAGGGTGGTGAAAATTGATATGCACTATTACTACATGTATAAAACTTAACACTGGGGCCATTGCACAGGTGGGGGGTTCCTGTTTATTGATTTTTATGACTTTGTTAGAACATACGCTTAATGCTTTTATACTCCAGGAGCTCTGGGAGGGCTCACCTTAGGTAATAAACCTTTCTGTACTTTGCAATCGCTCACAATTTACATGGGGACTCACATTATCCAGTACAAAGCTCAGCATCCCCCTTCTACTTGGTTTTAGGAGTGCCATTAAAAAAAAAGCAAAGAAAATAACTATAGCACTTATTTGAATTTTTTAAAAACCTGTCCACTCCTACTATGAAAATGGCCCCTAATTCTAATTACTCATATTTCCAAGAAAAATTAGTCACACAAACTTATGTTATGTGTTGTCTCAGAGGTTGAAAGCAAATTAGGTTTCCAATAAGACAGTACATCAAACAAAGTAGCATGTTCTTGATGCCGATGACTTTTTTTTAGAATTATGGTTGGACATTTTTGGCAGACAGATTGTCTTTTGCTCTATCAAAATGACAGTTTCTTTTGTAACTGCAACATTCATAATTAGAAGGAGAGAAGCAATCTGCCCAATTTAATATACTAAAAGAAGTTTAGAGTCTCTGCTAGTAATTTCATTATTTTTAAATTTGAATTAATTGACTTAAAATAATACAGTTAAGAAGTATAACCAGCAGGATTACAGAAAGGTTTCTTTTCCCTTAAAATACAGCACTCTGATTGTTATACTTCAGATGAGATTAAAATTTTCTTTTTATGCCAGGTGCCCCGTTCTAAGATTCAGAGCAGGAATGCAAATATTCATCCTTGCACCAGAGCTGAGAGGAGTTGTAGGGCAAATCCTGAGAACAAGGTCACTTTAAACAAAAAAGTTCTCCAAGTTTCCCATGCTTATGAGGCTGGCTGGGCTTAATTAAAGTCAATGGATGACCAAAAAAAGGAAAAGAAAATGAAAGAACAACCACCCACTCCACTTCAGTCTTCCGAGCCTCCGTTCACATTCTGCACCTTGGCTGTCAACTTCAAGCTCTATACAGCAATCACAAACAACGTTTCGTAAATTCCTTAACAGCACACTGTGACCATGGTTTAATATCTCTCTTCCCCAGTCTACGTCTCTAGCCTACGTCACTCAGGTGGCCCTTATGAGTATCACCACAACAAAAACAGAGTCAGCATCGCATTCAGAGTGAAGTCATCTTAGCACAGTGACCTTGTTCTGCATGTGACATCCCGGCTTCAGCAACCCTCTTTCATGCAGCCCTGGCCCAACTAAGCCTTTCCTGTTGGCTCAGAGGATAGCCTTTCTTTCTTTACATTTTTCTCCACATCCTTCTTTGAGGGGCCTAGTGTGTTGCACACCCATGATACACAGGGCCAAAAGTTTTGGAGTGTTAAAAATCCATGAATATTGAAGACCTATGGTCCTCTAGGTATTAAAAAAAAAAATGAAGCCTATACTCATTTTAAAGAATACATCCATAGCAACATTTCTTTTTACCCTGTATGTATGATTTTTTACATGCTCAATTCTAAGGGAACCAACTCTGTTTAGCTGTTTCCTTATTTTGTACCTTAGCTGATATTCTTGTTTATGTGAGCCAGCAAATCTGGATGTGATAAAGATTTTTAAAAGACAATGCTTTATCTTATGAGTTCTTGGGTGTTTTTTATCTCCCACAAGAAACTATAACCCAAAGTGCCCTATACTTTTTTGGGAATGTTTATAAGACAGCAGGAAATCATTCTTAACCCATAAAACTTTCTGATTATAGCTGTGTTCTAAATCTGCAGGGGCTGTGTTCTAAATCCCACACTCTTTGACAACTACGTCACTACAGACCTGCCAGAGGAAGCAAATTTCCCTATAGCAGTTGTGCAATCTGATGTCAGTCTAAGAGGCCATGGACTCAGAAGGCCAATCATATTGGACACCTACATTTCAAAACCTCCTCCAGTATTTAGTAGTTCCATGTGTCCTTTGTATTGTTGCGCTGTGTCCTAAAGAAATGATGTTTTGTTTCATTCTCATTAATTGTAATCTATGTAGTTATATACCAAAAGATACACACATTTATCTAACCCAAGATGCCAGAAATTAAAGCACAATGTATCTTAATGTAGCTGCCTCTGAGATCTGATAGCCACCTAGTGCTTGGGGCCTGGGCTGATGTAGGTTGTAGAGTCATACTGGCCTTTATAGATGCTTTTTTGTTTATGTTATATTTATGGACATATACATTTGGCTTAGGGCCATGCTCGCGCGTTATTTTCTAGGTATCTGTCCATTTATTATAAACAGCAGGCAAGCAGACATTTCACCTCATGCCTCGTTCTGGTCCCCATCATTCAAAAAATATTGTATGATTTCCATTGTAAATTAAATGTAGCTGATGTTATGTCTTTTATCAATTCTTTTTTTTTTTTTCTTGGTATCACAAAATTCTGAAGTCTTCTTCCTTTGTCTCAAAAAGGGAAACTGCTGAAAGCATTTCCACCTGGATGTTTAAATTATTTAAGTTGCAGGAACCAGACCTTTTCCCTCCTGAGTAGTTGTGGGTTTTAAAGGCTAAAATTGCTTCATCATGCCAAAGTGAAAGTATGCATAAATTATTTAGTTAAACCTGAGAAAATACAGACTTTTCCCAGTGATCTTCTAAGGGCTGCCTGCTTAAATTTCAGAAGAACAGGGAGGATTTTTTTTTCTTTCTCTTAGAAAATATAAGTATTTGTTGTGTTTTCTGTCAGTTGAAATGTGAACAAAATTACAAAATGATGATTTTTTTTTAAAATCTAAACTTCATAATATCCAGTACAACTCTATCCTGCCCAAGGTGAGTCTGTGGTAATGAATCCATACCAGCAAGACTGCCCCCGTTAGTGAGAATCACAAACCCTCTCTGAGAGTGTTCTGAAGACACTGGTCACAGTTTTTTCCCTGTTGCTAACTAACATAAAGACTGTGGAAAACTTCCACGCACTTTCTAGTCATCAAGAGTTTTTATTTCAGTTATGAAAGTATCAAGTAATTTTAAGATGTTGTAAAAATTTGCTGGGCATTTTTAATTCTCTCTTCTTTCTCTCTTTAACTATAGAAAATAAAAATATCTGAAAAGTGTGAAGTTTTATGTGGTGATGTGTAGTGGTTGTGGTGATGGACGGGTATGTGTGTATAACATAGATAACATTAAAGAAGCAATGAGAATAACCCAGGAAGATAGGCAATATAGGGCCAAGTTCAAGTTTCTCCAGACAAAGGTCCTCCGTTTCCACGTATGTTTACAGAATCTATTATACTACGTATCTGATCTTTAAATTATCCTGAATATTAGGACACCAATTACATACTCTTGACTGAGGAAATAATTAAATTTTTAATTAAATATCTAACCTCACATCCTGAAAGAAGCATTATTTGGGACAGGAAAAAAAAAATGTCAACAGAAAGAGTGACTAACATGAGTTGTCGATTCATTTCTAGAACTTATTTGAATTTTATGTTTATAAAACTTGGAAGATAGGAGTAAATATGGTAGAGAATAGATATGCAACTTTGGTGAATTTTTATGAAAAAAAAATACAAAAGTGTTTAAAACCCTCAAGCAAGATAAAAACATATTCTCTCCCCAAATGATGGCTGTCACTTATTCCATTAGGACTTGTTTAACATGCTGCAGACCAGGTGCTCCTTTGCTTTTCTTCCAGATTCCAATGCAGTTGGCTCTTGACCTTGCCTTAGTTCTCTCCTCCTCCCATCTCTCTCCTGTATAGTTGTTTCTGCTGAATCAGACAAGCAAGGATATTATATTACACTACCATACTCTGCTAAATAATTATAAATAAATAAATAAATAAATAAATATATATATATATATATATATATATATATATATATATATATATATATTACTTTTCTGTGCTTAGATTTGTGCACTAGAGGAACATAGCTGGACCCTAGAGGTAGGATCTGGAGTCAGGAATCAGGTCCAGTTTCTAACATTAGGTGATTTTGGGAGGAAGTTAGTTAAAATGTCTTCATCTCTGTTTACTCATCTATAAAGTCATGGTAATAACTGCTCCTGCTTTGAAAAGGTTATTCTGAAGATCAAGTGAATAATGTCTATGGACAGGCACTGCTATAGCCTGGTTAATACATACATCCAGGTCTTACTATATCATCAAGTTATCTTCTTAAACTTAGAAGAAAGGGGTTTTGAGGCACACATGAGACTCTAGAAGTAGAGAGGCCAATAGTTCATGTTCTCTGCATGCTTTTATCCTGGGAGAGGTGAATGCAGCCCTTTGTGGGTGCTGTGCTGGCCAAGACTGTGGTGAGGAATCCTGACTCATGGTGACTGTGAGAGCTGGAGTGGTTGAAAATAGACAGGAGGGACTCTTCACAGTCAGGTGACTTCTTTCTAACTGCAGTGGGTTCTCAGATCCCTAAGCTGGCCCAAGATGAGAGAGCGGTCAGCACTGAGAGTCTGGCACAGGGAGCCTACGTCTCAGTGGCATCTGATTGTGAAATCTGCTTGTTTGCATACTTGTACAGTACTGGGGCTTAAGCCCTGGCCACTGTACTCATGGCCTACAAGAGCCAGATTGAAGACCAAGGGGATTCTTTTTGACCAAGGAAGGAGAGTTTCTTGGAGTTACCTCAAGAAATCTATTGAATGATCCCACCAAACACATTAATGGTGTGAATTATTGTGATGGGATGTATGGAATGAACTTTTGAAACACCAAAGATACTATATTTTGAAGAATTTGCAAAAGTTTCCCATTTGAGCCAGTATCAATCATGATAGAAGCAATCAGAATTGGCTCAAGAAAGAAAGAAATTAGATCTTTCAAACTTGTCTAATTCCCAATGTAGTTACTTGAAGAAAATTGAAATGAAAGAAGCCAAAAAGGGATTTATGGGTATATTTTTAAAGCTTAAAAATCCCACATACTGATCATTGAATTGTCTGCTTATGATCGGTGCTGGAACAGTCTCTCATTTCCACTCAACTGTACTTACATTTTAAATTGTTGTTTCCTTTTCTCTTACACTACTACAAGAGAAAGGAAATGCCTAGGCAAATAAACTCTGTTAAAATAACTTTACGGTTGTGACACAGTTTGACAAAAGCAAAGGAAATTCGGAGTCACTGCTCATACTCTATCCTCAGCTGATTCCCACTATGGAAAATAAAATGTTTTAAAAAAACAATGGAACAAACTTGGGGTAGACTCAGTATTGGAGACAGACTCCTTAGACATGGGCTCTCTGACTTCTCCATCTTTTAAGTTACATAAAAGAGTTGCACTGTACGTGTCCATCGTAAATCTGCTCAGAGTTAAAGAAGAGTATTTGGTTGAATATTGCTTGCAAAATATGCCTCTCTGTTTTTTGTTGTTTTTTTTTCCTTAAAAGATCCTATGATTCTAACTCAAAGCAGTAACTTTTAGGGTGTAAGTAAGCTACCTTAAAAAATACTTTCAGTAATAATAATGGCTTTCTAGGATTTGGTAAGCTATTAAACTTACCTTTGTCCAACGCTGTATGCACTATTGCACAGGGGATGAGAGAGAGAAACATTTTGACCAAAATCCCATTTTCACTACCTCTATGCAAATTGTAAATCTAATAGAGAGGTGATCTGTCATTTTTATTAAACTTATAGTATGCTACACAAATAGTGTTTACATAGGAGAGTATAAAGTTAATTCCCTCCTGGGAAGCATTGCTAAAAAATATAAATTGTATTTTGAGAGTTAATCAATTTGCTTTTTTCTCTTTTGGCATTTTAATTGAAACTTCCAAACTGTGTGCTTCCTCAAAGTATCAGAAAGCAAATATCAGTTGTGTGGTTATAAAATCAACTCTTAATTTTCTTTCAATGAAGCAGCAGATAGTCGGCCTGTAAATTTTACCTATATTACTATGGAGCTGCAGCGCTATAAATTCAAAACAGTGTGCAGGTCGGTGAAAATTGAGGTCCAGGCAGCAAGGCATGTCCATAAACTTTTCTCAGGTTATTGGAACAGAACGAATCAAAAGCGGTTCCTGGTTGTATGATATTCTCCTTTGATAGAGCAGACTGCTTGTTGTTAGCAATCCAAGTGCAGAGGTTAGTCAGAGCAGAATGTAATTTCTAGCAATCTGACAGACCTGCGGATTGAAGCGGCAGGTTTTCCCTTCCGATTTCAGGGAATTGCTTCTTACTGTGACAAATGATTAGCTGTTATCTCTGACTGAATTTGATTTCTACAAGCAGCTGAGTCAGGTAACTTTGCAGCGTTTGAGGGGGTTTTTTACAGGAAATGAAATCGGCTCCCTAGTCATATGTGGACCAAATGAAATCTTCCCTGTCAGGGCAAAATTGTGCTTTTGGTTAATTGGAGGCAGATTTAGCATTGTGTGTGTGTGTGTGTGTGTGTGTGTGTGTGTGTGTGTGTGTTGCTGCGATAGTGTAGGCAGGCACACCCATATGTATACATTCACATAAATAAAGGATCATTTCATGGTTTCTCTCTAAACTTTGAAAACCTTGCATTCAAATAAAATCCCTCCATTCTGAGCAAGATTGAAGCTTTTAGTATAAACTATAAGTGAGGGTAGTCATGTGGGTATCAGAATGATGTGGCTCCATATAAGGACATCCTGCTTTCAAAAGAGTTTGAGCTGCAAAATTAATCAAAACACAATAGATGCTCACTGAGCATGGTTTTTTAAAAAAAAAGCATCAAAGGACAGCTGCTTTCAAAGCAAGAGGTCTAGGTGAAATAAGTTTATCCTTGGTCTCATCCAAGTTTGTGTGTGTAGTTTGAACAGGGAGGGATTCTAATGATGGCAAATGTCCTCCAGATAATGAAACAAACAAACAAAAAATGACCTGGGAAATTCCAGGTTTACTTCGTGCTTCTCGTTTTTCACTTTTGATG
>NC_138192.1:50147275-50149775 GCF_964194105.1 Spermophilus citellus | reverse complement strand
TTATTTTTTTGATGGTGCTGGGGATTGAACCCAGGGCCTTGTGCATGTGAGGCAAGCACTCTACTGACTGAGCTATATCCCCAGCCCCCATGCATAGTTTTGAAAGGTGTGATGTAGCATTCAGAGAGATGTTGCATTTTGAGGTCAGACAAATGAAAAATGGAAAACTGTATTTCATCACTTAGCTGCATGCTCTTATCACTTGAACTTTTGGCATCTTCTATAAAGTGGAATCCTACCGTCTGCTTCATCAGGTGGCGGCACAGCACCTAGGTTAGCGTCTGAGATGCCCCACCCCACAGCAGGTACCCCTAAACTCCTAAATTGTATGTTTCATGATTAAATGTCATGACCTTTTAATGCCCTATATCACACCCAGAAGCAGAGTAAGAATAAAATCTCCACCATCTCAGTGTGACTACTGTATATTATTATAGGATTCAGTCACAAAATTACTATATGAGAGAATAATACAGAACTCTCTGTCACTGAAACTGTCCCTGGACTTAGCTAACAACAACTGACATTTATTAAGCACTTTCTATGTGCCGAGCTCTAGGTTATTTGCATCTCATCTTTACAGCACTCATGGATCCATACTATTTGGATCCTCCACTCTATAAACACTGAAGCCAAAAGTCACAAGTTAGTGAGTTGGGGAGTTAGAACTCAATTTTAAGCAGCTTGACCCTATGGCCTATAGAAATAATGTACGCATGTTGCTGAGCTTCTCCACCTTCCAACATAAAGTTGCATCCACTCTTTCCACTTTCTTTTTGGAGTTGGCCCCCTGAGGAGGCCAAATGGGTAGGCAGAGGGCATGTAAAGCTGGAATCCCTCACTCAGCTGCTAGTTAAGGGTCATTATGCTTCAATGGGGAAGATGGCCTCAGCATGTTCAGGTGGTCCTTTGTCATTGTTCTGCTTTTTTTTCTTTTCTTTTTTTTTCCCCCTTTTTCAGTGCTGGGATTGGAGCCAGGGGCACTTTACCACTGAACTACATTCCCAGCCCTTTTTATTTTATTTTATTTTTTTTAATTTTGAGAAAGAGTCCCAGTAAGTTGCCCAGACTGGCCTCGAACTTATAATCCTCCTACCTCAACCTCCGGAGTTGCTGAGATTACAGATTTGAGCCACCACACTTGACCCAGTGCCCATTTTTAATGACTCATTAGTTTACCTTTAACTGAACATAGATTGAGAAAAATTTAGGGAGTTATGAGAAAAAATGTTTTCTCCTGGTCATGGGGAATAAACAAGATGGGAATAAGTAGGGAACATGGTAAGGAATGGTAATGAAGAATAAAGGGCATCTTTTCTGGACATGAGCAAAATCCAGTGATCAAAGAAAGAACAATATAGGCATGTTCTGGTATAAGGAATATCAGGATGTATTTTATGGATGACCGAATAAGAGCCAGTTATCCAGATTTTCTTCATAAGATACTTATTAAATATGCCAGTCATTTTTCTCATCGTAATTTTTATTGCATAGATCTGAGGAGGCCAATATAGTCAGACCCTCTTCTTTGTATTTGGAAAGATATTACTGACCAGGTACAGAACAGGAGCATGAAGAGCAACTTAGCGAGACCCTGTCTCAAAATAAAAATATAAAAAGGGCTGGAGAGGTAGCCAGTAATAGAGCACCCCTGGGCTCAATCCTCAGTATTGGGGGAAAAAAAGAGAGGGAGCAGGTGAGGGGGGGTTGGAGTGAAATAATGCTCCAACTTTTTATCAAACTTTAAAATCAATTTTTGGAAATTTATACTTATTAAACTTAATTCTTAATCTTTGGTATGATCCCCTTTTGAGTTACCAAACAATGGATACACAGAGGCTTTGGTGAGAAGAAAAAAATGAGAGTAGATGGATGAATGGTTTAAAATGGGATCTAGAATACCATCGTAAACAAAATTGGGCACTGGATAGATAGATACTCATCTAAAGAGTCATAGTCTTGCTGAAGATTTTGTGTGTATATGTGTGTGTGTGTGTGTATGTGTAAAGCATGCTCCGCAAACTGAGTCCTGAAGACAAAATGTATATCTTTTCCACACTAAGTAGTCAAATTGTTCATTTACGAAGTTGAGGAACAGAAGAAGGAGGAATGTGGAAAGGGAAGCAAAAGAAGGAAGAAAAAAAGAAAAGAGGGATGGAGGGAAAGAAGGAGGAAAGGATGACTCAGTATCTTTTCATTTCTGAAAAATTCTAGAAACTTGTGCCTGGAAGCTTCCAAAGGCATCATATGAATCATATTGCCCACCCAGTGCAAGCCTGCTGAGGTTGTGTTCTGAGATTTGTGGATTCCCAAGTTCAACTGTTTGTGAGAAAGCTGGAACTTAGGTACTTCATTTCAGGAAAAGAAAGAAAGGGCAAGAGGGAAGAGGGGAAATGGAACTGCCTATGGAATACCCCCACATGTCCCACCTCCTCTAAAAAAAAAAAAAATGCTGGAACAAATTCTACTGAAAAGCAAAAGTGTGGGCATATTTTAAATT
>NC_138192.1:50134775-50137275 GCF_964194105.1 Spermophilus citellus | reverse complement strand
GTGACCAAGCTAGTCTGTATGAAGGCTGGCTATAGTGTGTTAATAGTAGTGCCTTTATAACATTGTTTTGTACCGAATAGCACATTCTATTTGAATATATAAAATTGGCATGGTCTCTTCTTTCTAGCATTAATTCATCTTTCTTTCAACTCTCAGTAATAGTTAAGCTGTTTCCATTTTTAATTGAGAAATTAAGGCTCATGCATTTCAGTGACACATGTTCACATTCAGAAGAAAATCTTGGATTGAAATTTGTCTTTGCCTTGTTCTACCTGTCACTAAACCCCATTATTAAATGAGAAATCAAACCTTGAATCTGGTCCTATGATCTTTACCCACCCAAGTGTAGAGGTAACAAGTTAACTGTGATGAAGAAGGAGTTTCCATGATAAATCTTCCCTGGGAAAAAAAAAGAGTCACTGGATAAAAATTCTTGAAATAGAGCCACATCTTGTCCTCTATAGCACATACCTGGAAAGCAAGATGTGGGGGAGGGAAGGAGGAATAAAGGCCAAGGTCCACATGAAAAGTTTAAGAAGGCCCTTGCACTTAGCCACACAGAAGGGTATTCTAAGAAAGCAACCCAATGAGGCCTTTAACCCACTGGCCAAAACATAAATGATCTCCAACATCTAAAGCACAAGAGCTTTAAGAAACCAAATAACCCACAAATTCCAAGGGACTTTGTTTCACCTCTAATCCATATTATTAGCAGAAACATTTCAAAAATGAGGTTGCCTGTCCTTATGACAACTTAACTGAAGGATTCGGCACACTCTGTCCCATCAGGGCCCCCCCACTCCCCACTTGAGAATACCTTTGCAAATCAAGTTTTAAATGAGGAACCAATAGCAAAATTGTGACTGCCACACATTCAGATCTTTTTCACCCATCACTTCCACACATTGGAAGCAGCAGACACCGGAACAGTGACCCATCTTTATTATTATTTCAGTGGTTAGAATAATCACATCATGCTGCATTTCCATGCTAGTGTGTCATACCTCACAACGTACCATAGCACATACGATTTCGTGGGCTTCTGTGACAATCTCATAAACAAGGAACCCATTATCATTATTTTCACCCATTTGTACCAAGTTTCCTTGGGTGATAGGCCAAGGCCACACAGCTGGTTACATGTTGGTACTGGGACACGAAGGCAAGTCATCAAGCTCGTAATTCTGTGAACTGCCTCTTTATTTCTATTGTTTCCAAACTATTGCAGGAAACATGGGTGTATTGTTAGATTCTGGTAATTGATCAAATTGGTAGGCTTCTATAACTCAAATTAAGGGGATCCATGAAAGTAACAATCATCAAAACAATTTAAAATTAAGCAACAATCTCCATTTTGTGGCATGAAAATTCCAAAAAGTCCCAGGGATTTCTATTCCTTTACTCTGAACTTGTGAAGTTTGAATTTAGATTGCATTTTTCTCTGGGAATTTGTATTATCGTTCTGTGTGGTTGTTGTCTGCTCAGAGAAGGGCTTTCAAGCTCTGGCTTTGCCTCCAACTGGTCGTGCTGCCTTTGACAAGTCATTTGACTTCCATCAGCCTATATTACCTCCTTTGTCACAGATCAAGATCTGACTTCAAGATCCCTCTAGCATGACAATTTTATGATTGTTTTTCCAAATAAAATGTAAGCTTCCTGAGGTGAGAATAGCACCTCCTTGTATCTTCTGAGTTTACTACATTGTAGGTACTGTAGGTATTTAATAAATGTTTGATGAGGGCATTGGAAGACTTATTGGCACACTTAAGTTAAGTGGAGTTATAGGAAATCGTTGTCGACCGCCTTATTAACAATTAACTGTCTATAATCTGCATATATAATTTTCCTTTACATCAATAAAACTTCTGCTTCTGGTGAAGATGAAGTATTGCCCCTTCACATCCGTTCTTTTTCACGTTAATACATTAGCTACTGATATCTTATTTGTACTGTAACTGACAGAGTAATGTAGAGAAAGCATACAAGCAGGAAAAGGGTTAGTTAGGTAACATTGTATAGGGCATCTTCAAAACAACAGTTCTGGTATTTCAAATGTCAAGCTAATTATCAGCAATGTTTAAATGCTATAATAGGCCATTTTTGCAAATGCTGAAATTTTCCAGCAGGTATGGACATTATAAAAATGTCACGTTTTGCTACTGTTCTTTTACATGTCGCCAGAATACAAAAATCTGAAAATAAAAGTTATAGCTGTAGACAATAAAGAGAAATCATTATTTGTTTTGCATATGACTGTAAAATTAATTGTCATAGTGATACAATT
This sequence comes from Spermophilus citellus, assembly GCF_964194105.1. Classification (NCBI taxonomy): domain Eukaryota; kingdom Metazoa; phylum Chordata; class Mammalia; order Rodentia; family Sciuridae; genus Spermophilus; species Spermophilus citellus. Next base: position 50,134,991 of record NC_138192.1, on the reverse strand, counting down.
TAGAGTATTGTTTACTTGGAAGGAAGAATAGGGAGGATTTAATATAATGTAATCTGGTGAAGTGAAAATAATGCTTATTATAGATCAACTATGCAGCCTTTTAAATATAGGTTTTTAGTAATGCATATTCAGATATATCTTTCCAGGCCCATTTGCTATAAAGCAAATTTAAGTATCAGCTTTATACCCTTTGGTAACCCCATATTACACATACAG
>NC_138192.1:50094775-50127275 GCF_964194105.1 Spermophilus citellus | reverse complement strand
TATGTTTTAATTTTGCTGTGACATTTTCTAGAACCTGTTCTCTTACAAAATACCCTAGGATGTGATCAGCAAAAAATGATCAGGATAAATTTAGGAATTCAGAGTCCAATTTTTAAAAGTTTCTCTTGTTTGAAGTAAAATGATTTTCTCAGAGAAATACTCATTTTTGATCACATTTGGTTCTCATTAGTATTGTCATTTTAAAACTACATTTTTTAAAAGTTTATGTTTAATTTACTTACTTGAAAGATTTTTAACTGGCAGCTGTCCTGCTCTGCTTTCTCACATGCCCTATAATCTAGTAGGCAGAGAAATTCAAGAAGTCCCCTGTATTTTAGATTTTTTAAAATGTTAGTTTTTGAAAATGGCCTTTAATTATTTATGAATTTTCAATTTCAGTGTGTTACATATTTTCATCTGGATCAGAACATTGAGGTGTTGTTATATCTATATAGTTTTCCTCAGAAAGTGACTGATTACCTACAGAGGCATAAATGATAACCAAAAAGATATTGATGAGAGATGAGGAAAAAAAAATAAGGAAGACATGTTTTAGAAGTTCATATACACAGTGAAATAGGTATTTTTGATACCTCTGGGATGTTCATTCTATAAAGTAGGCTTTCCAAGTTTTGATATGTAGAATTAGGGGCTTTTAAAAAGTATGCTTGCCTAGATTGGCAACATCATACCTACTCCCTAGAGGGAATAAAAGCAGGAATATAAAATGAGAAATTCTGACTTGCACTAAGCATCCAGAGTTACCAGAGGCAGAGCAGCTAGCTTGTCTCTTCCTCAGTACAAATACTTAGTTGCTTTTGACTCTTATTGAAAAAATAATATCTTCCCCCTGTTTGTCACTAGAACTGCCACCAGAAGAAAAGCCCTTCGTTTGCTCCAAATAAGCACCTCTGTTTTTCACAGCTTGCAGTAATGCTTAAAGTAAATAAGTTCTTGTGCAGCTAGCACTATTGGATTCATTCAATTGCCTGAACAAAGCTATTGTTTAGAGGTTTACAACAAGCCTTTTCTCTGTTTCCTTTAAAAAGAATCTTCCTTGTTCCTGTGCTTGGCATGCTTAGTATAGTAAGCCTTTCTACAGTTCTCAAATGCTAAAGATAATTTTCCCCCACAGAAGAAATGAAGGAAGACTATGACACTATGGGGCCAGAAGCCGTGATCCAGACCACACTTAACAATGGTACAGGTAAGTTATGTTTACCATGCTAAGGTCACATTTGTCCTGGGTCATGTGGATTTAATGAGTCAGGGAAATGCTGACCCATCCACTTTCATCTTCATGACTTAAATAACTGGGACTTTTCATGTCTCTGTTTGTGTTTCAAATTTGAAATTTCTATATTTTTGGTAATTTATTAAGAAAATGTTTCTTTCATTCTTATATACCCCTTATTTGCCTCTGAAGCCAAAGACTACTGAGCTGTCTGAATGGATCTTTTCACAGAATGAGTTGGGTGGATTTCTAGTAGTAATTTTTACTTTAAAAGACTACACAAATAATTTTAAAATTAGAATATGATAGGCCTCTACTAGCCACCGCTTAATATCAGCCACTGAGAATTCAAATGATACAGTATAATGTAGATTATAAAGTGTTTTTTTGCAGAAAGCCAAATTTCCATGAACGTTCCTCACAAAAATTAATCATCTGAGTTCTTTTTAATTCTCTCTCCACTTTTAGTTCTCCGCATCTGTTAGCCTTCTAAATAATGTTTTCTAGGCAGAAGTTTTAGAGGAAAATTGACGATTTAACTTTTTTTTTTTTTTAATAAGGTTGAAAAATGACAGTGAAAGTCAGTAACTGTCTTTTAGTTGTACTGTGCTGCTGCTGCTACAGAACAGAGGTTAAGGACAACTGTGACACTCCATTTGTTTTCCCAAAAACTAAATGCTGTCTTCCCTTACATGGTCATGTCACCAGCTCAAATTTACATTGGCTCATGATGTTTACTTCTCTTTTTCCCAGATGAGCCTAATTATTTTAGGTGTTTCAAACAATCATCCACACTACCACTACAAATATTAGCATAGTGCCCAATATAAAATTATCTTCCAAAACAAAACCAAAAATCTCATATAACTATTTCCACTCAACTCACCATTGGAGGAAAAAAAAAACTTGCAATTTTGTGAAGTTTCAGAAATGTCAATAATCAAGCTGATATTCATGGCCCTTACGTTGACACACATCATAATAAACTGTTAATGCTGCGTTTTCATTGAGAATATGCTTTTTAATAAGTTAAAAAGCACTAATTCACTTTCTTGGCTATAAAATAAGAGAAATATGAAAAACTGTGGTCATCTTTTATTCATTTGGATAATGTCAATTTAAGGTACAAAAATGAAATTATACATTATGCATTTACAGAAAAAGTATAGAATTAGGAACTAATGATCCTAATTTCTAGATGCAGCGTTGGCAATAACTGGATCATGACCTTGAGTAAGTTAGTTGCCCCACCATTATGAAATGAATAGGTTGAATTAGTTGCTTGCTAAGAACACTTCTAGTTTTAATATTCTATATTGCCAGGATATTATCACCAAGTAAAAATAGAAAAATACCAAATAATTTCATATAAAATTTAATAATAAAAAGATATCTAGAATTAGATACTTTCTGTAATGTTCCAACACAGAGGGAAGATTGAGTCTCACATTTCTTTAAAAAATAAATCTTAAATTTTATCTTTAGAGCACAAATAAAAACTGATTTTTATTTCCTTTTTAAGCATTTAAAATGTCACAAAAGAGAATTTGTCCCAACAAAGTGACAATTTACTAGATGTTTTATATACCTAAAGTCTTAAGTGAGGTTAATAAAGATGGTTCCTACCAAGAATGTTTAAAAATCAATCTTAAACATCCTTTCACCAGGCTTTAAGATCTCCTTTTCTCATAATACGTTCTGTTCCTTATGGTTCGTATGTATTCAGTCAATAAATAAATCAATAAGTATTCATTGTGTGTCTTCAATATATTCACTGTTGTGTGCATGTGTGGAAAAAGATGGGACAGGAAGACTAAGGCTTAGTTATTAAATTTAGAAGATAAGCCCAATACACATGAAATAATAATGAACAATAAGAGAAAATACATGATAAATATGCAAAAAATGGTAGGAAGCATGGTTACTTGAATTACAGAATTAGGAGAGACCTATTGGGTAGGTATTCATATAAGGTTTTATGAAGGAGGTAGAATTTGAGCTAAGTACATTGTTCACTAGTCATGGAGGAGTGAAGAATGGACTTCTTGAAGAAAAGTGCATGAGCCCAGGAGGGAAAGAAGCCTCTCTCTTCAGAGGAGAGTGAGTAGAAGGATCTGGCTGAATCAAAAGGGTGCTAGGGGCAATTTGTGGAAAATAAAACTGGACATTTAAGTTGAAGCCAGCTGCTAGAGAATGTAAAGCATCAGAACAAAAGTAGTTTGCTGGGCTGGGAATGTGGCTCAAGCGGTAGCGCGCTCGCCTGGCATGCATGCGGCCCGGGTTCGATCCTCAGCACCACATACCAACAAAGATGTTGTGTCCACCGAGAACTAAGAAATAAATATTAAAAATTCGAAAAAAGAAAAAGAAAAAAAGTAGTTTGGGTCATGTTATACTACCATCCTATCTATGGGAGAAAACCAGACTCTGGAGACCTACTGGAAGTCATTATAGTTATTGTTATTGAGGTGTGAAGTGAGAAAAATATTTTCCAAGGGTGGACATAGGGTGGACACACCAGGGAAATTAGCAACATAACTTTTAAACAACTGATTCTCTGATGACAGAGGTAAAGTAGCTTCAAAATTCATTTTAGGATATGAAAATACTTAGTATTTCTAGATATATAGAAGAAGGAGTCAGTTTTGAGAAAACCTTGAACCCAACTTCAGACAGAAGGATTTTCGTGTGTGTGTGCGCGCGCGTGTTTCTGCCCACTGGATATGAGGAATTGAAAACTAAGTAGTTAGAACTAAAGATAGAGATTTGAGAGTCATACAAGTATATTCAGATGGTATTTATCATCATAAAACTGTAAGATTTACAAGTGAAAGTATACTTATTGAAGCCCATAGAAAGTTGAGGCCAGGGCTCTTGGTGGGTAGGGAGAGAAATCAGATTCATTCAAAGGAAAAAAGTTTATAAGGAGAGAGAAAAAATGTAAACACTCAGAAGCAAAGAAAGGGATGTGTATAAAGGTGAGAATGGTCACCTCAGTTAAAATCTTCAAATAACTAAACTTGTGGGCATGCTAAATGAACAAATTGGTAATTAGGAACTTACTGGTGACCCTCAATTTATACCTTTAACTTTCTAGGGAATATACACATATCTCTTATCAGCCATAAGTTTAGTTCTTATCCTTTGCATCTTTTGGGGTGTTAAATACATGTAGAATTGAAATAATATACCCTCCCCCCTTTTTTGGTTAAAATTACTTTTTAATGGGCTGTCTTATTCTCTCCTCACAAGTCCTACTCATCAAAATACAGGCTGGAGGGGTGAGGGGGTGGCTGAGTTATAGAGTACCTGCTTAGCATGCATGAAGCCCTGGGTTTGATTCCCAGTACCAACAAAACAAAACTAAACTAAACTACAAAACAAAAACAAACAAGATACAGCTATTGGCTGACCTTCTGTGGTCATCCCAAGCTATAATATCTTCCTGCAATAAAGCTGCCTGGTGTTGGTCACTTTGTCACCACAGATCTTGGAATAGTCTAGGTCAAAGAGTGCTTTTGAAGAAATAAGGGAGTGAATAAGAGCAAACAACAATTTCCCCTTCATATTTTTAGTTTGACATATTTTTGACATCTGATCTGAACTCACCAACCAGATATTTTCATCTCTCACTGTTGCAGTCTTCCATGCCCAAAAGCCTTCTAGGTGACTCTCCTTGAGCCTTCATGTCCTCCTCCATTCAGAAGAATGTCCACATCCTTCCTATAACTCATCATTCAAAATCCAATCCCTCACCTCCTTTTTAATCTTTTGGTTGTGCCGGGGATTGAACTCAGGGACTCATGCATTCTGGGCAAGCTCTCTGCTACTGAGCTATATTCCCAGCCACTGTCCATGTCTCTTGTTAGAATCCTTAATTGTTCGTTAGTGCCCATAGTACAAAACCAACATCCTTCAGTTCAGAATTAAGTACCATCGGATTGGATAGCCACAGGGCTTCATTCCTAATCTGACCAAAGTGCTTGTGATATCAAAAAAAGACTCACATTTCCACCAACCTGTGAGTTCTCTGACCATGCTATCTCTTCAGAGCCTAATCTTTCACCCCCTTTTTGCTACTTATTTAAGTTCTACTCACCCTTCTGTTTCTCAGGACTGGCTCATAGATCCTTAATGTGGTCATCTCTGAGTACATCAAATTATATCAATGTCTTCATTCTCTGAAATTCCACAGCCCTAAGGTATACACCCTGAATTATTCCTCTTCATATTGTTTGCACCTATTCACCTAATTTCATGAAAACAGGAGCTGTCTTGGGATAAAGAATTGGGGCAGGTCATTATGGTATCTACTTCATAACACTGTAAAAGTAATTAAATAAATAACATATATATTGATATTAGTGACCAAAAATTCTGATTTTAAGAAAAAAAAACTATTCTGTTTGCCTCAAAGTGCCCAATACAGCAGTGAACATGTGTTCACTGGTAGAATGAATGAATGAATGAAAAATATTTGGTGGAGAAGAAATGCATTCTTAAAAACTTTTTTTTAAACTTCACAGTAAGAGAAAACATTACCTGGGGAGGGAATTGAGTCAGTATCTTTAGACTAGTGAAGTCCCTGAAATCAACTTGTAAAGGCAAAGTAGTCTAGAGTACCAAATTTTCTTTTTACAACTAAGTTAGATTAACAGCAGAGCAAAATTGATTTATAACAACATAAAGCATTGCAAACCTTGATTTACATTAAACTTTCTAAATTGCTTAATTTCACTGGCTTTAATGTTTTTAAAAAGAAAGAAAATAGTAAAGCTCTGAGATATAAGATAAAGAATACATTTGAATGAATTCTACAACTCCCAGATATTAATAGAGTTCAAATTCAGAGTGGAATCATTAGGTAAAATTTCCAAGAGTGTGAAAAAAAACTTATTTCCTAAGAAAATAAAAGAAATGGAAAAACTTAGAAGCATTATAAACACGAGTTTGCCTATGTGCTAGTAGTAACAACAATCTCTTAGGTGCATGGTGATCATTAGTATTAATGCAGTTCCACGTGCATATCAAGACCCAGACAGGCCCCTGATGTTTTTCTCTCTGAATGTGTGAAAGTTATTTTACTCAGACAACATAGTACTCTAGTTATAAAAGGCTATTAATAACCACCTGCATCCTCACCTCCTTTGCTGGGGGAAAAAAGTACTCCTTACATCCAGAAATTGGGCAAGACTAATTTAGGACTCTGTTCTTTTTTTTTTAATTTTCTTTTTCTTTTTTTTTTTAGTTGATGTACCTTTCTTTTATTCATTTATTTATATGTGGTGCTAAGACTAGAACCCAGTGCCTCACACATGTGAGGCAAGTGCCTCTGAGCCACAACCCCAGCCCCAGGACTCTGTTCTTAATCTTACACAGCACAAGAAAAATTCTTGTCCAATAATCAGCTTTATCAACTCTAACTATAGTTATTAAACATATATCTAACATTCTAAGAAGAACATTGAAAATAATTTGTATATGAGAGACAATAATTTTGGAATGCTACAGATTCTAACATCAGAAACTTACATTTGAGTTTTGCCCCTAACAATTACTAGTTATATGAACTTTAGTGCATAATTGATAAGCCTTCATTTCTCATTAGTAAAGTGGAAATAATGCTCCTCTATGTACAAGGCCTCACTGCAGGGGCTGAATGCCATGCCATTTTTAAGGCACCTACTACAATGTCTAACTAGCCAGGCTGCTCAACCTGTTTTGCTTTATTTCTCCAGTTTGCATCTACCAATAAGCCTTAAACTATTTTTATATGTTAGAAAATGAATGCATTGTAAACTATTTCCTCCCTTCACACTAGTGTCTCATTAAGCTCAGTAAACAAAAATACAATGTTTCACAAATTCGTAATGAAAGGACCAACCAGGCAATTTTGAGAGACATTATCATTTTAGTTGCTTTGACATCCTAGAAAACTACACTGAGTTGTTGGACAAATTCTTTCCACTGTTTGGTTACTGTGTTTGAGGTTAAAATATGAAGGTTAGGAAGGAGTGGTTATAAAGGATTTTAATGACCACCTGCATCTATGAGTCTTCTATCTCATTTCATCTTTAGCATTTTTAAATTAATTATAGAAGAGGGTTTAGTAGTATTTATGTTTGTATAATGATGATTTTGCCCTTTATTTCATAACTGACCACCTTCAAGAATCATATTTTTTTTTCTTCTTACACCAAGTAACAATCAGTGAACAGGTAATGAACTTTTAGCCCTATTCACAGCCACTAAGATATCTACACTCATTCTTTTGGTGTGTGTGTGTGTGTGTGTGTGTGTGTGGTCCTGGGGATAGAACCCAGGAGCACTTCCTCAGTTGTACTTTTTATTTTGAGATAGGGTCTCACTAAATTGCAGAGGCCTGAAAATTATGATCCTTCTGCCCTGGCCTCCCAAATCTCTGGGATTACAAGGGTGTGACATCACACCCAACCCTATGCTCATTCCTTTTCAGTCCAGGCGTTCATTAAGAGCAGAATTTGAACTGAGGCTTGAGAAAGAAACTTCAAGGAAACAAAAGACTTAGTTCTCCCCATGAGAAGCATGAAATTTTGTGGTACCAATAGGAGGAAAAATCACAATGACGGGATGACAAAATTTATGAGTTTATAATTATAGAGCCTCATTAGTTCTCCAAGTCAGTAGTCACTTATTGAGACCCTACTAAGTGCAAGGTATTTTGTTAAGTAAGCATCATGAAAGATACAATGAGCAAAGAATGGTCATTGTTACTAACTACTTAGATTCAACTGGGTGACTAAAATAGTGGTAGGTGAATAAGAAGTATGTGTAAAATGCTTAACAGAATATTAGGACAGAAATTGCTAATCATCATCATGGTTATTGATGATAATAACGAATGTATGGATTAAGCTATTTTATTCAAAATACAACATGCTATGTAGGTTGAAGTGCCAAGTTCCGTGTTGCAGAGTGTTTCTGACCGAGTGTTAGGTCAAATATTAGAGATAGGATAATCAAGAAGTGCCTTAAAAAGTGAGAGAGAGAGAGGTGCATTCAGGAGATGGCAAATTTCAGGGAAAGTTTTCTTCAGGACAAAAGCTTTCTGAACATGCCTTTATGAAAAAGGAAAGAGAAAGGCTGAAAATAGAGATGGAGACAGGGTGAAACATGGAGTAAGTTTTCAGAAGAGTTGTGAGGGAACAACTTTAGATGGTAACCATGGTAGTGGTCAAGAATATGTCTTTATTTTAGCAGCAAGATCAAAAGAAAATGGGAGAATGATGACAGAATTTGGTCAAATTTATAGTAGTACAGAAAATTTACATCACAGTGGTTGTACTCCTTGAAGTAGATAGGGAAAAGAGATCATCAGTAAGCAGTGTGGAATAGGAGTAGGCTTGGAATCTTCAAGAGTGGGACTTGAGAGCAGTTGCTGTGGATAACGTATGGCAATTCAGTCATCTTCAGGAAAGAATATCCTGTTGTGAAAACATAATCTGAAATCAGACTATACAATTAGATAAATCTGTTTTGATATTTGGGGAGTGGAGAAGTTGAACTGGACCTTAGTCTGGCAGTGCAAGAATGGTATGAGAATCAGAAGTGGGGATGGGAATGATGATTCCCAGCTCCAAGGAGCCAGTCAGTACACAGGGCAGGTGGAGTAGACTGGGGGATGGTCAGCCCTCGTCACACCAAAGTACCTACTTCAAGGAAATGAGGAATAAAATGATGAGGACAAGTGGAAAGTGGAGAGTGAAAGCCTGTCTTGGTTCTGAGAGATGGAATTGTCCTAGGTTAGAGCTGTACAAGACACATTCATCTGTGCTGTTAGACTAGAAAAGCCAAAGCACTGTGAAGACAGGGCTCCCCATGGACTGCCTTTTGAGGGATGGAGTATTCCAGAATGATAGTATTCCTGGGGGAAATGTAGTCATGGGACAGGTGTCATTTTACTAGAACTATATAGGCAGTGTCCCAAAACCTGAAGGTGAAAACGCACAACTTTGTTCTTCCAAACCTTATAATTCCAGAGTGTTGGTTCTTCAAGGGTAGAGATTAAGTTTCCTTTTCTTTATATTTCTCTCAGTAGTTACAGTGGTTCATAAAGTATTGATGGTTGGTAAATAGGGGCTTGCTGAATTAATGGTAAATAAATCATGAGTGAACTGATGAAACAGGTAACCCTGGTTTGAAATGGTAGTGTGAATTAAGGAGTACATGGACGCATCCTCTTTGCTTTGTGTGTCTGGAGAGATGCAGGCAAGAAGGGCTCTGCAGGAGAGGTCTGTGAGGGATAGGATATTACCAGGGGATGACACAGTTTCATTTAATCTGAAGAAGTAGAACCCATGTGGGAGGATGTCATTAAACATGTGGGGGGAGAACCAAGCACTATGTGAAATGGGAAAGCAAAATGAACCATGAATAAAGTTCTTTTTTGGTCTCTAGTTTTATGGTAAGCTTGAGATAGCTTTTATTTACTGGATGCATAAAATATATAATAAATTAATAGCTTATAATATTCCACCTTTGTATGGTGCTTTGAAGAATCATTCTTCATTGAGTGCCCTTAGAAACTTGATTAAAAATAAGAAATTAGGGAAATACAATTACTAAATATTAAGTGGTAATTTTAAATAAGCTTCTTGAGCAGAGAATCTGAAAAACTTTTATATTATTTCTCTCTACCCCAGTAGATTCAGACTCTATCATCCATTAAAAATTTTTTTAAAGTGATATAAGCAAATAGGATTCAGAAGGGCTACTATGAATCAGTTAAAAATAAATTTAAATTTTAAAAAGAAAAGAGGGAGAACACGAAAAAAAGAAAAAGTTAAAAATTTAATAGCTCCCACTGAAGAGGGCATTTTAGTTGTTTATTGATTGATTGATCTCTCTATCTTTGTGGTTACAGGAGATTGAAACCAAGGGTGCTCTACCATATTCTGGGCTATATCCGCTGCCCTTTCTCTTTTATATTTTAAGACAGGGTCTTGCTATTAGTTTCCCAGGTTGGCCTTAAATTGGCAATCCTTCTGCCTCAGCCTCCCAAATTGTTGGGATTGCAGGCGTTTGACACCACGTCTAGATTGAAGTGGGTACTTTAATTGTCTTTTCCCCATACTAAATTTATAGTGTACTGATATGTTTATTTAGAATTATAATGTTGTTACAGTATTTTCTGCAGCTAGGGCCTGTTCAAATGTTATCAAATCAGGCATGATGAAAAATTAAAAAGATGGGATTTTCTCTGCCTCTCCCTCCCCACCCCCCACCCCCCAGTCTCTCTCATGTTGAATCATTGTGGTGTAGTGGAAAGAGCAATGGGTTAAGAGTCAAGATGTATGAATTTTGCATCCAGCTTTTCCAGAAATTAGTTGTGTAACTTTGTATGAATCATTAACTTTACTGTAGTACCTTAGTAGTATCAGCTGTTAAATGAGGAAATTAGACTACAAATTTGGACTGCACCCCACCCTACCCTTTCTCCTAGTGATATTGTTCTGGGAAGGATGAACAAAGAAAATTAAAAGCAGACCTGTCCTATTTGGTAGGGAAACAGGAGACGCTTAGGGATCCCAACCTATGCTATCTTACATAGGGCCAAGTTCCTCAATATGAAATCTGCATAACCCATGCAGGGCCCTACCCTTAAGTGGGTCTGTCTCACTTCGTTACTCTGCTGTTGCTGTCTTGAAACTCTTTGCAATTTCTAAGTGAGGAAACCCGCAGTTTCATTTTGCTCTGTTTTTCACAAATCACCTAGCCAGTCTTAATTATACTTCATAGAATGCATAAAATAACAGCAGATGATAAACCGAGTGGGAAGGAATGGGATCAGAGTTTCACCACCTGAAATACCAGATAGAAGGCCAGTTCATACAGGGTTATGATGGCACAAACCTGTAATTCCAGTGACTGGGAGGCTAAGCCAAGAAGACCTCAAGTTTGAGGTCAGCCTGGGCAACTTAGCAAGACCCTATATCAAAAAAGACCCACCACGGTGGGGTGGCGGTCGTGCTGAGGATGTAACTCAGGGGTAAAGCACTCTAGGGTTCAATATCTAGTACCACAAAAAGAAAAAAGAAATGCCAGTTCAGACCAGGTTTTCAGTGTATCCAGAACAATTGAATCCCAAGTGAAGCTCTAGACCTAGACTAAAAATCTTGCTTGAGCAAGAAACACAGTGGTACAAAGTGTAACTCCCCCAGTTGGGTAATATTCATGACAAGGTTACAATCTAGCAAATAAGTAGGTCTATTTAAACATAAATTCTATATACCTCATCATTAGCATAGAAGAAAGTTGGAGAAAGAGTAAGAAAGTTTGTATATCTTTACTATCCTCTTGGTTTAATAACTTCCAATTCCTCCTATTTCTCTTACATGGAGTTTAAATTAAAACTTTTAAATTCATTAGAAGAAACTACACAAATTTGATCATCCTGTATTTTCCAAGAGTTGCATGGATGCGCAGTGTTAGTCATTTGTACATGATCAGATAATACAGCTAGTACCCAAATACTAGGAGGGAGTCAAAGTATTATGAAGTGAGTCTTTTTCTTCTTGTTTGTATCTGTCACATTTTCATAGGTTGGAAGAGTCTTGTTGAACAAGACTTCGGATAGCTTCTCATGGTTACAGTTAGTTCTAAATTTTTTAGTAAATATCAGACATTTAAAAGCAAAGGAGAGAAAGAGTAGGAAAGCAGAAGTAGCACTTGGCAGGGCAGGCAGGAATGGGTCATGTTCAGACCATAATCAGTGTGCAACAAGAAGAACTTGTTCACTTCCTGGCTAATGAATGCTGTGGTTTTATTAGCTTTGCTTGCGATTAGGAGCAGCTATCTCTACTTCACAGCAAGAGTTCCCACAAAAAATAACGAATCTTCCAGGCTTCTTGAGTTCTTCCTTCATTCATTCAACAAATATTTAATAAGCACTGTTTTCTTTGTGATGTTGCCTGTGGTTTCCAAGCACCTCCAAAATATTTTTTTCTTAATCTTTGTATGTGGTTCCCCAATCTAAAGGCTGTATTGCTTTGAGTTTTTAATGGAAATTAACACAGATTAAATTCTCTGGGCTTAGCTAGAGAATGAAAAGCAAATTGCTTGGGACAATTCTTTATTGAAATTATGAAATTCTGGCACTTTGAGGATGCCCCAGAAGACACACACTGGCTCATTTCACAGATGAGGAAATTGAGATTCAAAAATGTAAAATGACTGAGCCAAAATGCAGTGTCCAAGGCCCTGAACCTGGTCTAATCATTCAATCATTGAGAAATAACTGTGTCCCAGGCATTGTGCTGTGCACCAGTGACACAAGGCCGAATAAGACAGGGTCCATGTCTCTATCAACATGCAGATATGCAAGTGAAAGATGACAACGTGATGTGATAAATTCAAAGATTGAGATTTGTAGATAGCATTGTAAAGAAGAATAGCATAAACTAGGGTTGAGATGGTCGGGAAAGTTATGTGACATGGGAATTATTCAATGCTGCTCCTCAAAACTGCATCTTACTTAGCCAAGTGAGGCAAATGCTTGAATTCCTAGAGTAGTGGTTCTTAAACTGGGCACAAGTCAGAGTTTCTTGAAAGTCTTGTTAAAACACAGTTTGATGACTCTGGAGTGGACCCCAGGAATTTGAATTCCAAACAAGTTTCCAGATAGTACTGATGCTTCTGGTCTGGGGACCACATTTTGAAAACCACTGACTATCCTGAAGCAAACCACTGCATGTTATGTGCTTCTCAAAAAGCAGATGGAATGAGCATTGATTTGCTGGGCAAAATCACCTGCTTTGGGCTGGGGATATAACTCAGTTGGTAGAGCACTTGCCTCACACACACACAAGGCCCTGGGTTTAATCACCAGCACCACCAAAAAAGCAATAATAATAATAATAATAATAATAATACCTTGCTTCATCAACCTCTCTAAAACATAATAACATCACCTGATGCCTTTTGGTCATATGCCAATTATGAATTTTTAGTTTGCACAATAATGAGAAAGATAAGCACATATTTTCTAACTTAGGAGTTAAAAAAAAAGTCATAACTCTGTGTTATTCTATACTAATACATAGTAATCAACATTGTCTAAGGGTTTATAGCCTCTAAACCTTGATATTCACTAATATAAAATCTAAATTCAAAATTAGACTCTGTCCCTGACTGGGATGCTTCCTGCTATTGAGGGAGATATTTGATCCTGCAGTCTACTACAGATCCCCACCCCCTGTTCATTCTTTACCTCTCTCTCCCAGAGCTCCATCGAATGGGGAACTCTCATTGGCATCTGAACATGTGTAGCCCAGTGAAAATCATATCAGAGCAGGGGTGGAGAGACTGGCCAAGAGGCTGTACTAATTCCCAGCAAGAGAAGAACACTTTCTGTTGCTCTTGACGACCCTTCCCTGGCTTTATACATGCTTCTGTACCAGTCGGAGGCTCTGTGAAGCTGCCACGTAACTGTGTGATGAGAAAAAGATCATCCTCCTCCCTCACAGTTGTTTTTAGATATCTAGTGCCAATATGTATTTTGGAAGCTTTCTGCAGAAATGCACACATTCATTCTTAATGATGAAATGCTTATATTCATTAATTAGTCAACTTTAAACAAAGTAGCCATGAGAATTTATATACTTCAACAAATGCCAACTATGTTCTTCTTTAAACTAAAAATGCCAATACAATGAAAAAATTAGAAATAATTTTCTGGGACTTCTTATCATCTATGATATTGTTAACAAAGGGACTACCTTTCAAAAAAATTAACATAGTTACCCAGATTTAGGATTACTTCTACTGTGAGAGAGTGAATTGAGTAAAAAGTAGATTATATGATTCAATAAACAATTCCCACATGACACTGCAGAGGTACACATAATCCCCTGTTATGCAAGCATATACGTATGTATATTACAGAATCACAACCATTGTTTTGCATGTCTCCAAAAATGAAAATCACAGAAGTAGGAAGAAATTATCAGTCAATATCATGGTCTCAAACCAAGCACACTCCCTGGCATTAGTAGCATTCAATATAGAGTTATTAAACAAGGGGTGAATGAATAATTCTACTCAGTTTTTTTTTTCATAGACTTGATGCAGCTTTTCTGGATCCTTCAAGTTTTTCTTTTTTTTTTATAATATTTATTTTTTAGATATCGGCGGACACAACATCTTTCTTTGTATATGGTGCTGAGGATCGAACCCGGGCCACACGCATGCCAGGCGAGCGCGCTACCGCTTGAGCCACATCCCCAGCCCTCAAGTTTTTCTTTTCTAAAATTATTACTTATTCATTTGAATGCTTGTTAAAATGGTTTAACATAATCTTCAAATATATTTCTTCAATATTTTATGAAAATTAAAAATATGCAAACTACTAAAACAGTGATAATAGACCACTTGTCTTCTTATGTAAACATATGCTTGTTACAAATAAAGAAAATTAATAGCAAAGGAAAACAGAAAAGGGGAACAATTATTTTTTCTTTTTTTTCGGTATTAGTGATTGAACCCAGCGGTGCTTTACCACTGAGCTACATCCCCAGCCCTTTTTAACTTTTTATTTTAAGACATGGTCTCACTATATTGCTGATTCTCCTACATCAACTTCCAGAGTCTCTGGGATTCCAGGTGTGTGCTACTGTGCCCAGCACCATATTATAATTTAACTATCTATAAACACTAAGTGAACCCCACATTTAAGTATCTTTGAGAATATATCCTAAAACAACTCAATTTGGAAACCAATCAGTATTTCTCTTTTATTTAGAGTTCTGATAACACTGCTTGTTTCTTAGGCAATAATTTTTAAAGTCAGTCCATATAGGTAATCATTATTATCTATTTAGAAATATCAGTATTTATCTAAAACAGACATAAATATATTTATGAAAGTTTCATTAATAAACAACACTAATAAGAGTGACTAACATATTTCTATGAAAATCAGACTTGAAGGGACCTAGAATTTTATTTACTAATATTAAAGTACATATAGCCAGGAGGGCATTTTTAATTAATAAAGTTCTTTTTTTTTTTGATAAAGAAAAGTTTACCTAACCTTAGAGAAGGTTGAGATATTTGCAAGATATTAGGGTAAATTTTAGGACTAAATGCAAAATCTCTGGAGAAGTTGTTGGAAGAAATTACTTGAGGTTTCTTGTGAATTTTTGTTATGGTTTGATGATAAATACCATGCAAATATCCTTTGTCAGTGTGTTTTGGCAGTTCTTCCAAGGAGACCAGGGAGTGAAGAGGATTACAGAAAGAATGAAAATGAGGTTGATTTTATACTAGAAAAATGCAGCAGGGAATTCTATAACTTTCTAGCAAATTTTCTACCTCATTCCTGTGTCCACTACATAGTATTACAAGATCTTGGAAGATCTTTGTGAAAAAAAAGTGCAAACTTCTAAATGCAAAATTTTATTCTTCCCAATAATTTTGAGAGTTACCAAAATTTAATCCCATTTGTTCTAGTACTATAACTGTTAGGGTGTTCAGTTTTCAGAGACTACATAGATTAAAGTAGAAAAGGAAGTTTCTTAGCTCACAGAATCTAAGGATGATTGACAACACAGGGATTGTAAGGTGTGGTTTGACCTCAGGAACAAATAGAGCTGGAAACAGACTCTAGGGGTATGCTGTCTTGTCTTCTTT
Source organism: Spermophilus citellus (assembly GCF_964194105.1). Lineage (NCBI taxonomy): Eukaryota > Metazoa > Chordata > Mammalia > Rodentia > Sciuridae > Spermophilus > Spermophilus citellus. Next base: position 50,111,374 of record NC_138192.1, on the reverse strand, counting down.
TCTCTGATTTATTCATTCTTTTCATAAATCTTTCTTTGCTATATGGAAAGTACCAATTCCTTCATTCTTATGGCTACAGTCATTTGAGGGAAAAAATCTCTTGACATATTTTTGGAAACAAAATCCTAAAATCATAATGAAGAGATTCACTGAATTCAATTGGATCTATGGGCTGTTCCTGGACTAATCAATGTTTTGGTTTAAAGAATAGAGGACTAAGATTGGCTCACTTTAGGTGTATATAATCAACTGTGGCAAAGAGAGCAGAATCATGCTATAACATAGCAGCTCCCTTGGGCACTGTAAAGCTCAGCAATAGGGAAGTGCAGAGCTGTTTGTAGGCAAAGGAAAAGGGTATAGTGCTGGGAAGAAAAACCACATGTTACTAGTACCCATAATAAAAGACCCTAGGAGAAAACTACCTTATATTCATGGTGGTTATACCTAGCTCAGGGAAGGTTCAACTCTAGCTCACGTAAGTGACTCTAGATATATAAGATATATAACCAATAGCATATCTATATCACATGAACAAAAACCCTGATGGAGCAAGTAGACTTAAATGATTGAAATGGCATCTTCTTCATGAATTTTATATCTTTCTAACTCCTACAAGAATTTATAATCACCAAAATATGGTTTACCACATTGTTCTATAATTACTCGAGCTAACAGTTGAACTAGGTTCTAAGCCCATGCCTCAAATATACTTATTATATATTATACTTTCTTTTACTAGAAGATTTTTACACCAAGATTGGTATTTAAAACATAATTTACTCCACATTCATTTCATAAATGGTTTCTGAGAGCCTACTAATTTCTAGGCTATATTCTCAATGCTCAGGAAACAAAGATGATCCTTAAAGAGAACACGTGATTTGAAGTCTTTTGTCTCCATTACACTCAATGTAGAAATCTAGCATGGCCAAATTGGATCTAGCAATTGAACTGCCTCTCCAAATACCAGAAGTGTATCTAGATGCAATTTAGTTTGCCTATCCAGAAAAATCAGAATTTTCCTCCCTTTTAAGCCCAAAGGCTATTAATGCAAATCCAATTGAATTTGCATTTGATTACATTTCTGATGAAAACATTCATATGCAAATGAAAATCCATGCAAAGATAGCCAGATACCTCAAATAGTTGCTGAAATATCAAAATAAAATTGGAATATTAAATATATGTCCATCCATAATTGAAAAGGAAGTTTACTAGGTTACATTAAGGTCATCAAGTAGTACAGTGTTCTCGAAAAACCTAAATCATGTCTCAAACATTTCACAACATTCTAGTAGGTGTGAATTCAGAAAGGAACTATTACATAACTTTCTGCTGTCACAGCACTGAAAAAGGAGTCATTCACTGGTAAAATCAGTCGTGTTGTTCAAAAGACGTTCATCTTGGATCCACCATTTTGTTTCCCTTCTCTTTTCTTGTCACTAAAAGCAAAAGTTGATTTTTGGTAGTTCTGAAGTTATTTTGATGATTCAAAACAATGCACAAATAGTTCATGCAAGTTGGCAGTTCCTGCATACTCTCTAGGGGCTCAGTGATGCAAGTTAAATGACATCATCACAATCACCACCAATAAGTATCCTTTGGAAAGCATCCATGGCATTGTGAGTATAGTGGCAGAAAGGAGATCTTAACTAATGTCCCTATTCTTCTATTAAATCCAGCTAAGAAAAGATTTCAGCAAAATTTCAAGGTATAATCTCTTAATCCACTAATGTACATTCCAAGTCTATTTTTGAGGGGAAAACAAGTCTTGGAATCAGACTGCCATTCTTACTAAACTTAACAGAAAGTAGAGTAACAAAAGAGAAAGTTTTGAGATCACAACACTCAGGATTGTTATAACTTAGTCCACAAAGTGCAATTCTCCCCATTTTTCTTTCATTTGACCTCACCTATCGGTCCATAGTTTCCTGTCTTTTTTAGAATTCTAGTGTTCCCTTCTTTGGTGAATATCACCAATAATTCATCAAATTTGGAAATCTTAAACCACAGGAAAGTATTTTAGCAACTCTCACCTTGGAAAACTCAATCCTTCCACAAGTATTAGGGGTTTTACTTCTTTATTATGACTCAAATCCATTTGCTTTTTTTCGTCTCCATCACCAATCACTTAACCTTTACAATTTGCCTGGCTTTAGGGCAGGAGCCTACTAGTTTCCCAGAATCTACTTTTCTCTTCCACTCCCTATCATACTGTAGCCAGAGTTGTCATTTAAAAACCTGGGGTCTTGGTGGTGCATACCTGTTAACCCCAGCTACTCAGGAAGCTGAGGCGGGAGGATAACAAGTTCAAGATCAGCCTCAGCAAGTTAGATCCTGTCTCAAAATATAGTAATATAAAAAGGGCTGGGGATGTAGCTCAATAGTAGAGCATACCTGAGTTCAATGCCCAATACTGAAAAAAAAAAAAAAAAAAAAAAGAATAGCCACCATTTTATCTAATCATCCTCTTTGCTTAATACCCTTCAAGCCTTCCTGTCTGTCTTAGAATAAAAACCCAATCCTTAACAGGGCTATTGCCCAATTCAAGGTTCAATTCCAGCTGGCCTCTTCACCCATACACCCTGAGGCTCCACTTTCACTCTGCACTCCAGCATATCCTTTTAGATCCTGAAATGTCTACACTCCTTGCAGCACCACAACCTTGCACATGCTGTTTTCCCAGCTTCCAAAGTGAGCTAACTTCATGCTTTCTCCGTTCATGCTTTATCTTGATCTCTTAGAGCCCACCAGATCCCTCTTGCTTCTTTTTAAACCTCTATACAACTTTCATAATATCTCTTCAAGTTTAATGTATTTATTTTCAAGATGATATCAGTTTTATTGATTTTTTTTCATAGCTTCCAGAAGCATGAGACTCAACATGTTCTTTGCTTACCAGAGCAAGACACAATGCCTATCATTTACTAGGCTTTCAGTTAAGTACATGTTGAATTAATGGGAGGTTCTACTCTCAGTTCTTCCCATTTAAAATCTACAAGTTCATAACAATTAAAGCAAAAAAAAAAAATTGACTTGTCTGTTCAAACATCACCCTGCCACACTTGTCAAGGAGAATTAATATGGCAAATACATTAATATTGTTTATGGCAAAGAAAGTAAGGCAAAGAATCTAGTGGAATCAAAGTTAACTGTTCTCAAAACCCTGATAGTAAGATTCCACCATTTATTTTAGTAGCAAAGTACTTTTTTCACCTATGTGTGTTAGAAAATAATGTAATAGCTACTCTCCCAAATCTGTATTATGAATAAAAAAATTATCTAAGATATTTAAGCCACACTAATTCAGGAACACATCTAGAGGTTTCAAGTATACAATGTCTTATGACATAATTTGCTAAAATTGGTTTACAACTATAATTCATTTCATGGGAATGGAGTCATAATTGCAAAAGTTAAAACCATATCAAAATCACACAGCAGCATTGCCAGCTTCTTAACTCCCTCTGTTACTTTTTATTTTATTTTTATCAGCTGTGAGCTTAATTTTATTTTCAGCAGCTTTAAAATACTGAGCTGAAGATTCAAATTTTAGGGAAAGGTAAACTACCACATTCTGTGATTTTTATTTTAAAAACAAAGTCCACATTATTATCTCTCTAGGAATATCTTTCCTTTCACATCTGTCTCAGACTATGTACTCCTGGCTGTCTGTGATATTCAGAGGGTGGAGGGTTAAAAGCTTATATTTAGCAACCGGATGGATCTGTGGTTAGGGATGTTTAGTGGACAATAAAAAATTAAATATACTTTTCTTAAAAGAAAAGGAAGTTTTATATAGACCACTAAAGTAGCTTTGAGCTTATATTATCTCTCATGTTTATGGATCTTAGAATGCCATACAAAAAATATCTTAGATCTTTTAAATTTTACTAAAAACATCTTAAATTTTCTTTCATTTTTTTTGTGAATTATGCAGACTAGTATTCTCAGAAGAAAAAAAAACTTATTTAACTTAAAGTGAAGTATCCTCTTTTTGTGTATAACAATAAGCATGTAATCAGTTAACTGGTCATCTTCTATACTTCTTACAAATAAACCAGGTATTTGTGGTCTTATTGCAAGTCAGCATTTGCTACTAATAACGATGTAGATGGACGTGGGCTCTGAGGAAGAAGGCCCTGAAAAGACATTTTTCCTTTTATGATTTCAGTTAAGAATGCAAATTGCACATCAGACTTTGAGGAATACTTTGCCAAAAGAAAACTGGAGGAACGCGATGGCCATGCAGTCAGCATCGAGGAGTACCTTCAGCGCAGTGACACAGCCATTATTTACCCAGAAGCCCCTGAGGAGCTGTCTCGCCTTGGCACGCCAGAGGCCAATGGGCAAGAAGAAAATGGTGAGGCTGTAATTCATTTTTAGCCACTACACTGACCTCTGCAGCTGTTACAATTACAAATGCACTACATGCCTGGGTGTTTACCTTAAAATTTGAAGAACAGCTGCAGAGGCATGGAATTTCATGAGCAAAGATTAGAACTGTAATTTTAGGGTATTGTGAAATTTTTTTGTCAGCAAATTTGTGTCATTTGTACATCCAATAAAGAACAAGAACAATTAGAGCCCATTTCTAAGAGATAAAAATATCTAAATGTATTCCTATCTTTCTGAAATATTTTACTTTTGAGGAAAAAAAGTTTAGAAACACTGACCCTCACCTTTTGTTCTTCTCTATTGACACCTGAATAGCTCCTTCACACTGTGAATTTCTGAGTAATATGTGGCTAAAGCTTTCATAGAAGCTGTCAGTCACTTAAAAAGAATTTCCTCATTTATCAGCTGTTTAAATCCCCCCCTCAAAAAAAAAAAAAAAAAAAAGCTTAAGTAATTAATTAATTTTCAGGCACGGTGTGAGCTGATTCCGACAAGTCTGTCCTGGGTGTGCAAGGGGACTGGTGTGCGAGGAGGCCGGGTGCAATGATGGCACTCTGGTGGAGCAGATTGCAGTGATTCCTGTCATACCATCCCGGGCAGTCAGCCCATTAGCTGCCATTGATTTACTGACCTTTTGGCCCGCTTCTCTCTCTCTCGTCTCTCGGCTACAGACCTGCCACCTGGAACTCCAGATGCTTTTGCCCAACTGCTGACCTGCCCCTACTGCGACCGGGGCTACAAGCGCTTGACATCACTGAAGGAGCACATCAAGTACCGCCACGAGAAGAATGAGGAGAACTTTTCCTGCCCTCTTTGTAGCTACACGTTTGCCTACCGCACCCAGCTCGAGCGGCATATGGTGACGCACAAGCCAGGGACAGATCAGGTGGGGGGTTGGTTTTAAGTGATTTCTTTCTATAATAACCCCTTAGAGAAACGATATTGCTTTGATTGGCAATCATTATTAATTTTTCATGGCATTTTGAAGATGCAGATCTTTTAATGGTAATAGCTTTAATTGAGGTCTAAATGATTTTTTGATGGTCTCTTCTAATATGATTTAATAGTCTTATGTTCACGATCGAATGAGTGTGTTAATTTCTAATTTAGAAATTTTATTTGCACTTTAACTTGACTTTAGTTTCATTTTTATGTTCCACAAAAAGTGAATGAAATTGTAGCATTTTAATTATACATTATTAAACATCTCAGCAATTTTAATCCCATTTTTCACCTACTTTTTCTTAGAATTTTTTTTAAAATAGAACCTAAGTCATAGTAAAACAAGTGTTTCTTTTCATTTGTCATATAACACTTTCAGTCACTTAGAATATTTTTACGAGTTGCTACTAGTTTATGAAATCTATTTTAAGCAAAATAAAAAAGGTGTATGGCATATGTGTGTGTGTGTGTGTGTGTGTGTATATATATATATATATAAAATAATTGGAATAATATTAAGATGTTGGGTGTACATTTTAAATGATCCCTTGTTGATGTGCACATTGGTAGCTAGATATGTTACAATTGTTCTGCTTCTTTTAACTTACTTGTTTTAAAAATAAGAATTCTGTTTTGCACAGGTAATCATAGCTTCTTAAATCCTTAAAATGACGGAATAGGATTGATTCACAGCATCCTTTAAATGTCTCAGCAAAATTGCTCTTTCTGTCCTCCTGGGAGAATTGACTCCGCAAATTGATATTATGATGTGTTCAGATGGTAACAGAAGTGGTGTATCATAAGTCACAATAACTGGCCCTACAGAACTGGAATTGCCCTATATAAGTTTGATACCATATCTGTTTTAAAAATGATTAAACATGATATTCTACATAAAATTCTTATTTTTCCTTATGGGCTTTATGTTCTTTGAATAAGGAAAATAGGAATCAGCAAACACAATCAAACAATGATTATAAAGCTACATTATGGAATTTTACTGTTTTAACAGGATAGCTCATATAAATCATTCCATTTACATCTGATTGGACTTGTCACCTGAATGTTTTTCAAAGATCAGTTATGAAAAATAATATGTTTGCATAGCTTCACTTATGTAACAGTCTTTCTTCCCTTGCCTTCTATGCACAAAACTACAGGAAGAAAAAAAAAAGCGGGGTAGGCCTAGATATTTATCTAGCATAACTGCTTTAAATTTCACATGCAGGAGTGTGATTGTGTTGGCGCATTATGAATGGTAGCTTTGGTGTTGAAAAGTCCCCTCATTTGCTCATGGCATTTACAATTAGTAAATTAAAATGATTGTATCATATTAACAGTGGCACAACTAAAGTTTATAGTAGTCCTCTGAGGGCTGTGGGGGGAGACAAAGCAGCTGTTGCTGTTTGTTTATGCAACTCAGCAACATATGAGCGCTGGTCCCTCAATGGCGCTCGGCGGGCTGGGCTCCGCTTGATCTTTGAAGGTTGCTGCTGTTTGAACAAACCTCCCTGTGTCCCATGTAACACCATCTGTCTCACTAGGAATGTGGGAAGATTCAGCACACCCTAGCAGTTGTCATACCGTTTCTGTGCTGTCTTTTTGCAAAAGGCTTTTGTGTCATTGCTGGTTGAAAAAGGCTGACCTCCTACCTTGAGCATCCAGAGTAGATGACTGTATTTTTTTTTTTCCAGAATTCTAAGTCACACTGCTTTTTTCCCCCCTTGTTCAAAAAGGTCAGCTGTGTTTGATTATATCTACTGCTTTTAACTTGTCTTTTCAGCAAACTTTTTTTTTCTTTTGGTCCCTACTCCTTTGCACACTACCTAAAAGGAAAATGAAAAGTTGTTGAAGTCTTTCCTACTAGCCTGTGATAAAACTGCTCAAGCAGTTATAACATAAGATGTTGTCTCTTACATTTAATAATGACACAAATCTGATAGGCAACACATCAGGAAAACAGGGTTTACATGTGCTCCTAGCACAATGAATGGAATATTTAAACATACTTACCATGTAACAAAAGTATTTACAGTCCACATTTTTTGTTTTCAATGTTTATGAGTTTTTGATGTGGGAATTTTATTTATTTTTTGCTCTTCTTTAAATTTCAGATTGCTTTATTATAAGAAAAACTTCTAACCTGATTCAGAAAGTTCAATAATATTTTGTTTTAATGTGTGAGGCTTTCTTTATTTTTTCTTTTCCTTGCCTTTTTTTAGACTATTATTAGGCAACATTTTTTTTCCTCAACAAAATTGTTTCATTCTAGCAAGGAATCTTTAGATTTTAGATCTTGCATTAAACACAAAGAAACACAAACATCTTTACAATTATACCTTCTCAAGGGTCAAAGAAACATTCTGAAAAAGAGATGACAAATAATTGTAAAGCAAGTGTTTGGATGAGCATGTGAAAGCACTTTTTTTTTTATTTGTTCCAATTTTATTACCAACATTATCACTTTTATTGCAACTCTGAAAGACTGGGCAGATAAATAAGCATGCACTCAAACCTTTTGGCCTGTCTGAAAAATAGAGGCCTTTTAAAAATATTCGTAACAAATTTTCTTTGTTCCTCCTGCACAAAACTGATGACAGTCTTTCTCCTTTTATAGCACCAAATGCTAACCCAAGGAGCAGGTAATCGCAAGTTCAAGTGCACGGAGTGTGGCAAGGCCTTCAAGTATAAACACCATCTGAAAGAACACCTTCGAATTCACAGTGGTGAGTAGCTGAGGTGCTGGCACTCACATATGCATTGTTTTTAATAAAAGAAATTTTAAAAGATTACTTAAACTTTACACAGACCTGTTTGTAGCTTTTTGGAACTACCCATTTATTTAATAAGCTATGTGTACCTCATGATGAAGACTTATGGTACCACCCATAACCCTGTCTTATAAAAAGAAGAGGAATGCTTATTCTTTTTTTTTTTTTTTAGTAGTAGTTTTAATCATGTCAACCATTTTTTTTTAATATTTATTTATTTTTTAGTTTTCGGCGGACACAACATCTTTGTTTATATGTGGTGCTGGGGATCGAACCCGGGCCGCACGCATGCCAGGCGAGCGCGCTACTGCTTGAGCCACATCCCCAGCCCGCTTATTCTTCTTAAAAATTACAAAGGCTTTGATTTATTACTAAATCTAGAGGCTCCTTTTTGTCCTTCTAAAACCCTTTCTCCAGATTAAGTATTTCTGACCTGAAGAAAGTCAGCTGGCAAACTCTGAAGGCCACTCATTTTTGATACCTAAACATGAAAGAAAAAGTTGAAGAATTTTGGATAACAGCTTGTGTATGATAAATGCTCCTTGATTCCTGAGAACTGTGTATCACAGAACCATATCCTACTACTGAGATTTCTTCTTTATAACTAGTTTGATAGCTCTGCCAAGCATTTTATTACCAAATTGGATGCTATTCAAAGAACTAGTTGGATTGGTAGAATCAATGGAATCTCCACAGAGTTGATTAAAGCCATGACTACACTTCCCTTTAAATACTGTGACATCTTTATTGTGATATTGACCACACATTAATCTGACACTCTGTTTAAATAGGAGGCTGCCGATGGCAAGACAAGATTTGGGATCTTAGCAGAAAAAGGCCTAGATAGCCTTCACCTTCCACTGCTAACATCTTGAATTATGTCCTCCAAGGGTAGATAAAGCCCAGAAGCGCTTATGGTCACATAATTCTAATCTAAGCACCTAGAATGTAGAGGAACCCCCATGTGTTCTTTTCATTTGCTTTCACAGATTCTTGTCTCAGCAGACAACTGCAATTGTTACCTAATCAAGGAAATGTAACATTAATTTTAATTATCATTTTAGGTGAAAAACCTTACGAGTGCCCAAACTGCAAGAAACGCTTCTCCCATTCGGGTTCCTACAGTTCACACATCAGCAGTAAGAAATGCATTGGTTTAATCTCAGTAAATGGCCGAATGAGAAACAATATCAAGACGGGTTCTTCCCCTAATTCTGTTTCTTCTTCTCCTACTAATTCAGCCATTACTCAGTTAAGAAACAAGTTGGAGAATGGAAAACCACTTAGTATGTCTGAACAAACAGGCTTACTGAAAATTAAAACAGAACCACTAGACTTCAATGACTATAAAGTTCTTATGGCCACGCATGGGTTCAGTGGCACTAGTCCCTTTATGAATGGTGGGCTGGGAGCCACCAGCCCTTTAGGAGTTCATCCGTCTGCTCAGAGTCCAATGCAGCACTTAGGTGTAGGGATGGAAGCCCCTTTACTCGGATTTCCCACAATGAATAGTAATTTAAGCGAGGTACAAAAGGTTCTCCAGATTGTGGACAATACGGTTTCCAGACAGAAAATGGACTGCAAGGCTGAAGAGATTTCAAAGTTGAAAGGTTATCACATGAAGGACCCATGTTCTCAACCTGAGGAACAAGGAGTAACTTCTCCTAATATTCCACCTGTTGGTCTTCCAGTAGTGAGTCATAATGGTGCCACTAAAAGTATTATTGACTATACATTAGAAAAAGTCAATGAAGCCAAAGCTTGCCTCCAGAGCTTGACTACTGACTCCAGGAGACAGATCAGTAATATAAAGAAAGAGAAGCTACGTACTTTAATAGATTTGGTCACTGATGATAAAATGATTGAGAACCACAACATATCCACTCCATTTTCATGCCAGTTCTGTAAAGAAAGCTTTCCTGGCCCCATTCCCTTGCATCAGCATGAACGTTACCTTTGTAAGATGAATGAAGAGATCAAGGCAGTCCTGCAACCTCATGAGAACATAGTCCCCAACAAAGCTGGAGTATTTGTTGATAATAAAGCCCTCCTCTTGTCATCTGTACTTTCTGAGAAAGGACTGACAAGCCCCATCAACCCATACAAGGACCACATGTCTGTACTCAAAGCATACTATGCTATGAACATGGAGCCCAACTCTGATGAACTGCTGAAAATTTCCATTGCTGTGGGCCTTCCTCAGGAATTTGTGAAGGAATGGTTTGAGCAACGAAAAGTCTACCAGTATTCAAATTCCAGGTCACCATCACTGGAAAGGAACTCCAAGCCGTTAGCTCCCAATAGTAACCCTCCCACAAAAGACTCTTTACTACCCAGGTCTCCAGTCAAGCCTATGGACTCCATCACATCACCATCTATAGCAGAACTCCACAACAGTGTGACAAATTGTGATCCTCCTCTCAGGCTAACAAAATCTTCCCATTTTACCAATATTAAACCAGTTGAAAAATTGGACCACTCAAGGAGTAACACTCCTTCTCCCTTAAATCTTTCCTCCACGTCTTCTAAAAACTCCCACAGTAGTTCATACACTCCAAACAGCTTCTCTTCTGAGGAGCTCCAGGCTGAGCCTTTGGACTTGTCATTACCAAAACAAATGAAGGAACCCAAAAGTATTATAGCCACAAAGAACAAAACAAAAGCTAGTAGCATAAATTTAGACCATAACAGTGTTTCTTCATCATCTGAAAACTCAGATGAGCCTCTGAACTTGACTTTTATCAAGAAGGAGTTTTCGAATTCGAATAATCTGGACAACAAAAGCACTAACCCAGTGTTCGGCATGAACCCATTCAGTGCCAAACCTTTATACACAGCCCTTCCACCACAAAGCGCATTTCCCCCTGCCACTTTCATGCCGCCAGTCCAGACCAGTATCCCTGGGCTACGACCATACCCGGGGCTGGATCAGATGAGCTTCCTACCACATATGGCCTATACCTACCCAACTGGAGCAGCTACCTTTGCTGAAATGCAGCAAAGGAGAAAGTACCAGCGGAAACAAGGATTTCAGGTAATGAAACGAGATTTTTTTTGCTCTGAAGAAAGGAGATGAAAATTATTGTTGAGCTAGGGATGTAGCTCAGTGGTAGAGCACTTGTTTACTAAGTGTGATGCCCTAGGTTTGATCCCCAGTACCACAGACATTAAAAAATTATGTAGATTATGTGCACAAAGGAAAAAAATCTCAGTAACAAATATCAGGAGAAATAGAAAAGACTCTTAAAAAAGAATGTGAACCTAAAACTAAGTGGGTTAGAAAGCAAATAGATGAAAGTAGAACACAGTGCTCTATCTGTAAGCACAGTTGCTATTAAAATAAATAAGAAATGTAAACGTTTTTGAGGTTTATTTAGATTGACTCACCTGCTTTTAAAAAATGTATATTGATAACAATACTTTGGTAGGACTTACCTAGGTCCTAAAAGTTAAAGTTTATAACACTCGCTCTTAAAGATGTTTGCAGTTTTCAAGTAAAACATCAATAAATTTGAAATATACTATATTATAGTGAAGAGTTTATTTTGAAGAACATTTAAAAAATATTTTGTACATTCCACATGACTTATTACCTATTCTTTAAACTACTAAATAATTATGTTTTTTTTTTCAAATACAAAAGCAGGTACATTTTAGCATTATGCAATCTAATTCCTGTTTGTAAAACAGGAGCATAAGTGGCAGTACACCTCTGTAACAGCTGTTCCAGTATTCCAATTTACAGTACATCTGCCCTCTTTGTAAATGTATTTAAGCCTATTTAATCTTCTCTAATATTAATTAGTGAAAACGTAGTCTAAGAAAACTGAACTGTGGGCTAGCAAATGGAAATGTATGTTATCATGCAAGTTTGCACTCCTTTGGATCAAGACAAAATAAATATCAAGAAATTTAATAATTTACTGATCCACATTCATTATTGCTCAATGCTGAAGGCTGTTTTAACATAGATAGAACATTGATAAAAAGTGTTATTAATATTCCCTATTTCAAATTAGAAAATTAAATATAAAAATATAGCTTGAGGCTTTTAGTTGGTAGACATACATTTAAATAGATTGCATAATAATAACATTTTGTACCTAAATATAAAATTCAATTAAAATGGAGTTTCTACAGCTACAGATCATTTCTAAAGTAAAGCATGCTGGAAAAAACACAAATTCTGATGGTCAGTGTTCACGCATGGATATTTCCTGGCATAGAAAAAGAAGGATTTTAGAAAAATTTATGTTTTTTCCACTTTCAGGGCTGACCATTTCTATCCTTGGAAAATAGTAAGCTCTACCATTTAGGGCAGAGAAGGCTGATATTTTTCTTGAAATGTGAGGCTTCATATATTGTTCAGGAAAAATAACTTCTTTAAAAAATAAGATCGATAAATAGCGAACATTTTTTAGGTTTTCCAAATGTCAGCCTATGCAGAGTTGTTTGGTGTAAACACAAAGAGAAAAAGACTGTGTTGAACTATGTGATTATATCACAGGGAGAATTGCTTGATGGAGCACAAGACTACATGTCAGGCCTAGATGACATGACAGACTCCGATTCCTGTCTGTCTCGAAAGAAGATCAAGAAGACAGAGAGTGGCATGTATGCATGTGACTTATGTGACAAGACATTCCAGAAAAGCAGTTCCCTTCTGCGACATAAATACGAACACACAGGTATGAGTGACTTTGACTAGCTAGTTAGAGCTTCCCGGCCTGCTGTACATTTCATAATATTTAATGAGTACACTTGTGCAACATAAGATGTAGCATATGCTGATACCTTCAACAAGGAAGAAATAATGCTTTTGCCTTAGCTCAGTAGGACTTTTTTGTTGCTTGTTTATTGGATCATTCATGTGTTTATGAGTGTGCTTGTCTTCATATCTTTCAAGTTAATCTGTAAAACAAATTTATAAGTCACGGCAAAGGAATATTTAAATGGCCAGGACAATGAAATGACATGACTCAGCCTAGTTATTGAAAATATTTTCAAATTCTTAAACTCTGATGAACATTTGTATGTAAAAATGTAACATTAACTCTAGTCAATCATGTATTAGTTTTATCACCCAAACATCAAGTAAGCCACAGTTTGGGGGTGATTTTGTTTGGTTCTTATAAATTGACCACATTTGGAATCAACTAAAAGTGTTAGTATCATAAGAGAAAGTAAAAGATCAAATGAGTTACTTCGTCTACTTATATTTGGAAGACTAAAGTTTGCTTTCTAAAGTTAATTAGTTTATTTTCAATTAATGCATCACTAATCAGGAACAATTAATTGCAAAGAGTTGACAAGATAGTAGCCTCGTTTGTCCCTATGAGTAAAGAGATAGTTGGATAATTAAAAGAAAAGAAAAGAAAAGAGAAGAAAAGAAAAGAAAAGACAAAGTACCAAAATATAAAGCAGTAGTATTTCCCCCAATCCATGATCTCTCTGATTTGCAGCTCTGTGGCTGAGCTCCGCCTCTGTCCCACCTTCCCTTCTCCTCTTCCTACCCTGAATAGAACACTCAGTCTCCTCGCAGTCCTATCCAGTTCTTCTCTACTAGAAATCTACATCTTGTACTAGCCGTGGATGAGGAAAGAAAGAGTGTAAAATCTCAGTCCAATTATTGGAAAGGGAAAAAAGGGGGTGGGGAGAATGTTGAAAAACATTTCACATTAAACCATTTTAATACGGAGTGGGAAAAATCAAACTAAAATTAATGGTTTGGGGGAGAAAAGTGACAAGGCAAAAAAGAACAGGACTGTGAGTAGTTCCTGTTTTATTTTAACTGCCTACATACATGGTCCCCTGTTGGATGTTGAGAGCTGTCCTTAGAATACACTTGTACTCATCAGCATGCCTCAGTCCTCACTGGGCATGTGTTGGAGTCAGCAAAAGGAACCGGAATCAGGCTGAGAGTTTCAACAAAGATAGATGAGTTCTGTCAATCAAATGTTGAGAATATTTGTGAAGAGCACAAAACTGATAAATAACTGCTCTTACTCCAACCAATCCAGTTTTCTTTTCCCCCAATGATCTGATATTCCTTGTTATTATTTTTAAAGTTCAATTAATGACACTTTGAAGACAATCCAAATCAATAGCAAATCCAGACAGCTCTGATAGTCAAGTGATATGTATAAAATGTCAAAAGTTTCCTACATTTGTCTTTTATCATAGATATTTTCTTTAGTACTAAGTCCTATTTAGGCATTTAGAGAGTAAAGATATTTTCGTACCTGAATTTACTTTCATATTTTAATCAACCTCAAATATATTTTGTATTTCATTGTTCAGCAGCATTAGGCACTTCACTGAAGGCATCTTTCCTTCTCTGAATCGTTTTATTATATGACCATATGCAAACTCTATCATTTACTACATGGTGAGTGCAAAACTTTTATTTTAGTGAGGGCTATCATACATATTGACATCCAGTCAATATAATTATTTCCTATAAAGTAGATAGTCTGTAACTCCCATAGCTATATAGCTAATTGAGAGACCCAAAAGTTGACAAACAAATTAATGAACTAATTTAAAAAATAACGATTTTAAAAAGTAAAATGTTCAAGTTCTTTAAGATGTGAGATCTGCTGCCAGAAACATTGCCTAGCAACAGGATGCTAACCATCCAATGGTTTCTCTAAAGTTGTGATTAATTATCTTTCGGTCGGCTTCCCAGCTTGTCAAATTTCCAGTGTGTTAACTTTTTGGTCTCTTGGCCAAACATCTCATGACATTACTACCGTCAGTGTATTAGGTTCCATGCAAGTGAAGTTCTTTATGAATTTTCTATCACTAGGATATGTATGGAAATACAGTCCATTTTCCTATTCTTATGGGGCTCCACCAGCCTTTGTGTTTGTTTATATTAATCAGTAGTAATATTTTCAGAATGAATTAATATGAATATTGTAAGTGAGAACACTCTTGGGGTTGATTGATTCTAAGTTTGGGAAATAAAGTTGAATTGTCATTTGATTTTTATGTGTTGATTATGAATGTGTCATTGATAAAGTGTGTTTGTTATATTTGTCTACAATTTTACATATAGAATCTTTTAAATTAAAAAGAATATTAAGAGCTACTTATTCTTAGGACCTGTGCTCTTTTGCCTCAACCTATTTTAATTTATTTCCTAGGCAGATACCAAAGTCATATGTATTGCTTACTCATTCTTATCAATGGCTTATTGCTTACTTGCTTTCTTGGGATCTGGGACTGGGTCAGAGAAAGGAAAAAATATGTAAATGTTGAATTTAATAGGATTAATTGTCATAAACAAGGACTGTAAAATAAAAAACTGAAACTCCTGTTAGGCACTGTCAAGAGCTCATTTGTACTCCACTGAAATTTAATCTGACATTTATTGAGTGCTTTTTCTGATGAGACATTGTTGTAGGTGCTTTAAAATCCATCTTATTTAGAAAAGTCATAAAAAATGTTTCTACTTTTGAGTAAAGTCTAAGTTTTAAGTAAATCATTAGTCAATTCTGTATCTCAGTTATATGATATTTTTTTCATACCACAAACCTTCCCCTTATTGTTAACTTCAGTTATCATTCTAGCTGTGAGATGAATCATGAACCTAGATATTAGAGGAAAAAACCTTACCTTAAAAAAGTGTTGATTCACCCAGTATCAATTTGGATGTTTTTCTGAATCTTGCTCATGTGGAAATTTAATTCTAGGACATCTATTTTTGAATCAGGTAAACCAATCAAACATGTTAAAAAGAGATGAATGTCCAAGTCAGTTTCTATTTAAATTGAATTTATTAAAGACTTAATAGTGAAACATCTGGAGATTAGTAGACTATTTAGTGTAAGGTACATGTCAAAACTCTCACCTATTCCCAGATTCTATACTTTGTATGGCATCATAGCTGAACATTTTTTTCTTTCAGTTAGTTCATAATGCAGAATTAATTTATTTCTATTATGAGAATTTTATTGAACAAATTTTCTGAAAATTGTAACCATAGAATAGTGATATGATGGACTGCAGGTTTAGCAGGCATCTCCCAGCTTTTCTAACAGATCTTGTACTCACTGGTGAGTGCTTGTTCTCTCTCACAACACTGCTCTGTGGTTTGTTTCTTGGGAAAAGAGAGAGCCGTGTCGACTGTAAAGTTCATTCAAAATGATTCACACATTTTCTCCATGAAATGACCTAACAGGTTGACCTTTTTGTGCTTCTGAGCTCATGAGACATTAATTATCCAAAAGAAGTTGCAGGACAATTTTGCCCATGCACGGTACTACAACTAAAGCACCAGCTAATTTTTCATATACAATTTCTTTTCTCTCCATTCAGATTTATTCCTTCCATGTACTTTGCCCATGATGCATGCATCTTGCTAAAATCTGGGAAATTATTGAATATGTATTAATGAATAAGAATAAAATTATCTAATATTAACTGAGTGCTTACTATGAAATCCTTGTGCTGAACATTGTACAAACATTGTCTCCTTTATTCT